>NW_027397064.1:70963724-71112931 GCF_003265705.2 Callorhinus ursinus | reverse complement strand
GGGGGAAATCAGAGGGGGAGACGAACCATGAGAGACTATGGACTCTGAGAAACAAACGGAGGGTTCTAGAGGGGAGGGGGGTGGGGGGATGGGTTAGCCCAGTGATGGATATTAAGGAGGGCACATATTGAATGGAGCACTGGGTGTTATATGCAAACAATAAATCATGGAACACTACATCAAAAACTAATGATGTAATATATGGTGATTAACATAACAATAATAAAAAATGACAAGGGAGTACACACCTATCACCAATCACTTTAAATGTAAATGGTCTAAATGCTCCAGTCAAACGACATAGGGTGACTGAATAAATCAAAACAGTAAGTCCCATCTATATGCTGCCTACAAGAGACTCACTTCTTTTTTAAAGATTTTATTTGACAGAGAGAGTACAAGCAGGGGGAGAGGCAGGGAGAAAGAGAAGCGGACTCGCCTCTGAGCAAGGAGCCTGATGTGGGACTCGATCCTAGGACCTGAGCTTAGGCAGACGTTTAACTGACTGAGCCACCGAGGTGTCCCAAGAGACTCACTTCTGACCCAAAGACACAAGACTGAAAATGAAGGGATTTAAAGAGACAGTCCATATAAATGGAAGCCAAAAAGAAAAAAGCTGGGGAAGCAATACTTCTATCAGACTAAATGGATTAAAACAAAGATTGTCACAACAAAGAGCATTACATAATGATAGAGGGTTCAATCCAACAAGAGCATATAACAATCATAAATATCTATACACCCAACATTGGAGCATCTAAATACATAAAATATTAACAGACAGAAGGGAGAAATTGACAGTAATACGCTAATAGTACAGGATTTAACATCCCACTTACATCAATGGATAGATCAACAGGCAAAAATCAACAAGGAAAGAGTGGCTTTGAATGACACATTAGACCAGAGGCACTCAACAGACACATATATAGAAACTATTCCATCCAAACACAACAGAATATACATTCTTTTCAAGTGCACATGGAATATTCTCCAGGATAGATCAAATATCAGCCCACAAATCTCAATAAATTTAAGTAGAATGAAATCCTACCAAGCATCTTTTGCAAACACAACAGTATAAAACTAAACCCCCCCAAAAACAACAACAACAAAAAAAACTGGGAAAAAAACAAACATGTGGAGGCTGAACAACATACTACTGAAGAATGAACAGACCAACAAAAACATCAAAGAGGAAATACACAGGGAGACGAATGAAAATGAAAACACCATGATCCCAAATCATTGGGACACAGTAAAAGCCGTTCTAGAGGGAAGTTTATGGCAATACAGGCCTACCTCAAGAAACAAGAAAAATCTCAATCTAACCAAACACCTAAAAGAACTAGATAAAGAATAAACCCAAAGTTAGTAGAAGGAAGGAAACAGCGACAATCAAGGCAGAAATAGAAAGTTAAAAACACAGAGAAAAGAAAAGAAAAACAGAAAAGATCGATGAAACCAAGAGCTGGTTCTTTGAAATATCAAGAAAATTAATAACCCTTTAGCCAGACTCATCAAGAAAAAGAGAGGGCCCAAATAAATAAAATCAGAAGTGAAACAAGAGAAGTAAAAACAGAACAGAGAAATAATCCCTCCCATTGGGAGAATGCAAATAATATGAAATATTCATTTCTTTTGTCTATGGGCAAACACAGTTGCCCACTTGACGGCCCTATTATTTACTCTCAGATTGAAGGCACAAGATAAAATGCAGAGAAAGACAGTCATTTGGGAAGACAGAAGAATGGCTGAAAAGCATGAACTCTCTCCTTACCCCAAGCAAATATGAAAGAGATTAATTTCAGCTTAGCATGGCTTCCAATGCCTTAGAAACTCTTTTTCCCCCAGAAAAATTACTCTTCTTTGTGAAAGAAATTGATGTAATTTTACAAAGAGAGAAATTTTAAACTTCATCACTTAGAATTAGAAAATTGATTCTTCCCCTTAAAGAGAAGAAACCAAGAAATCCATTTTTCTTCTACCATCAAAGGCTTCAACAATGAGGCCAGGGGACTACTTGGTTTACTGCCCTTTTCCTTTCTCCATGTAACTTCCTTCTATTCCTAAATACCTACCAGGTTGCTTGGGGAAAAGAAAGAAAAATTGAATTATAACTTCTCTCACAGCCTTCGAATTCTTACAGGTCACCTGAAAAGCTTCAATCTCCTTTGTCATTGATCAAAGAAATTAAGTTACTTAACTGCAAGAATCCATTTCACAAATCCCATATAAATACACATCATTTATGCAAAAGATTAGCCATGATAAGGAATGTGTTTTAGAAGATCTATGCAATTTCTTTAACTTCATTGATTTGACTAAGTTAATTGATATTACATTCCATGTTTTCAGTAATGTAAAAGTAAATTTCTAGTTGAGACTGTTTAAGTCTAAACAACTTATCCACATTGCATAACTGTAATCATAAAGTATATTAGTCAATGGATTAGAACTTTCCTGGCAAAACATAAACCACTACTTTCAGAAGATGTGTGACACCTCATCTCAAGGGCCTTATCTCCTCTCATGAGGAGCCCATGAAACTTTTAAACAAAAAGATTTCTTTCTAGGGCGCCTGGGTGGCTCAGTTGTTAAGCTTCTGCCTTCAGCTCGGGTCATGATCCCAGGGTCCTGGGATCGAGCCCCACATCGGGCTCCCTGCTCGGCAGGAAAAGCCTGCTTCTCCCTCTCCCCCTGCTTGTGTTCCTGCTCTCGCTCTCTCTCTCTCTCTGTCAAATAAATAAACAAAAATCTTAAAAAAGAAAAAAGATTTTTTTCTAGTACTAAGACATACCCCACAAAATACAACCAGACATGGATGTATAAGGTCATTTATACCTTTTTTAAGGGCCACATGAATTTACAGGAAACAGAGATGGGCCCTTCACTGTGTCTTAATTCCTCCAAAAGGGAATACATTTAGTGGCCTACTTTCATTTTTTTTTTAATTTAGCATAATAGCATTACCTGTTCACATTCACTTAACCAGCTATTTGGGATTATTTGCCTGGCTAGCTTGGGAAGGGCTAAGTGGGCTTTCTCTATAAATGCAAAAGAAAAGGGCATGGGTGGATTTTTTTAAACACAAGATCTAGTGATCCCCAACAACAAATTTCACTATACAAAGCTGAAATTTTCCCTCATGTTTATATTTCCCATACTTTAATCTCATTATCTGCCCCATGTTTTAACAAAAGGAATCAAATTTAAAAAGAAAGACCATTTAATTGATTATGCTGGGATTTAGTCACACCTCTCTTTCTTCAACTACTGGTCAAGTCACTGATTGTCTTCATCTTACTCTGGAGAAGCATGACCAGTGCCAAATAAGTCTGGGATTAAACTCTAGCAGTCACGTGGAACTCCCTCTGGCCAAAAAAAGTAATTATTTTATTTCACTCAATATAAAGTACATTACATACTTACTAGGTGTGGAGCACCACGTTAAACATTCAGGATGATAAAAGTTTAAGACATGCTCTTGTTTGTCAAGGAACTCCAAATCTGTGCAAGAGGAGGACAAGCCCTTCTTTCTTTAGATAATGGAGATCTTGTACAAAAACAAACAAAAAAACCCTCAAAAATGTTTTTTACCCCACTACTATCTATCTTTGCCTTTCAAAACATATTTTGATGTGCTCGTTGCTAAACTGGCAGCCCCAGTTTAAGGGATCAGAATGGCCATTGAGTCAGAGGCTGTGCTTCGCCCTGGGGATACAAAGATTAAAAAAGATGCAGTGCTGGTAATAAGGCCCCGAATAAGAGGAAAGGGAAATATGACAAATTACAAACTAGGCATGAGAGGTAAAAGCAGGGAGAAGGTGCAGGGACATGATGCTCAGCAAGCCGTAGAGAAGAAACCAGCTGTGTGGTCTAAGTACCGGACATAACTGGGTGGCACGGAAGCCTAAGTCGGCTTCCCAGGAGCGAGGGCTTGGGCAGACAGAGAGAGATGGGGCCTGCCGGGCAGAGGAGAGGGCGCGGAGGGTGCGGAGGAGAGCCGCCACCAAGAGGGCACACTGGCGAGGCGGGGAGGACAAAGACAGGGGATTACAAATGACCCTCCCTTGCTGTAAAAAGGGAAGAGCGCTCCCTGCGGCTGAAATCGGGTGCACATGAGGGCAGGGAGAGCGAGAGGTCAAGGACGACTAAAATGGTGTGTGGTCAAGGTAGGAAGTTACTTCTAACTGCTCCCCATTTCTGCCAGAAATTGGGGGAGCCAGGCAATAAAGTGAACTCCTACGCCCTCTGAAGACAGCGCTCAGTGAACAACTGCCAAATTACGAGCCAGCAGGAAAAGTGACTAAAAACGCAAAGTACTTGGAGTGCCAGACGAGGGGTGCACACAGCAAAGGATGCAGGAAGCGGAGCCCTTACACAGTCGTTGGGGAAGGACCGAGTGAGCCCAGGCCCTGCTTTTCCATGGAAGGTGGCTGGCGTGACTCAAAAGGGCACAAGAAAGGAATCAGAAATTATTCATAACCTACTCCCCCACAACTCTTGGCATATGTATCTGATTTCTACAATAATTTTTTTTTCCTGGGCATATGTCTGTTTGGAACTTTTCTATTCTCTGGTGCAAATATATCTTTACCAACCAATATCCCTCCCCTAAATTTGCTGCATGGTCCTGAGTAAACCCCTTAATTGCCAGGCCTTAGTTCCAACATCTTTAAGTACACATCACAAAGCTGAAGCACAGATCAAAAAGAGAGAGCCCTGGAGACTGCTCCAAAAACATGAAATGCCAGAGTTGCATCTTAGACCACTCTCTGGAAAGAAAGTCTCCTTCGTAATCCACCCCCACCAAAGCCTTAGACCGGGGTACCATCTTCTCCCCCCTCTGACCACTGTAGCTGGGAACGACAGGTATGTCTGCTTCAAACACCCACCTGCTAGCCATCCACCATATCCCACCGCCCCCTGCAAAAAATCTTTAGGGGAAAAACCGAGGGAAAAGCTCATCATGTCTCCATGGGCTCAGGCTCATTCCCCCGGCACACTGCTCCACATACATGGGCATCAGCCATACTAGCGTGGCTTGAGGTTCTAGCCGTAGGGCACCTGTATAATTCCCCACAGTGCTTCCTTTTGCCCAGGATACCAACTGTCATCATCATCAGACTGTATTTCCCATTCCCATCTACACGTCCGCCCAGGCTAGTCCACCTGACTAGCTCCTTTCATCTCACTTAAGACTCAGGTCATGCTTTCTATCTTCTGAGAAGATCCTCCCACCTCGCTACCAGAATTCCAGGCCCCTGGACAAAGTTCAGTGTCCTCCCTATAGTCTGTCACCTCCCCATACACCTCAACCATAGTCACTTAATCTGTTAAATGTTAAAGATATAAATTATAATTTTTTTGCTCAACTGCTTCCCAGAGCCTAAAGGAATACCTAGTATATGCATACATATTACTTGAGTATATGTCGATTATATGTCCACAATCCTTTATCCCAAACCCTTGAGGTTAGATGTGTTTGAGGAATTTGGAGGTTTTCTTTTACTTTACAAAGGCAGTAAGAGGCACACACCCTATTTATATGACACCCTAGCAGAGTCTGAGGAATACCCCACAACCAAACACATTTCTGTAGTGAAATATATCAATAGTGCCACTAAATGGGATAAATAAAAGCTATAAATAGACTCATGTCAATTCAGGTCAAGTCTGACTGCTAAATGAGTTCAGGTGTTCTGCCAAGTAAGTTATGAAAGGTTTGGATTCTAAAGTTTGGGAATTTCTCAATCACAGATAAGGGATTATGGACCTGGCTATACCCTGAATAATCTGAAGGTAAGGTGAAGAGACACGATGGGATCTTAGAATTGTGCCGATTACATCACAGTCCTCTTTTCCTTCACAAGAAAAAAACTGAGGACCACACAGGAAAACTTACTTTGTCCAACATCACAGGTAATTAACAGCAAAGCTAAACTAGCATCCAATGCCCTGTTTATATTCTAGAATTCTTCCCAACAAGCCAACAGTGACATAATGAAATACGCTCCTCTCTGCATTAATCTCATGCACAAGCTGCTCACTTCACTGTCTCTCTCCGCTGTCCTCCAACGTGGGCAGTCACCATGATACCCAGGTAACTAACAGGTGAGGAGAACACAGTCCCTCACACCTACATCCACACGGAGAGCTACTGCTACCTGTTAACTCCTATAGAAATTCTGAAATCTTCCAGAGACTAGAACTTTACAACTAAAGCCATTTTAGTAAGAATTAGAATGCTTTATGTTTGGTTTCTGAGAGAACTATAAGATAATACAGTGTTTCCTTCCATAGTGGCATGTGAGAAAATCTGAAGTGGTTCATGGACAAAACCTTTTCATCTTCACAGCCAATATCAGACTCAATGGGGAAATGCTGAGAGCTCTTCCTCTAAGATCTGTAATAAGACCAGGATGTGCACTCTCGCCACTTCTACTCAGCATAGCACTGAAAGTTCTAGCCACAGCAATCAGACAAAAACACGAGAAAAGAAATAAAAGGCATCCAAACTGGTAAGAAAGTAGTAAAACTGTCACTATTTTTCGATGACCTACCACTATACATAGAAAGCCCTAGACTCCACCAAAAAACTATTAGAATAAAGGAATTCAGTACAGTTGCAGGATACAGAATTGATACACAGAAATCTGTTGCATTTCTATGCACTAATAATGAGAGAAATTAAGAAAACAATCCTATTTACAATTGCATCAAAATGAATAAAATACCTAGGGATAAACTTACCCAAGGAGGTGAAAGACCTGTCCTTTGAAAACTATAAAACACTGATGAAAGGAAGTGAAGACGACACAAACAAATGGAAAGCTATACCAGAGACTGGAAGAATTAATTCTGTGGAAACGTCCACATTACCCGAAGTGATCTACAGATTCCATACAATCCTCATCAAATTAACAGTGGCATTTTTCACAGAACTAGAACAAATAATCCTAAAATTTGTGTGGAACCACAAAAGACTCTGAAGAGCCAAAGCAATCTTGAGAAAGAAAAAGCTGGAGGTATCACAATCCCAGATTTCAAGACATACTACAAAGCTGTAATCATCGGGGCGCCTGGGTGGCTCAGCCGGTTAAGGTTCTGCCTTCAGCTCAGGTCACGATCCCAGGGCCCTGGGATGGAGCCCCGCATCAGGCTCCCTGCTCCGCGGGGAGTCTGCTTCTCTCTCTCCCTCTGCTTGTGAGCTCTCTTTCTCAAATAAATGAATAAAATCTTTAAAAAAAAAAAAAAGCTGTAATAATCAAAACAGTATGATACCAGCATAAGAGCAGTCACATAAAGAAACAGAACAGAGAGCCAGAAAGAACAACACACACTTATACAGTTAATCAGTCAACGACAGAGGAGGCAAGAATATACCATGGGGAAAAGACATTCTCTTCAATAAATGGTGCTGGGAAAACTGGACCACTTCCTCACACCATAGACAAATTAACTCAAAATGGATTCAAGATCTAATGTGAGACCCCAAACCATAGAATCCTAGAAAGTAACATTGGCAGTAATCTCCTGGACATCAGCCATAACATTTTTCTAGATATGTCATCAGGCAACAAAAAGAAAAGGAAAAATGAACCATTGGGACTATTCCAAAATAAAAAGCTTTGCAGAGTGAAGGAAACCATCAACAAAATGAAAAGGGAACCCAGGGAAAGGGGGAAGATATCTGCAAATGATATATCCAATAAGGGGTTAATATCCAAAATATAAAGGACTTACACAACTCAACAGCAAAAAATAATCTGACTAAAAATGGGCAGAAGACCTGAAAAGACATTTTTCCAAAAAAGATAAAACAAATGGCCAACAGACACATGACAAGATGCTCAACATCACTCATCATCAGGGAAATGCAAATCAAAACCACAACAAGGTATCCCCTGACACCTGTCAGAACGGTTAATATAAAAAAAGACAAGAAATAACCAGTGCTGATGAGGATGTAGAGAAAAACCCTCGTGCAGGAATATAAACTGGTACAACCACTGTGGAAAACAGTATGAGGAGTATGGGTGGTCCTCAAAAAAACTTAAAAGAGAAATACCATGCAATACAGTAATTCCACTACTGGGTATTTACCTGAAAGACAATGAAAATACTAATACAAAAAGATATAGGTGCACCTATAATTATTGCAGCCTTATTTACAATAGTCAAGATATAGAAGCAATCCACATGCCCATCGATAGATGAATGGATAAAGATAATGTGTGTGTACACACATTAATGCACATACATACATACACACACAATGGAATATTACTCAGCCGTTAAAAAAGAATGAGATTTCACCATTTGCTATAACATGGATGGACCCAGAGGGTATCATCCTAAGTGAAATAAGTCAGAGAGAAAAAGACAAATACCATATGAATTTACTTACTATGGAATCCAAAAAACAAAACAAATGAACAAGCAAAAAGCAGAAATGGACCCATAAATACAAACAACAAACTGATGGTTACCAGAGGGAGGAGGTGGGGAGATGGGTAAAATGGATAAAGGAGAGGTACAAGCTTCCAGTTATGGGATGAGTAAGTCACAGGAATGAAAGGCATGGCATAGGGAATATCGTCAGTGGTGTTGTAACAGTGTTGTGTGGTGACAGTTGCTACAATTGTGTGAGCACAGCATAATGTATAGACTCATTGAATCACTATGTTGTACACCTGAAACTAATGTAACGTCGTATGTCAACTAGGCCTTGAAAAACTAAGTTTGAAAAAAGCCAAGTTAAAGGAAAAGATTAATAACAGTACAAGTACTGTTTGGACATGGAAAAAATCACAAAGGTAGTACGTGTATAAATGAAGTCAGTCTCACCAGAAAGAATGCCTGTGAACTCTGTTCTCCAAGATCCAAAAAGGTATTTCCAATATTTGTGTTATTGCACTAACAGTCCTAACAGGAAGACTTCAAACATTTTTTGTGCCATGGCCCACATCAGATATCACTAATAGCTAAATGGATGAGGCTGCTCAATGCAGGAGGTTCTGGCCACCTGGGTCCTGTCTCACTGCTGGAGGCTGAAGAGAATCTCAAGGCATTTCTGTAATCTAACACCACACTCGTAGGGAAGCCCTGCCTTACCCCATGGCAAGTAGTCCTTTCTGCAATAGGAAGGGAGTTGGAAGAACAGCTCTGTCTGTTCCCCGCTAGGCAGACAACGTGTGTGGCATGTCCCCATCCCTCTACCCCTGCAGCAATCCATGGCCAGATGGAACCATGCACATCACTCAAGCCAAGACCGACTCTGTTCTCAGAGATCTGTGTTAAAATTATACAAGCAATTTTTATTATCGAGATTCTCATCAATGTAAGAGAGCAAACAGTTTACAGATCACTGTGTAGTCGGGCCCTCCTAAAAGTGTATGTTAATATCACAGTTAGTTGTCAGAGGAGAGGACAAAAAGCCGAGGGGAGGTACACAGCCATGCTCTGAGCTGAGCTATGAACAAGATGTCTCAGATCGAGCATAGGGCCAACACCTAGAGGGAGACAGAGGTTCCACAAGAGTCCCAAACAGTTGGCAGCTTCAGGGGTCTCACAGGAGAGGAAGAACGTTTCACCGAATGCCGGGCTGTTACAAGGTTTAAGACCCTGATACTTGAACGGCACCCAATAAAGCTCTGCCAGGCTCAGGTTATTTTGTCCTGAGGTCAGTTGACTGCCCTTCCTCTGGTCTGGGTCTCTAAATCAGGGACATGAAATTCTGGGAATCGGTGGGAAAATATCCATCTTCTCCCCTCCACCTCCTCATTCCTGTCCCCAGCCACTCAACGAAAGGCTCAACAAAACAAAACGCCTGAGAGAAATTATTCGAATGAATATGAAAAAAAAATTCCCTCATATGATGATTCTTCTCTTTGTTCAAACCTTAATATACACTAGTGGAATAAAATCATGAAACATGGTGGATATTAAGTTGCTAAAGAAAATAAAAGTTGTCATGGTTTCCAGACACAAGCCCACTGTGCTTAGGAACAGAAGCGCATGCAGTTCCCCGGCAAGCCGAGATTACTGAGGATAAGTTCATGTTTGACACACATGCTTTGGAAAACCTATTCTAACAAATATTTCCTAGTCCTCACCCCATAAAGGATGCAGCCTGGCCAGCAAGGATTTTTCTGTGAGATACATTTTAACACTGGAATCCATCACAAAATAAACAAAGCCAGTAAGAGTGAAGCCAGAGTGTGCCCATGCAGTCCTCTAGTGGGAAGTGAAGAGGGGAGTGAATGTAATGTCTGAGTGAAGGACTGGCATAAGGAGAGGTGAAGGCAGGCCAACAAAGAATCACACGCATGGCCTCCATCACTCATTTCCAGTGAACAGCAAACACCCATGGCTAGCTTACTGAACATGGACTACAGGCCAGACACACACGAGGTGCTTTACCCACATTAGCTCAGTTCATCATCAGAACTCGTTAAAGTAAATACTATTACGAGCAATAATTTTTGGACAATGAAACTGATGTACGTGATGGAGGCAGACAGTATGATTGCAGAGCCTGAAATGTTAAGGCTTACATGGTACCGCCTCGGAAGGGCCCGAGAGGAGCCACACCCAGCCGCACAGAGGGTACCCTTCACAGCGGCTTCCCCGTGCAGTGCTCTGGGCCTCAGGAAAGCCATAGCAAGGAAAGAGAGAAACACGGCACAACCAGGTACTTAGCAACCAAACATAATGAACGAACAGGATCTATCCTATCATCTCAATGTGCTTGCCTGTACAATCCGGACACACTGCCTTTTCAAAATTTCTAGTGTATGGATGATCGTGAAGCGTACCTGTCTCCTAAATGACAAAGTTATATATGACATGAAATTGCAATGAAATATACAGTAGACTATGAGCTGCATGGAGGCGAACAGAGGCTCATGCTGCTCAGATGATGCTATGGTCAAAGATGCGCTGGAGGATGGAGGATGAAGATTATCTTACTTGGTTTTTAAATCCTTGAGCAGATGACCACAGTATTAGAACAACACACCTATCGAGTTCCTGCATACAGAGATCCAAGCAAGGTATAACACTGAAAGCTGAGGCTCTAGAGAGGGAACATACTACTGGGGGATGCTTGGAAGGGGTGACTCAAGGTCTTCCATCAGACCAAAGCTAAATGGCACAAGTCCACAGTGATAATGTATCTATTTACCTATGCAATCCCCATGTAAGGTTCTGTCCTCACACCACACTGAACTCAGGTAACCAGACACAAATATATCCACAGAACTATCAAAGGAGGAAAAGAAGAATACTGTCAGAGAAGTAGCAAAAATCTAGAAAGAAAGGCCAGGGCCTAGACAAAGACTCTTAAAGAAGAAACGAATCCCTCTTAAGCTTGCAAGAGAGATCAGGTGTCACCTAAAGCATCAGAAACAAATCACAGGCATCCTGCTTAGACAGACTGTCAACACCCTGGAGGCAGTCTACTTCCCAGCCTGGGAAGACTGACAGATCCCATTTTAACATGAGATCTCAAGAGTAAGGTCCCTGACCCAACAGTCATGTGGGGATCACCTGCGGCCCCGTTAGAAAGGGAGGTTCTCTGTCCAGACCTCCTAAATCAGAAACTCTGGGGCGGTGGGCTCAGCATTCTGTTTCTAGACGAATCTGACACACACTCAGTTTAAGAACTATCAATCCAGGCAGACCCCTGCCTTAAGCTAACAACCAAAATTCACCCAGAAAAGGTAAGAAAACCATTTTCCTTCCTACCAATTCCAAATTCAATATCAAGCTAAACACAATAAGTAAATTCCAAAAGACACTACTGAGAAGTTTTCAGATGTGCAAATGGACTTAATTCTCATTGCCTGTACAGAAACAGCATGAAGTTTATTATTAGCAGCAAATAAATGTAACATTCCAATGAAAATACAAAATGCAACGTATTTTTATACTCATGGTTCACTTGAGGATCATATTGTTCCAGGAGAACTATCTGGTCATCAATTTTTATCATGGTCTCAGAAACTCAAAGGATTCATAATTATAATGACCTTCCTAAGATAAGATATTCATATATTTAAATGAGGCACATTTTATATGCAATAATTTCAAAAATATATATTCTTTTAATGGCAGTTCCTAAAGCTGGTAAGAAAGTGAAATAGGTACATCACACCCTGGGGTGAACGGGATATTGTAAATTCGCACAACTCTTATGAAAAGCAATTTGGCAATATGTGTCAAGCCATAAAAACCTCCATACTCTTTGACCTATTAGGTCTACTTGTTTTCAGATTAAGAATTAATTCCCCAAATGAAAAAGTTATATGAACAAAAGTACCGAATATAGGCCCCAAATGGAGGAGACGGGATGTCTGAAACGTGAAAATGGCTCATAAAATATCACATGACCACTTAAAATCAAAACAGACTAATGTTAAAAAGACCTACTCGAACGAAAAAGAGGATACAGAACTGTATCTATACTATGATGATAACAAAGTCAAAAACATATACAGGGGTGCAGAGAGAAGAAGTGGAAAGGCACATGGATGTTAGAACATAAGGGCAAATTTTCTCTTATTTTTCTTTCTACTCATTTTCGTTTTGGTGTAGTAATAACTAAAATATTAGTAATAAACCTAGAAGTGTTCAATCCCACGTGCAAACCTATTTTGAGTCCAGATAAAGTGATTTCCATCTGCACGCGTGCACGCGCCTGTGAACAGTCATGGGAGGAGGGGGAACTAAAAAGAGAAGGGGAAAATATCAAATTAGTCACTGCCAAGGGACAGTAACTGATTTAAAAGGAGACACAACATACCCTTACCTCCCACTAAAAATCCAACCACACCACAGAAGAGAAGTTCAACCCACAGAATTTTAGGAACCAGAGAGCCACCTAAATGATGACATAACAGGAAGTCAATCAACCAAACAACCAAAATAGTCTCTCTTCCTCTACTCTTCATTTTTTCGGCAAAAGATCATTAAACACGGAACAGATGATACAAACTACCATTTGCTGAGCTCAATTTTAAACCGATGACTCTAATTTCAAATGGACGCCTATTAAGCACAAGTGATCTTTAAGAGCCACTTGGGTTTATGCCTGTGACACAGGGAACGCGTTTGCAACATGAATCCTTACAAAGCCCAAATCCCACATTTCTGCCAAGCTCAGCTTTCATCATGCAGGCCTGCTTGGAGCTGCTCCAGCCCAGCCGCCACTGGCCGGCTACCATCCTGGCCCTGGGATAGTAGTTTCCTCTTCACTGGGGGCAAGGTCCCCAGTGCATGGTTTAGTATGACGCCAATCCTTCCCTAAATTGTTTGCTAAAATAAACAAATTAAAATTAGATTTTCAGATCCAAGATGCTCAAGGATTATTGGGGAGGGGGTGAGCAAATGAGGTCGATGTGCAATTCCAGGCAAAGTTCAGAACTTTGTAAGTCAGCAAAACAATCTCTCTGTTGCAGATAATTCTCAAGGCACTTGATGGCACAAAATACCAGTCGGTAAGCTCCCAGCAATTGAGAAACAATTACCAAGAAAATGTTCATGACTCCATCAGAAGAAAGAAAAGAAAAAGAAAATTAAAAGAACGGTCAGGTAGCAATGCATGTTATGTTTATGTTTAATCTGAAACAGTGCTTTTCACAGACCCGCTAAGGGTCTCAAAGCCAGACGCACTGTGCTGTTAGAGAAAAAAAAAAAAGGAAAAGCAGCAGCTACCATGAAGGCATGCCAATTTGAATTACTGCACATGAAAGCTAGGGTAAATTACCCCGATGCCACTTTCCTCAAAGAACTTCCTATTCTCTGGTTATGTTGTTCAGGAAAATTATGATTGCCCCAAGAATCTCAATCCTTGAGAATTCACACATTATTTCCTTCATACTTCAAATCCAGGATTCCAAGGAGTTCTAGGAAGGGAAAGGATCCTTTGAAAATAAATATTAATCTAAATATATGGTATTTTCCTGTTTTTCTGGAATAATTTCAGACATGTCCTCTGAAAGAAGACTTCCAGTTGAGAGGATAGAAGCTTATTTAGATGATTCAAGAGTCAGCCATAAAACCCACTTTGTGGGGAGATGGGGCATATGCAATTTAAAAGAGTACACTTAGTGCTTTCAGAATACAATGTACTGCCAGTAAAGTTCAACAATGTATTTGTGGCTAATCTGGATACATGAAAGACAAGAGTAAGTTAACTGTTTATTGTAGGGGTTACAGGTTAAAAATGACCGACCTATGCTTCTGTAACTACGAAGACAACACCATTTCATAAAACTTACTCAAAAGAGGACCAGCATTAGCCTCCTACTCAGGGCTTCCCGAATTTGAACTTCACTAATTCAGAAGGTACAGCCTTACTTCTTACAAAGAGGTAAATTCTGAGTGTACAACCCGAGCCTCTTCTCAATAACCCAAATTTCAAAAGTAAAAATATCTAAAATAGCAGAATTCACCCTCAGACTTACTGGAGCATTCTTCTCATGCTAAATCCCACTTTTGAGAACAAAGGAGGAGAGAGGGAATAGGAGGATGGAGAAAGGAAGGAATGAAATGTGGACCAATCAAAAGAAAAGCCAAAGAATAACTAGTCCTTTTCAGAAATATTCTTTTTTTTTTTTTTAGAGTTAGGCAGTGTTTATTGGGGGCTTATACTCAAGCACCAGGGAGGCAGCGCCAGGACCAGATGTCCCAGCCCAAAATATTCTTCTTTTCAACCCTCATTTCCTCTTGTGTAGCTAAAATATAATGCCATTGCATTCCACCTACTAGCCATAAATCAAATATAGATGCTGATAGCTTGATGTATGATTCAAGGAATAAGTATGATTCATGGAACAATGTGGACTTAAATATTTCCTTTGCCCTTTTAAAGACAGTAGAATCAAGAGGACTCGGGAAGGACATTACTACATTAGATCAAATACTTACCATTGCTCACCATACGCCTGGCCACTTCCCACAAGACAAGTCCAAAGGCCCAAATATCAACTCTCTTGTAAGAATCGAAACAATCCACCTGGATGGTTTCATCTAGAACTTCAGGGGCCATGTAGCGTTTGGTGCCCACACGGGGGTTGTTCCCCACATCAAGCTGATTAGTACTCTGGGAATGCATGACTGCCAGGCCTGAAAGGAAGAAGACAACAGGGTGGGTCAGTTTACTTCCTTTTCACAGAGGGTTGCTGAAGCATTTTCAAACTGACCCCAATCAGAAGCGCCCTCTCGTGGTATTTCTGGCCACTCTGCACTATACCCAGAGTAATTAATCTCTGGAATACTGGGGAGAGAGGACTTCTGTGACAAGAGAAAAAAGAACGAAGACCAGAAACAGTCAGAAGTTCTGACGTTAACACCTGAGCCTCTGAAACAAAAAGATCTGGATGAACAATAAACCAATGCACCAGACCACCAAGAGGCCAGTATTTTCAAGTCCACAGGAAAATAGGCCCCCAGGTTAAGTGGGAGCCTCCAAGGGCCTTCGAAGTAAAGCTCTCATGCTCTACCACAGTTCCCAGTAGTGTGCAAACACAAATTTCCAACGGTGTGAGGCGGAGAACTTGAGGTAATGTGTCACTACCTAAAGGGCGGGCTGCCAGAGGCACTGCTCCACCCCTTTAGGAAGAGCTGCTCATCTGAGAAACCCACAGGCCTTTCTCTATAGTCAGGCATGCAGACAGCATTCAACTAGACCTCGATTCAAAGCACAACTCTCACGCTAAATGGCTTTCAAGCACTTTCTTAAACCATGACTCATTTCAGAATTCCTCAATTAGAGAGCCCTGGCATTCCTCGCCAACCAAGGAGGGTTAGGCGGACACATGCATGATTCATTTGAGAATGAAATTACTTTTTGATGTATATGCTGACCAACTCAAAATGATTCCTTTAACACTCAAAATAATGAAAAGTGCCAAATTGGAACAAGAGGCCTCTGTAAACCTCTGCAACCCAATGATCCCTTGGGGATCCCTCCAGCCTTCTGTGGAGAATGCTTCTCCTCCCACTCCATGGCTTTGAATGTGTGAGATGATGACTCTTTCTCATGCCAGGGAGATGGCACCTGGTATTGCACCCTTAATAATTAGCAGAGAAATCAGCAACTGCATTCACTACACCAGACTGGTTCCTCTTTCCCTGATTCTTCTAATCAACCCCAAGATTCTATAGCCACGGTGAACAACTCCCAAAACATATACACTTCTCTACCATTTCCAGAACCAAAGAGTTAAAAATAACAGAACATGAAAAGGTGCAGTTTAAATAGATCACGGCAATACTAGCTGTGGTGGTTTAAAAATATGTCCACAAGTTCTTTGAAACGTCTCCCTTCAGGAGGCAAAGCTCAATTCCCCATGCCTTGAGCATGGGCTGGACGGTCATACAGAACATGGCAGAAGTGAGTGAAGATCTTCAAAATTAGGACATAAACGGCACCATGGCTTCCTCTCCGCTCTCAGTTCTCTTGTGTTATGAGGACACTCACTCACGCAGCCCTGTGGAGAGGTCCCCCAGACCAGGGACTGAAGCCTCCTGCCAACAGCCACGTGACTGGAGCCATCCTGGGAGTTCCTCCAGCCCTGACAAAGCCTTCAGGCACTTGCAGCTCTCATCGACAGCTTGACTGTGTAAGCCCTACAAGATCCTGAGCCAGAACCAGACAGCTAAGTCATCCCAAGATTGCTGACCCTCAGATGACTATGGGAGGTAACAAATTTGTGTTATTTTAAGCTGCTAAGTTTTAGAGGTAATGTGTTACCCAGTAATAGATAATTATCACGCTACCTAAAGAAACAAAACAACCAAATGCAATGTGTAAACCTTGGCTGAATTCTTGTTTGAGAAAACTAAAAAAAATCTGAAAATGGACATTAAATGATATTAAAGAATTATCAATAATTTTAGGTGCGATGAAATGATTATGCGGGAGATATATATTGAAGTATTTAGGAGTAAAGTGTTGTGATGTCTGTAACTTATTTTCAAGTGTGTGAATAAAGACATGTACAGCTACATATGAAGCAAATATGGCAAAATTTTAACAATTGTTGAATCTAGGTGTTGTGCATCTGATCATTATACTTACTCTTCTTTCAGCCTTTCTGTATGTTTGAAATTTTTATAATAAAAAGTTAGAAAAATAAATAGAATACTGGTATTTTTGGTATTTGGTATTACTGGTATCAATAACAGAACATGATTTCTAACGAGTGATCCTTAATTTCTGGGTATAAAGTGAAAAATTACACACAAATGATAATCTCATGGGAGCTCTCTTCTGTACCAAGGAACTACTCCCTGAATAGGTAACACCTTAACACAGATTTTTGTACAAATCCATGTATCTAATTGGAAGGCTACAGGCCAAAAGAAAGAAAAATGAATAACTAATTAGTTGGACTTACTGAAAAACAACTCTGACTCCCTACCAAGTCCCATAACCAAAGCCAACAGCTTCCTCAATTTCCCATCTCCCCTAGACCACTGGACTATAAGAGCAGTGACCATCTGAATGCTTATTATTTGCCAAGCAAGTACAATAATTTCTGAATTTTATAAGAACCATGTGAGGTACATAATAATTGATTTTGAGTGACATGAATAATACTTGGACACAATGTTATGAACATTTGAAACAATACCGAAGTACAGTGCACAGTGTCAAACACTAAAGTGCTCCTTGCCCCCCAATCGAGTATAAGCCAGTTCTGTACTTCGGGCAGGTAAATCGATAGATTAAAATATCTGCATACATACATGGGGTGATAACTGGGAAAGTCATGATTCTAGTCCTAATCACCCTGCTCCAAAAGCCAGGGTATGGCCACAAAAGTTCTCTACACCACCAACTAAAACTGCCCACAAAAAACTTCAGAGCCATACCCTTCCAATGCTATCCTAAATACTTTTCCTCTCACACTTGCAAAACACTGTAAAATAATTCTCAGCATGAATGCAAAGACTTTAAAGAAATTCCAAAGAAATACATTTTCCGGACATGTCACATCTTTGTGTTTAAAAATAAGAATAAATATTATCATTTATATACAAGAGTTAATACTGTCCAAACCTTTATCAGCCTTACAATAACTACAATGATATGAATATAATATAAACTGTTTCTTAATCAAATAGAGAACTCTCTGTAGTCCACTGAAATGCATAACCAATATTACAATTCAGTTCTCATTAGCGTATTCAGCCAGTATCCAAGTTGAATATGGTTTTATATACAGTGTCACTATAAATGAAAATAATCTTATTTATAATGCAATTAAAGCTACACTGAGCATTACCCTAACACCACAGGAATGAGATATCCCAGCAGGGCAAATTGTGAATTGGTTCAGGAATTTTTTTCCTCTCTCTTGACTGATAATTTTGCCATGGTTACAGAAAAACAACTTTAGAAGCCATTTTTAAGATGAACTCATTCCATAGGTTTTTTTTTTTTTTTTTAAGATTTATTTATTTATATTTGGGAGAGAGACAGAGAGAGTGAGCAGAAGGCAGAGGGAGAAAGAATCGCAAGCAGACTCCACACTGCACGTGGAGCCTGGCGCAGGGCTCAATTCATGACCCTGCGATCATGACCTGAGCCAAAACCAAGAGTCAGACACTTAACTGACTGAGCCACTCAGATGCCCCTCATTCCATAGGTTATTTAATTGTGTACCTACTTTGTGTAAAGGTTTGAGAAATCAGAATGCTACAGACTATTGGTTGCCTCTGAGGGTGGGCTGGTCAGGAATTGACTGAACAAGCAGTTTACCTGGAAGTCACCTTCCAAGGTAACGCAAAGGTCTGAATTTCAATAGAGATTTGGATTTTATAGCATTTGTCCAAACTCTGAGAATGTGTTACTTAAGATTTGCTTATTTTGCATGAAATTGAAATTTTACCTGGAGAGAAAAAAGTCAACAAATAATAGACTCCAGTGCACGACACAGTGGTATACATGCTGAGTCTTTAGAAGAAAGGGCTCTTTTGTCTGCAGTTCACTTGGGAACGTATCAATAATTAAAGATGGATTGATGAGTGGGGAGGCATGGATATGTGACAACAGAAAATGTTGATGGGAGAATCTAGGTAGTGGGTATACAGCTGTTCACTGGGACGTTCTTTCGATTTGCCTGCATGCTTGAAAGTCTTCATAACAAGATGTCAGGGGAGGGGGCATGGATGCAACCTAGCTAGACGATGGAATACAACAAAAGTAAAAACTGTAATTAAAAAATATTTTTAAAACTTTACCCAAATCTGCTATGCAACACTGTCCATTCTTCTTAACCAGGATGTTTTTGCTCTTTAAATCTCGATGAGCAATGGCTGGCTTTCCTTGGGTCCCAAATATCTCTATGTGCAAATGTGCAAGACCACTAGCTATGGACAGCACTATTCGCAGGCAGCTAACAGTATCCAGAGTAGTGAGCTGAAGATAGTCGTACAACGATCCCATTTCATGATAATGTGTGATTAACCACAACTGGGTACTGGAGTGTCTTGATGTCATGTCTGAAGCAATAAAACCTGGAGAGAGCAAGAACAAAATTAGCAGACATGTAAGGATTTCACATTATAACTTCTAGTATACAGAAACAGTAACCCATATAATAGATACCACCTGTAACAAAAAATAATTAAACTAACCAACTACCATGAAAGGAGGTTTACAGAGGTATCAACAGAAAAACATAGTACTCTTAATACTACCATAAAAAGGTACTTCTAATGAATAGGAAATGTCCATATTCATTTTCATTATGAATAATCCTTTAAAAAGATTTTACATTATGTTACGATTCAGATAGGAATAATATCTTTGCGTTTATCCATAATGATAGTATCAAACTCTTTATCATGTTCATATTCCAAGCGCAGCATTATTCATCAGCCAACCAAAAAGAATAAAAAACACAGAATCTAAACATAGAATCTAAACATAAAAAGAAACTAGAATCTAAAACATAGAATCTAGTTCTAGTATTGACTCTGCCTGTGATTTGCTGTATAATACTGGGCAACTCATTTAGGTTCTCTGGATTATCTCTGTTCAGATGTAAGATAAAGGGGTAAGTTTATATTAAATGACTGACTACTCATCAAATAAAAAAGAAACCAAATATAATAAGCATCTATGATGCTCTTTGTCAGTCACATAAGAAAACCAAGACGATAGTGTTTGTTGGCTAGAAAAGAAGACAGATATGGGAAGGAAAAAATTACAATTATCATGTAATGAATGTAATGAAAAGTACTGTTAGATCTGCAAAGGGCAACATGAGTCCAGAATAGGGAATCCTAGTAATTCAGACGAGATGTTACAACAGGCTTCCGTCAAGAAGTGATAACTGAAGCGGTCTTGAAAAGAAGTAAGATTTGACAGATGCCAATAAGGAGGAAGGAAGAGAATTTTCTAGACATTGTGAGGGGACCCTTGAGCAAACTAAATAAACTCTAGCACTTCCCAACCTACAAAATAAATTGTGATGTATGTCTTGCCTTTCCTGCTACAGACATGCTTTCCACCCACTCACTCGTGCATTCTCTCTCCATATATGTAAACTATCCACATACACACACCCCTAACGGACACACTTACAAGCAGTGACATCTGGGACTTATAAATAAAAGAATATGAAAAGGAATATTTAAAAAAAAGACAGATTTGGCTTGAGGCAGGATTAAAGGACTTGTAAAAGGATGCAGGAAAATGGAAACACGCAGAACTTGCCTCACACTTACACAGAGCATGATATAAAGCTTATGCTGCTTTCATATGTATTTTCTCATTGGATTTTTCTCAATACACCAAGAACACAGATATCATTATACTCAGTTTATAAATAATGAAAGTGCTGCTAGGAGAGGCCAAATTACACGTCTATTAAGTTGTCGCTGACCCCAAGTTTGGTGCTAGCCATCTGGGCACACCACAGCTTGTACAGGAAACTCTGGGAACAAAGAAAGGTCCCCTATTTGACCATCATCATCAACAACAGAAGCAGCTAGTAATTACTGGGACGAACAAGGTGCCAGGCACAATACTTCTACAAACCCTGCATGTAATCCTTCAATACTCAGACAGGAAAGAGGCAGAAGACAGCACTGACATTAAGGCTAGTAATGGTCCCCCCGACAGCCTGGCTCTGGAACCTATAATCTTACCCACTATGCCATACCGCCCCAAACAGGCTGACTTCTACTCAGAGAGAGACAATGTGACACGCGTACCCACTGGACATCTGTGAAGTGAACAAAGTAATGTCTCCACACCTTGATCCCCTACCTCTGTCTCCCCCGCCCTCCGAGCCAGTTCCCACAGGCAGCCTCAGACTCTCACTCCTTTCCCTCTCTCCAGTCTGTCTCTCTTCCCCACGGTGAATTCTCTTGGGGCCCTTCACTGGCCGTAATATGCATAGTCAAAATGTGTACCCAGATATTAGTTATTCTTACTAAAGAAAATGTTTCTACTTTAACATTTTAAACCAAATGATATTAATCGTGAATGACTTTCAAAAATAAATATCCTAAACTATAAGTACCACTCAAAAGAAATTAAATTACTGTTGTGTATTTATGTAGCCTCTACTGATTTCTCTGCCCAAGGGAGAGCCTCTGATTACATACATACATACATACATACATACATACATACATAACAAATAAATACTTATCCTCTCACCTGCCCTAAGCCCCTTAGGTCTTAAAGAAGGATTTTTGTCTGTCCCGTTAATTATGCTCTAGACCTTCTGGAAAAAATGACTTTTTAATAGGCAGGACTTTTTTTTTTTTTTTTTAAACTGTTTATCTCCCAGGGGTGAATCACAGAACTACATTTGTTTCAAAATGCGAGAGCATTTTTATGGAATTTTTGCATTTTCTGTCAGAGCACTCTACTGTTAGTGAAGGCTGAACAGGCGTTTATAAGTTGGAACACTGGATGCAGCCATTGGATGTGTTCATAATGGGGAGAGAAAGTGATTAGAGCAAAAGTCTCTTATTTAACAGCCAAAGTCATCCTCCCAGGCTCCTCAGGAAGGAAAATAAAACCCAAAATCTTAAGTGAGGCCATCCATGGCCTTTGTGAGCCTCGCCCTGGTGACTCTCCCAGGAGCCAGGCACCTGTGACAGGTGAGGACTGAGGCCACCACACAGTGGGGCACGGGGGCTGCAGAGCACTGGCCCCAAGACTGGCTCCACCATCCCCGAGCGGCGTGATCTTGCACAAGTCATATAAAATCTCCCCCTTGGTTTCCTCATTTGTAAGATAAGGACAACGTCATCAGCAACCTCAAAGGGGTACTGTGAGAATAGAAGAGTTAATTATGGGTACAGTGCTTCATAGGATACCTAACACAGGAAGTATCAAGAATAGCTGGTTACTATACATTTCAGAATAGCTCAGGGTTCAATTAAAACCACAACAATTCTGCAATGTAATATCTTTTGTGGGTAACTTTCCTTTACTTCCACTTGGTCTAAGGAAAGTCTGATTAAATGGTTAGGCAGTACCTCTTCAGAGAATGGAGCAGTTCTAGAGACGGAGGGTGGTAATAGCTGCACAATGTGAATGTACATATGTCACTGAACTCTCCCCTTAAGATGACTATAACGGTAAGCTTCATATTTTACTATCATTTTTTTAAAAAGCACGTAAGATGAGACTTTGGAGTAAAATTCTCATACTAATTCAACTCCCTTGGTCTTAGTAATGAGGGAAAGAATGCCAAGAAACATATAACCTTGGCCCAAAGTCACACAGTGGGCCTGTTGGAGGTGCTGAGAGTAGAAACCAGCGTCTTCAGTCCCCCGACCACTGTTCCTGCCACCACCCAGCACACCCTCCCGTTACCCCCTTGTGTGTTGACTTCTATACCAGACAGAGCAGAAGGAAGAGCTGAAAGCCAAATCTAGTCATTTGAAAGATACTGTTATAGGGGGATAAACAATGTGGGCCCACAGTTCTGTATGTACACATGTATGTGTAAGTGTGTGTGTGTGATGTATTTATTTTGAGGGGCTCAGAGTCAGTGGTACTCCAGGGTGGGAGGGAAATCATGACCCGATACTTGATACAAGACGCTCCTTTGATAGAAAAGGAAAAGATCACAGAAAACCTTAAAGCCTCTAGATATCCAGAAAACTGGTAAAGCAAGGAAAGAACTTCAACCAAGTTTAGACGCCCCCCAAAACAAAAACAAAAACAAAAACAAACCGGTTCATTTCTATGAGCTTTCTTAAAGCCAAAAGAACTACACAGTAAAATCAGTCCATACAGCTCTAAGTATGATGAGGGCAGAAAGACCTCATCAATAGAGAATTTCCCTGGATCATGAGGTAATAAGAAATGAAAAATGTTTTGCCCTATGTGGTCACACTAAGGGAACCTCACCTCTCACATGAATCATATTGCGAAGGTGACTTTCAAATTTCTCTTATGATTAAATCCAACTTAATAAATATTTACCGAGCACATAGCGTGTGCGAGGTACTGTCCTGAGTACTGCATGTGAAGGCAAAAACAATGGAAGTGATCCTTGTCCTCAGTGTACGATGGAATGGTATCACAGTTCATTTAACTCAAGGGCACTAATAAAGTGACTATTTGCATAGGCCAGCAATATCTAGCGCATTTTGCTCAATGAACCTGTGAGCCCATGAGAACGAGAAGGGGTGCCTGAACATGCCCTTCCTTTAATGAATCTCAGAGCCCACACACTTCTTAGAGTATGTGCACCCGCCGATTAATAGTCATTCCACTGTTTAAAGAAATGTACTTCCCGTACATCCCGGCTTCTAACGCAACTGACGCTTTATCTGTGGCTCAACCTGTCTGTCCCAGTGTCAGAGGGAAAAGTGGGACATTTGAGGGTAATTTTGACTGTGGATGAATCTTCACCTCATACTCTCATTATTGAATCACAATTCCACTAGCTAACTACCACATAAAGTACAGAACTGTGGTTAAAGAGACACACTGCCCAGTGTGACTCTCAGCTCCACACTGTGACCTGATGAGTGATGCTAACCCCCCACCTTGGTTACCTCATCAGTTAAAACTAGAAAAACAAGAGTACCTACCCCCTTATGACTGTGGGGAAGCTGAAAGGAGGAAATGCACATGACATACTTCAAGCGGTGATTCCTGCACAGTAACGATCATCGCTGTTACACATACACATCTACCTGTGCCACAAGCTTGTGTGCGATCAGTTACAGCACAGCTGCAAAGTGAGGGGTGCAGAAAAGCACAAGTAAATCCACTGGGAGAAACTGGAAGGGAACTGAGACACTGTGGTGGTTGGAGTGTGGGGTGGGGATCATGCGTGATCAAGACCACGAGCAAAGGCACACACACTTGAATGTTCATGGCAATCCCAAGTAATGGCAAATATCCAAAGTGACTGCCATCTGGGGATATTCGTAGAGAAAATGTGAGACTCCTTGGGACCCCAACAAATAAGGAGTCTGGAATGCCAGGCCCAGAAGGCACAAATGTTACGCAAAGGAGGAGTCGTCAGAAACACTTTGAGGAGTATCTCAGTTACCCAATGAAAAGATAACTCAGGGTAGCAAGATGGACTGGAGATGGGAGGCCACCAGCAACGAGATGAGTGAGGAGGACTGGGTGACAGCTAGGGCCCCACACGTAAGGCAAGGGGAGAAGACAACCGCAGAAACACACAACTCTAAGAGGGAACACACTGCCATGCTGTTAAAGCAAAACTTTAGTAGACAACTGTCAAACTGTTCTTGGCAGACAACCTAACTCAGGTTTAATACTAAATTGGCAGTAACAGAATAGAAATAAATTCCGGCAATGACCTTCTGATGAGCCAAATCTCCTCCAATAGCCATGAAGTGGCCAACACTATCCTGTAGAGTCAATTTCTCTATAAACTTTATATCCACTATTAAAGAGGCACTCTGGGCAGCATTCATCATACATGTATTAGTATAAACACATTTGAGAGAAACTTTCCAAAACCAGAGAAGTCAAAGGGAACAAGGACATTCTCATCCCTTATACCTCCACCGCAGTATTTCAATGGACTCTTCACAGATTTCACAAATGGTTCTAAGCTTTAGTTCCCAAATTAAAATGGATGCTAAATCCCTCTGTAAATCTGGGCTTTAAAAACCATGCCTAGTTTGAGGGAACGTGCATTTAATTACGATGTCCCTGAGAGCTGTGAATCTCTAGGAAATCGTCCAAAGAGCTTTCTTAGTTTGATTCAATAAATATTCAAAAAGGGTGCGGTAAGTAGAACAACGGATGAAGCCTTGAAGTGAACAATATGGGGTAAATTCTTGTTGCTTAAATAACAACCTACAGAATAAGAATTAGCAATAATGATTTCATTTTCATCATCCAGAGAATCTTCAAACTCAGCTTCTTTGCAGATTTAAACAAGAAATTAGTGTTAAAAGAAAATTAAACATGATATAAATGCCGATGATTCCTATTATCACTTTTCAGGGGAGACTTGCAAATTCACACACACCAAATCGGAGAGGGCAAAGGTAGGCAATTATTTCTTTCTAGATAAAATTAATGAGGGGATTATCTTTGTACTTACCCAAAATATTTTCATGCCTCAGCATCACAGTGTTGTACAATTCTGTTTCCCTGAACCATGACTTCTCATCCCGGGAGGAGAAGATCTTCACAGCGACGTTCTCCCCTTGCCAACTGCCCCTCCACACCTCACCATACCTGCCTTTCCCTGGGGAGAGCAACACAGAGGTGACATGGGAGGGAGCCAAAACATTTCTTGCCCGCAACTCTTACCGCCTCCCTTTGTGCACCTGAAAAAACTTAATCTGGGGATCTAAATACCACAACCTTTCGCCTGTGAAGCCACACAAAAATAAGATGGAACCTGCCCCTCCAGCCACCCACTGCCATAGCAAATCCAACACCCTCAGTTATCTACATTGTACGATTAGCTGCTAATTACAAGGTTTACAGTTAAATTCCTCTATCAAAAGGTATGAAACATAGATGGTTTTTAAAAGCACATGAAAGTTAGTAAAACTAACAAAATGGTACAGAGTATTCGATTCCAATGTGCTAAAAGCCAAAAAAAAAAAAAAGCCAAAAAAAAGCACATGTGGCTAAACCGAATAGCTGACTGGATTTCCTTCCCCTCATACGAGATCAACGCGGATACTTTCTTGGGAGTCCAAATTTGTGAATTTACATATGCATTTATGTTTTTCATAAGGGAGACAATTAAGTTTGAGATCTGTGTTCTGAAGGATCCAAAAAAAATACAACACACACACACACACACACACACACACACACACACACACACACACTCAAAACAATGCTGTGGAGGAGACCGACAAGCAGCCACTACCTTCCCTAAAGGATTTCTTGGCAGCGGATCTATTTCAAAAGAGGATTTGCAGAGTCTTAAAAGACATAATCCCAGAACAGTTCTGATTCCTGACACTGGTCATGGGTATTTGCTTGTCAGACAGCCCCTGGGATGCCAGAAGTGGGCCACACTGAAAGGGCCCCTTGGAGAAAGCATTTCCCAGATCGCGGTGACTCTAGTTTGTGACCAGCTCTGTGGGGTGCATGTCCCCTCCTGCAGGAGCAACACCACTGTCAGCCTGTCAGCGACATGCTCCCTCCTCCGTTCTTCTCCTTCACTACAGGTAGGGGTGATCAGGGAGGCTGGCAGGAGCAGGTAATTACCACAAGACCTTGGGGATCAACACGGGGTATAATCAGGGTAAAGACGCACGCGGCGCCTAGATAACGATGCAGCGGGAGATACACCTCGCAGGGCAGCAGGGCGTTCTCCCAGGCAAGGGGCTGCTGGGAGTCACAGCTCATAATCGGCAGCTGCAGCACCACCTGCACACCCGTGAATACCGCTCTTTGCTCACAGACTAAGCCGCAAGAACCCAAACATGGAGAAAGAAACCCCCTATCCAGGGGATTAGGTCCTGACACAAAATCAAAACCACTCAATCTAGACTCCCTCCTGACAAACAATGTCCCCATGAAATACCAATGACTAATCCAAAAGGATGTTAAATGTGGCCACTAAGTCATCATTGTAGGCTGCTGTCAGGTCGCAAAAATAGTATTTAGAGCAGGACTAATTCTAATACAGTCATAGCAATTGCCCAGCATTTGGAATTCAAGATGAAGGCCAGTGCTAAGACACTACAAACAGGCTGCTGGGAAACAGTATGCTGAGCTTTTCCTGCCTTTGGTTACATTCTGTATCTTTATTTGCCCTTTGTCCTCACACAGTCTCATTAGGAAGGAGAGAAAAAAATATCCCGGAGAATTGTATACATTACTATAAAGTTGCCTTAAATCTTTTTTTTTTTTTTTTTTAAGGAAACAGAGATGGATGTCAGGATAAGTAGACAGATTTAAAATAGAAACCTACTTCAATGGTTTTCAAATGCTTTTAAGTTGTCAAATGCTTTTTAGAAATGCAACCTTATTCAGAAGTTCCTAAAAACAGAAGCAGAACTGCCCAAATGTACGGGGGCACAGAGCCCCCATGGGAATCCATAAAGTATCTGAAATTTGGGGGGTTCACGAATCACTATCTGGTAACAACTGATCGTGTCCAACTTTGAACCCAAAATGGTAACATACTATCCAAGCAGTTCATCACATACATTTTTATTCAAGGCTGTACCACATGAACACTAAGTATAAGCTACTGAAATGGCATTGCTTTTATGAAAGTCTTCAGCACTGAACCAACAAAATGCTATAATTGAATTTACACTATTTCCAAAAATGCTCAAGAATATCTACACTACCAGAAACAGTATGTGTCTGTAAAGGTACAATACTGTTTTGCCCTTTGGACTCTGGGGTTGGGCTCTGCGAACTGATATGGACATTGGCGGCTCTGTGAATGGTGAGTGGCTGTGGGACAGGAGGGCAGGAGTAAGCAAGACAGGTAAACAGCCCCCGTCGCTGCCTTCTCACTCCTACCCAAATACCCCTGTTCCTAAGCAAACTGGATGTTAGGCAGTACAAGAGGACAACCCCGGTGGCACACAGTGGGCACATTTGGGGTGTTTCCATTTACGCTTTCTCCGCTCACAGTCCACGGTGGAAGAGAAGCGTAGTATGAGCACAAGTGTCACCTGTAGGCACACAAGTGACCAGCGGGAGCCTCTTGCCTTTGCTCTGGGTCTGCAACCACTGGGACTGTGTCTGAGCCACACGTCATGCTTCTCTTCCACCAGCGGTAAAGGCAGCTTATGAAGTCCAGCTACCTCCCAAAAGCCAAGGATGGGACGACCGGAGCTGCCGTGAAAAGAAACCAGGAGAACTAGAAAGAGAGGGTGGAGACAGTGCCAACCTATCACCACCCCTCTGGGCATCCCTACATGCTGCCCAAAAAGAAATTAATGACAACTACCACGTGACTTGCAAATACCCGCCAAAGACAAGCAAAACTAATACAACTCAGGACTGCCCCCTCCAAAAAAGGCATTTTGTACCATCTTCCTAGAGGGCAACCAGCAATTTATAAACAAGCCATAAAAAGGTCACAAATTTTGACCCAGGAACCCCAACTCCTGGGAATTTATTCTGAGTACTCAAAAGAAAGGTGCAATGCGTGCATAAGCTTTCTCAAGTAGTACTGTTACGATTCAATGATCATTCAAAAGACCATCGTTACACATCTTTTTAAAATATTTGTGATGTGTACAGATATATGGAAATGTCTATGAGCTTAAAACTGAAAGAAGGAATATAAACTGTACACACATTATGAATGCATCTATATATAAACATGTTCTTAGACGGGGAAAATAGTAGAGGCCATAGAGAAATGGATATTGCTCTTGTTTAAACAAAGCAATTATAAAGGTAGCTTTGGTAAATTTATCTCAGTATTTTTAAAGGCAGTGGGAGAGTGAGGGGGCTTGGAGAATTGCCATAGGCAAGTGTATTATCCAAACGCCTACTCCCCTCAGATCGCTCAATGCCTGCAGTAGTCAGGAGCAGCTATGCTAATTCACTTCTCAGGCCTTCCTGTCATCCCAAAAGGTCTACTTGCAACTAGCCACACATTCCTTGGACAAGAATTCCAACAAGAGGAGGTGCTCCAACGCACTCACGGAGACCAGATACAGAGCCACACCGTCTCCTGTCATTTCACGAGCAACAGGTAACACGAGGCAGATTCTCCAAGTTCCATCCTGCTTCTACAGCCACAGTTAACATTGCATACAACCCACAAAGAAGAGAAAAAAGAATTACCGACACACTCCAACAGTGTGATCTGACGAGCCACTGTTCTTTGTACCAGAAAAGGGAGACCAGAGCCGCTTCCTGATGTACATGAATGATCCAATAAATCCTGTGGTTCAAGACAAGGAGAAAAAGAAACTACTGAGAAACAGTTCCCAGTTTAGAATACGAGCATGCATATCCCTGTAACTCGCATGGAGAAGCCAATCCTGGACATGGGGCACGTTAGTGTGCGTGGACCACTGGAGAAAGAATGGGTTTTCTTAGGAAAACCAGAAGCTGGCCCTTCTTCTGATAGGTTTTCCTGAAGGATAAGTAGTCTTTTCTTGCTTCCAGAGTTTTAGAATAAAAAAAATATATGTTAAAAGAAGAAAAAAAAAAAAAAAAGCTGAGTGGACAAGGTCAAAGATGCAAATTAGAAAGTCCAAGAAGCTGGGCTGAGCACAAGGGGAAACAGGAGAAAGAGGAGCAAGCAGAGCAAAAAGAGGGGAAGGGCCTTCAAGTCCAAGGCCTGGGCATAACTAACCACGTTCTGCTCTTCTCGTAAGTATCTATGAAAAGACTCACTTTAGTTGACATGCCAACTAAGGAACTCTAACAAGGAACAAACAAATCAGGAAGAAGGAACAAACAACTCTAATGTTGTTTCTACTG
This sequence comes from Callorhinus ursinus, assembly GCF_003265705.2. NCBI lineage: Eukaryota > Metazoa > Chordata > Mammalia > Carnivora > Otariidae > Callorhinus > Callorhinus ursinus. Next base: position 71,083,014 of record NW_027397064.1, on the reverse strand, counting down.
CAAAGACTCCAGTGGCCACGTGGGTCATCTAGCTGGTACACCCAAGCAGAGAGGGGCCACCTGGGTGGATTACCCTTTAGGTAGGTGAGGAAAAAAAGCATCACAAAACCTAACCCTCAGTGTCATTTCTAGGTGTGAATTATCTACAAATCGGGGGGGGGGGGACAAAAAACAATAACAACATATAACCATGCCCCAAACCTACTTCTAAAAATGAACATATTGTGAAAAAAATTCCCAATTAGTTCATTTGTTAAGTTCTTCCTTTTGATTCTCAGTGCAAGCCAAGGAGGAGATGTCTCTTTGTGTCAGGAATGGATTATCTGGAACACACAGTATTGTGCCCACGGTGATGGTGGTAAGGGTGGAGTAGTGTTGAGCTAACATTCCCCAAAGCTCATTCTTTCCCAAACATTTTAGCTGGCCTGTTAAAGCAATACATTGATTTGTGTGAATTTCATCTTCTTTTACTTACTCTGAGCACCACTGTGAAGTACTGTTGATCAGCAAAATTACCAAAATCTGAACATCCAAAGGAAGATATTTAGAATCCTTAAAAACCACAAAATGGATAATCAACAAGAAATTGAATGTAGATGAAGTAGTTTCACGTCTCCCTAACCATCTCTTTTGCTGTTCTTTTTTCTCGTTATTCATTCACTTTTTGTGAGAGAATAATTTTGAAAATTAAACGTGTTTTTTTTTCATAATGTATAATCGTGATTTTAAATCTAGTTCATAGACTTAAGGCAGGGGGTGGCTTCAGCCAAAGACTAACAAACATCTACTTCAACTTCTGGACCCCAAGGCTTCTTTTTCAATATAGGAGGCTGTTCAGTGAGATAGGCTTTGTTGAATTACATAAATGAGCATATCACTTAAATAAGAAAGTATACAGGCCAATAACGACAGCTTGTTTTAAACAGTGTTCTTTGCTGTGTTATTGTTATCGCGGTCCACTGTCCCCTAACATGGCTGAGTTGAGAAGACTATTTGAGCATCCATTCCCATTCCTCTTCCATACTTGGAGAAGCTACTTGAACAGTGATTTACACTAGATATCCCTATCATCAGCCATGGTGGTTAGCAGTTCTAGGGAATGGAGTTCTGATTAATCGCCTTCAGAATCTTGCTTTGCTAAAGCTTTGCCAGGATTCAGCTTCATATCTTGCTACTAACTCAATAAACTCCCTGAATTTTCCTTAATACGGGAAACAAACTTCGAAGTACACTTCTAACAAAAACCTGTATTTCTCTACTTTGGGACACAGAACATCCTCACCTCCTCTTTTCTCCAGTTCTGCCATACCACAATCTAAACAGGTAGGTAAAAGAAAGAAAACGGGGTTCCTTCCCACTTCCCATACAAAAATGTACACTTGACTGGTGGCCCAAGGACGGGGAAGGCAGGCGCATGGGATATTTCTCAGCCTGTATCAGCCACCACCAGATGTTTTAACAACTCGCCAAGGCTGGTCCAAGAATAGCACCTGAGCTACAGAGACTGGTGAGGGTGAGTCTTCTCCAGCAGAGAGGAAGATGGAGAGCAGGCTTACCTGCAGACCTACCATTCACTCGTAAGCTTGTCATCTAGCAGAACAAGACTTAATACGAGATGGTCTTAGCTGATGCAAGGCCATGACATTAAATAACACTGGATCACATTAGAAAGTTATTACCTTGATGGTCTCCCATCAAATATGACAAGGAGAGTCTCGATTGGGTATCAGCCTGTCTTTAACACCTAACACTCACAAATCTTCACCTTTTTCAGAAGAGGCATCAGATTCAGCATAGGATCGCTTCAGAATGTTATCGCTTCTCTCTTTTGCATTTTATGGTAACCTATTTATAGCAAGTGGTTCCCTTTTCTCACTTAAAGTTTAAAGTTCCTTTCAAATTCACACTTGACAATTTTTAAAAGTAAAAAAAGGAAGACACTTTTTCGTGTGATTTCATCATTGAAAAATATGCAAAAGAATAACTTTAAAACATATAAACACAACGGTGTCTAACCCTGAGCGGGTCCATGAGGGTAGCTACCAGCCACATATTAACTTTTAGCAAGTGAAATGTGGTTATTCTGAACTGATATATGCTGTGAGTGTAACATATGCACATTTTTAAAACGCAGTTCAAAAAAAAAGAAAGAATGTAAAATAGCACATTCATAATTCTTTCTGATTAATGACTATATGTTGAAACGGTAATAACTATATACATTAAGTCAAATATGTTGTTAAAATTAATATCACCTATGGTGGGGGTTTTTTAAACTTTTTTTTAAGTGGCCACTAGAAAATTTAAAATTACAGATGTGGCATACCTATTCCTATTGGATAGCACTGATTTAACCAAAAGACTACACTCCACAAGGGGGCAGCACAGGAGCGTGAAAAGTTTAATAGCTGCTTTTTTTGGATGTCAAGTTTAAAGTCTTAAATTACAGGGTGTTAAAATAATCTAGAAGGGAAACTGATTTTAATATTAAGCAAAGGTGCTTTTTTTTTTTGAAAGCACTTTTATTGCTAAAAATAGAGTAACTGAGTTACTCCAAGGCCCCCTGCCCAGAATTATAGGCAACCATTCTCTGCACCTTTTCCCTTACTCCCAAAAGAAAAATAACTACCAAGAATCTACTAAAATAAATCCCCTCCCTCGTTAAACAGAAATGTCTATCTAAAATAAATGTTCTCACATAGGGGAGACCAAAACAGGTGCCAACATAGGCTTGCCTAGGACTCAAGTGACCAGTGGTACGTGTGCACACTGTCCAGTCCCCAGCTACTGGTTAGCATCTCGCGGTGAAATTAAGAATGCATGTTTAGCCATCTTTGTTATGCTTGGGATTCCCTGGGGTCTCAAACTCACTGCTAAAGTGCTGTCTCCAACATTGGTGGTGATGAGCCCTTCGATGGTGCCGTACTCCACATCTCTGGGATTGAGGCGTTCTTGGTTGCGCCTTTTAAATTTTCGGAGAGCCACTCCCAGTAGGCAAGCTAGAAGGCATACTGCAAATACTACGGAGAGAATAATGAGGCCGACCTCCAAGTGGAAATTCTGTGTTCCAGGAAAGGATTTCCCTGGAGATGGGGGAGAAAAGGAATGCAATTGGCTGTAAGGATCACGGTTTACTTATTATTTAGCACAACCGATACCTAACGAGTAGCTCCTGAGCCTGACCACCTGGTCTCCCAAGTCACAAACTGTTAAAAACTAAAATACTTCCTAACACCTGGACAACGGCCCGGTCATTTGAACCATTATTCATTTAGGTACAACTGGAGTTTGAAAAAATCTGCCGAGAACCAACCATATTGATGCACATATGTGGACGTTTATGATATGAAGTAGTACTCTGGTACTACTCTTATTGATGTAGATTTGATCTGTACAAATGTTTTATCCTTAGCCCTTACAGAGATTATGATGTAATATTCCTATGAGAAAGTGCTATCTGAGTTAAAAACAAATTACCCAATCTGTGGTCTCTCTCCTCAGTGTATCTTGGATGTCTACCACTGAATTCTCATTGATCTTTCCACATCACGATTTCTGCCTAGGAACCGATTCATTCATCTGTTCTTTTACTCACTTATTCAATATCCACTCACTCAAAACATTCATTCACTGATTCACTCACTCGCCTAATCACTCATTCACCCCCTCGCTCGGCATTATCACATTACCCATTCAAACATCCGTGCGTTACCACTTGGGCAAATACACACAGACTTTCTACTTGCCTAGTGAGTTAAATTAAAAAATTTCTTGGTTAGATCGTGATGGTCCATAATTAAAAGGTCCCCAAACAATAATCATCTCTGAATGACAAACCCCTTAGGACACGGTGTCACCAAAAGCCCTGTTCTTCCTCACATAGGACTCTTCCACGTGTCTGCCTCCTTCCACAATCCACAACCCTTCCGCAAGCCTGACAGCCTTTATACATTTCTTTTAACTTTCCAAATCCAAATTAATCAACGACTTGGCACATAATACCCGATAGTACATGTCATCTGTACGATAAAGTGTAAAACTAATTATATACAACATTAAATTATAAATATGGTGCCTCCCTAATTGAATTAGAAATTCCTTAAGTAAAGAAAATAAATTTTCTATTACAACTCGGAGTCTTGCGAAGTGTTCTGCAGATCAGGAACTTTCCGTACTGTAGGTATAACCTCTCTGTGAGTGCTGATACTTCTTCACGGCCATCCACTCCATTAATTACCATTTAATTCAAAAAGGTTAAGAGTAAAGTTTGTTCCATCAAGTACCCTTTTAGTTTTAGCTATTTAAATACTTAATCTCTCTTTTAAAAATCTTCTTTTATTATTCAACCCCATTTGCATTCAGAATTAACATTTCCTATATGCCTTGAGGTCATCACCATAACTGAAATACTGCACAGCAGAATCCTGTTATCAGTTTTTTTCCTTTTTCTTTTTTTTCATTTTTCTCTCTCTTCCCCTGCTGGCTGACATTTCTGGCAGTGGGTGATCCTAGTAGCCTCTCCCACTCCACTTTTTCGGTTTGTTTCTTCTTTTGTGAGTGCAAAATTAAGTAATTACGCCAACTGAAAATGTACCATAGGTTAAGAGAATCAACTGGCTTGGAATGAGCTGACAAAGACTAAGGAACATTAATGTTTGCAGGGACTCTGAGATAGCAAATTAGGGCTCATTTAATGGGGTAACAGTTTCAGAGAGGAAGACTGATTTCCATTGGATTTGGAATCCATACACACACAACACAGAGAAGATTTCACATAAACTACAAGGTTCGTGTGAAGTCGGACTCAGCTTCAGGATTCCGTGATGGTTCGCTGGGAAATCAGATGTGGGAGCCAAGATTAGTGAGGCTTTGTCTCCTTCCTCATAAAGAAGGAAACCTATCCCACTCAGCCACCAGAGGCCTATGTTTTGTTTTCCTTCCTACACACTCAATATCGAGATGAATATTTACCAAGCACAACTGTTTCAGAAATTATGAAATCATGGCTCCTGAAGAGAAAGAGCTGTTCACCTGCACATGACTACCGAGAGAGGTCCAGCCAGCCAAGCCGTCCCCAAGATAGCCATTACCTTGCTCACTTACCCAAAGATATCTATCCCTCGAGACTCCAAAAGGCCATGCCTTTCCCTTCCTCACCTAGAGCTACCTTTCTTGTCACTCATGGCCTCTAGTTCAAAGAGTAGGAGGAAAGCCTTGTGGCTATTTCCATCTTTAACCCACACAGAATCAGAACACCACCAACGGAAACCCTTGATCTAGAAATAGAAAAGTCCATGGGAACCTTTAGTGGGCAGCTGGGCCGTGATGTTCCTGTTACACCAGTCCCCTTGGCAGCACTCCACGGCTTGGCCAGGTGATGGTGGGGTCTTACAGGTCATCTTCCCCTGCTCGTAGACCTGGAAGCAGCCTTTCTGGTAGACATGGAAGCCGTCATTTATGCTCAGTGAGGAAAAGCACTGCTGGCCTTCACAATGGTCCTCGCTCCCACAGGAGAGGCCTTCACACACACACATGTAAAGTTTGGGGTTCACCTTGGGCTTCTCATCTGCAAAAGAGCAAGAGGAAGGAAAAAAAAAAATCACACCATGGATTTTATTCCCATCAGGGGAACCAGACAGCTTCTCCAAGACCATTATAACACATTTACCAAACAAAGGCCAAGAATCATCACTGGCCGTGATGTCCACATTTTGTTATCTTATATCTCTCACTTGACCAACCACCAAATAATAATCACCTCTCAATATATGAGTGCATTTATACGAGCTGTGTACTCTTTTAGATCATACCAGGCCAAAGAATGGTTATCATATACCCACATGCTTCTGACAATGAACCTCCCCCACTGCAGTTTTCACGTTATCTTTGGCCAGATAGGCTCTCACATCCCAATTTTCTTGCATCAAAATAAAATGTTCTTCCAGGACATAATGCTCATCATTTGAAGATGAGGGTACCAGGAGACAGAGGGAACAGAACAATGTTTTAACAGACAGGTAACAGGTAGGACCACAGAAGCTGTCCACAACCACTAGGTCCAAGGTGCAATGGAAAGAGGCAGAAACGTATTACCCATAGTGAAGCACACCTAATTGGACCTCCTAATTATCTTCTTCAGGAAACATTCATTTGCAATCTAATCTTTCAAACCACTCTTTCTTCTCCCTTCCCTTGTTAGAATGATCAGTTCAGACTTGCTGGTCCCAACAGTTTGCACTAGTCGGGAAGAAAAGTGAAGACAGAATGTAAACAGCCAAGCCCTAGAGGTTCTGAAGCAGTGTTCATATAAAGAAATTCAGCTTTCAGAAGCTCGCTCCAAAGGCCTATGGCACAGACTGACTGCCTTCTCATTCTTGAACCCTCTGTGGCAGGTCTGTGAGGTAACTGCTTCTTTCTTAAAATAACAGGTCGGGTGGCTGTGCTTTCAAGAGGAGACCTTAAGGTAAGGTCTTTGAAAATGTCAAGTTCATTTACACAGATTTGTGTGGGTGTGTGTAGAGACGTGGGTTATCTCAAAAAGAGAAGTGTTCTTAATCTTTCTTCTTCCCTCTTCAAAGAAGTGAAAAATAGTTCACTACCCACTGTAATGTGGGTGCCTCATCCCACAGAGTAAGTGCATGCAGACACACAGACACAAGCCTTCTATTTATAATTGACTTGCTAGTTCTTTTGAAAACCACAAGGGGCTCATCCAAGAGCAAAGACATGCCTGAAAGCAGAAAATCCAAAATAGCCGCTGACAGTGTATGTATGTCACCAGTCTCACCCCCGAGAATCAAGAGCCTCAGACATTTTTAATGAGCAAAAATTTTAATGAGCCAAAAGATAGTCTTTATTTTCCCTGCCTAGAGAAATTCCAGCACCAATCTATTTCTATGAGGGGGAGAAACATATATATCTGTTGACATAATCCAGCAAAAGTTTACACTTGCCAAAAGTGAGTTGAAAGATAATATTTCTAGGGAGTCTAGACATGCTTGCCACTCTTGAATGGCACAGAGCTGGGATGAGGGTTGCCAACTATGCTGTCCAACAGGTGATGATTCTTTGGAGGGAAATGGATAGGCAGGGTAAGGGGGAGAGTTAATGGTGTCCATTGATTTGTTTGTGATCTACAGCAGGGAATTTAAAACACTATATTTTAAAACCATGCAATAACGCATTTATGAAAATTTGAAACACAAACATATATTTTTAAAGTCCTAAATATTTTCAAAGCTCATAGATATCCAAAGATACATACTACCACACTGAAGAGGTTGTGTTTATTGACGCTGGGTTGGGGCTGAGGGGTCAGTGTTAGGATGAAGGGGTAAAATGAAAACCATGTAAGAGAGTAGCTGTTCATGGACTGATAATGGACTGAGGAGTATGGATTACTCAACTCGCTGCACCTGTGGTCCATTAGGCACAACCACAGACAGGTAACGCTGGACAACAGAGGCCTTGCTCATCATTGAGCCTATGGAAATGGATGGTCCAGGTACAAAACAATTAATGACATCTTGTGGTTCTAATAAAAAATGTAAAATTAAAAAAAAATAAGATAACAACAATAATAATTCCTTTCATGTGCTCTCAGACTGAACTCTGCTTTTAAAATCAGAGCCCTTAGGGTCCCCGGCTGGCTCAGTCAGTAGAGCATACAGCTCTTGATCTCAGGATCATGAGTTCAAGCCCCAAGTTGGGGGTAGAGCATACTGAAAAAATAAATAAATAAATAAATAAATAAATAAATAAATAAATAAATAAGAGCCCGAACTGAACTCTAGCTCCATACTCATAAGATGTGGACTGCCCTTCCAACGTTCCTATTTTTTGACAGGATGTGGGGATGGTCTGACAGATGTCTGGAATGTAACCTAAAGAATTTTGCCAGAATTGAGCAGCCTCAAGTAAATACCATCTTTAGTAAAAGTTAACTCACTATACCCAACTCTGCAGTGCACACAGGCATCACGGGTTATAAACTGTAATCAGATCTTATCCTGTGGGGATCATAAAGTAAGTCAAAGGGATTCATTCATTTATTAAATACTCTCCCTGAATCTTTATATCCCTTCACTAGTTGTACACAAGTGGCCTGGGGTTGACTACCTTTAAATAGGTCATTCTTCTTAAGGTGTCAAAAACTAGAGTTTTCAGAGCCTCTCCTCCACAATCCAGAAAAAGAAAAAAGGGGAAGAAGGACGGTTGTTAATGATACATGGTAATTAACTTAATTTCTGCTATGAAGAACCATGAGCTCAGTCCAGCAGTTAGCTAATGGGAAAAGTACAAAGCCTTCACCAGCTTCACTTCCAGTTGTGCTTCTCACCAACATTTAATCGTCTTAATTTGTATATTTCCATGTAACTAATTAGCAGAGCCCTTCATGAATCTATTCTTTATATACCACCAAGTATAAATGAAGACCCTGAATTCATAAGTCTATAAGAATGACCACATGTCCCACGACATGCCTGCATGCACGCACACATTAGTTAAATGCCACTTTGGCAGCTTCATCCAACAGAGTGGATTAGTCGAAGAGATGCCAAAAAGATTTCTGAGCTAGGATTACTGATTCAACAAAGAAGGTTAAAAGCAAGGTAGTAGCATTTTCATATCTTAATATCCACAATTCTAAGAACACAGCAGGCCCCAAAATGCCCATGACTCACTGTTTTAGTCTCGTCAAAATTTAGGAATAACTGTAACATGTGTGAGCCTGTGATATTTTATCTGGAGTGCGTTGGAGGGGGGCGGGGGTGGCGCGCAGGATCCAAGAGTGAGCACAAAAATCCCTTGTAGGGCCACAGGTAAGAGTCTGGACCTCTAATCTCTCAGACAGTGATAGGCATACTGTATACATCGAGACACACCAAGACATGGATAGTCACCTTCTGTGACTGATTTTCAACAGGACAGACAGGAAGTGCCACATCTGATATGAAGTACTTTACACTCTGCCTGTGCAAATAACTAGGAAGTGCCCTGGCAGAAGGCAGCCAGTATACGCCACCTAATTGACATTCATTTAAATAATTCAGTAATTTAAATGTCAAGCCAGAGGTATTCCCTGTCTGCAAAGCTCACCCACATTGTTTGTTCTAAAAGGCACCTCCCAGCATTACTCAGTGTTATGGCTGGCACTGCGTGCCCTTTGTATCACCAGAACCAGGTCCCTGTGAACACACTCGCAGCCCGGGCCTGACTGGGAGCAGCAGGGAGTCCTCGACTCCCAGCCAATCCTGGGAGGACTGGGGGCAGGCTCCAAAACCAGAGGCCCAGGCTCAGAATCCCAAATCTTTTCAAAGAACCTGCTTGTTCTGGGCGATACTCAGCTCATCATCTGGACACACCTACTCTGGTAGCCTAACCGTAGACAGTCACAGGAAGACGCAGGGCAAAGAGCATTGTGGCCTTTTTTTAAAGAATGTTCACAGTTTGGGATGATCTTGTACCTCAGAGTAAAAGTATTTACATTTATGTTTTATTTTATTTATTTATTTTTTAAGATTTTATTTATTTATTTGACGGAGAGAGAAAGCACACAAGCAGGGGGAGCAGGAGAAGCAGACTCCCTGCTCAGCAGGGAGCTGAACACGGGGCTTGATCCCAGGATTCTGGGATCACAACCTGAGCCAAGTGGGACTTGACAAATTGAAGCACAACACTATGGGCTTATCCTCAACGTTCTCAGTCATGCACTCCATAATACTTTAAAGCATTTAAACTGATTATCATTCTAAGTGGTGCACAAAACCTCGTATTTCCCACTAAAGTCTGACACAAAAGACAAATGAGAAAACGCTACAAGTAAACCAGCGTGCAGCTATGACCCCAGAGGTCAGCAAAAGAAACAGACTGATTTTCTTAGAACTCACCTCAAAGTAGCACAAATAACAATGTGGTGATTAGACTATTCTTATCAAAGTCGTATAGCTCAGAATTTTATAGGCTAAAAAAAAAGGAACCCCAAACATCCCTGGACTCCTTCCAACAGCATAAATGATTCATTCATTTGAAATGACAGCTTATATTAGGCTTATAGATATGGGAGTCCTTCCATCGCCTCCTAATCCAAGAGTGCAGCTTGGCACTTCTCCAGAATCGGAAAGCATTTGAGATCTCTGGCATTAAACAAAGGCTCAGTGATGGATTTTGCAATGCCAGGTATCACTGCCAGAAGCCTGCTCCTAAGACAGAAACACAAAGGTCAGTCTGGAACGCCTCGTGAAGGGCATTTGATGGTCTGGCAAGAAGGCAAGCTATATGCTCGGGAATACAGTACACCAGGAGCCTACATACTCATTATAAAACACCCATTTAGGGAACCCAAATCACTTTTTTCCCCCTGATCAGAGAAACCAATACTTGGCAAAGTTGTAAAGCCAAGAAGAAAACATATTCCAGGAGTTAAGAAAGATCAAACAGGATCACATATAAATTAGAATAACAACAACAAAAAATGATTTCAGGATTCCCAAGATTTTGAACTGATGATGGCTACAAATGTGCCCTTCCTCCAGTGTTCTGGAACTGAGCAAACGGCATCCCCATTCAGATGTAGTCCTCTCTGCCTGCCATGATTCTTGAAATACAGACGGGGTGGTTCATGGGGCCAGAAGTCCTGGTGGAGCCGATCTCTACCTCTTTAGGCTCCCCTCATCACCCCTCCATTTTTGGAAGTCCTCTCTTGCTCTAGGATGTCAGGTCCTTTAGGTATGGAATTTCCTCCACGGGTAAGGCTTCACTCCCTCCCTGCCGACACCCCATTTACCTAGTTATCATCTGCCTTCCCTTCGGAGAAGCCTTTGTTCATACCCTCAGATTTAAAGTAGGAACCACCTGCCTACACTCCCATGCATGTGTCTGTCTGGCTACTGAATGTCCAGGTCTTTCCTCCAGACTAGGAGCACCATGAGGGTAGGAACTGAGCCTATTCTGCTCCCTGTTACATACCCCCACCTGCCTCAGTAATTGACAGGAGTACAAGCCTGATGAGTATTTGCTTCAGAATGAATTTTCTCTTCACAGAAAGGATTTAGAAGTGGCAAGAGACATGATGCTGGTTTTCAGAGCAGACTGAGCCTATAAAGTCTTTAAATGTCAGCAGAGATCTTAAGGCAAGGCTTAGTCACTGAGCCAGCATGTCTGTGCAAACCACTTCTTCCTAGTGGAGCTCGCCATAGAGTCACATCTGTTCACCTACTCCGGCTTACAAGTGTAGAAAATTAATACTTGTTGTGGTGCAGTAGGTGTTCTGTTTGCCTGTTTGTCTGTTAGAAGAAAGAGGTAAAATACAAGCATCCCTAAAACAAGGAATTACTTAATACATTAATAGAACAGCAGGGCTTTTCTGGATGGTCCTTCCTTGGATGGCTGATGTGAGGACTTTGGGCTACTACAATGCGAAGGTGACCGGAACGATGGACACGTCATAAGCGCCCTGACTCCTGCCGCGTGAGGGAAGTCATGCAGGACTTGCCTGCTCGGCAGTGAGAAAGATGCCCCCTGGTATTTGCTGCCATGTTCCTCCTCTCAGTGAAAGTAATGGCGTTTTCGGCAGGGAGTGGGGAAGAGTGAATTACATCATTTTCCCCTTCTTGCTTTGCTGAAGGTGATAAGGATTCCCAAGTCATCCTGCATTTGAACTGCTGAAGCTGAGAGGGGGGGAAAAAAAAGTGCCATCTGTTTATTTTGTGTCTGGGCTGACTCCTTGTCTCTGAAATAATCCCTGTAAATTAAGCCCTATTGCAGCAGCCGCACCTTCGATTTCAAAGCCAAAAACCTGGTCTGTGTTTAAGTGACTAACAAGTTAAAGAACACTGTGGGGTACTGACCTAAGACAATATTGGTCTGTCTTTTCCATGCTTTTTATGGTTCCCAGAATGTAGCAAAGACACGGCTTTAACACTTGCACCATGTCTATGAAGCAACTCTTTAATAGGGGGAAAATAATGACCCCTTTCTTCATTGTGTCTTCAAACTTCGTGACTCTCTGCTTCAGAGAAATAAATGGTTACAAGGCCTAATGGAAATCACCTACTAAGGAATTCCTTTAAAGACCAGGGAATATCCCCACCCCATATATTGACAATGCCCGGGTCTGAGCGAAGCTCCGCTTACAGGAAGAGTAAGAGAGAGTACCACAGCCTGAGGGTGAAGAGAAAAAGACCCGGTGAATTATAATAAACATTTCAGGGAAGCCATTCCTGGTTGAGCTTTGAAGGGAACCAGCGATGTAGTCCCATCTATTCAATGTTGAGGCTGGAAGCTCTGTTCACAGTGTGGGAAGAGGTGTGCCTGACTCATGTGGGTTGTCTCTCAGCGCTCCACCGGCTAACAAGGGAGTGCATGCCTTGCTCCAGTGAGGGTTTCCTAGCCAGGCTCTGTACGGAAAATTCTGGTGTTAGGAAACCTTAACCAAGGGCTCCACATGGGATAGGACAGTGGAGAAGGAACTATAGGGCGGCTTCGGCGCAAGGCTCCCCCCCTCTATCTGCCCTTCTGTGCCCTACCAGTAATCGGGCCTTCAGGGTTGCCAATCTTTCCTCTACTTACCGGCAGCAAATCACCACCATACCCCCACACCCTTTTTGGAAGCTTTCAAACCAGAGATAAATCCTTCGGAAGATGGGCAGGGCTACAATTTGTTGGACAACAGTCTTAGGATGCCAGTCTCTAGGCATTGCAGCACCCAAAGCCAAAGGTAAAAATGTCCAGAATTAGTTAAATTCCCCCTCTCTAGCTCCCTACTCTATCCCCCCCCCAGAAAAAAAGCACAGAGGGAATAAGGTGCTTGCTAGACTATTTGCTCCCAGCCTGGATGAAGCCCAAAAGATTAAGATATCCAAGAGTGAAAAACGAGGGCACCGATCAAACCTCTGAATACTGCTACTTCCCTGTGCCCTAATCTGCCAACTCACATCCTAAGGCTCTACCAGGCCCAGAACACCATGCAAGGTTAATTACCAGAAGCATCCCATGCCTTCAGTCCCATGAATACATGCCTTGTGCATCTGTAATCCAGCCTTTAACTTGATCTTTGCTTTGTATGTCTTCTTTCCCCTATCAGTGTAATTAATATGGTCCACAAGAATTCACTAATTCCCAAATTCAACATTTAAGAAGATTGGCTGATTCGTCATAGACTAAAGGGTCCTAGAGTCACCATGACATAGGTGAGTCCGGGTCATTTTGAGCTTATTCTTTTTTACCCCTGAGCCCAAAGAAAGGCTCCGGGTGCCTACACTCAAAGTGGAAACCAAAAGCATTTTTTTGAGATTGCTGTGAACCAGAACTGGCTTTGCAAACACTCGTTCCCTCCCCCATGCTCCACCCCCACCAATCTCTGTGGCACAGCACACCATTTCCAGCTTCCACAATCATCTCGGACCTTGGCAGAAGAAAGGCAGCTAAATCTGAGATGTGTCACGAGGCCTCTGGCTGGGGAGCAAGATATCTAAACACAAACTAAGGCGAAAGCACCAGGCCAGAGTTTCCACAGATTGCCATTGGCTCCTGTAGCTGCAGGGCACTGACAGCCTAAAGATAACCCAAGTATCTACGAAGGGTCACTTTTAAATAGTAGCTTTAATACCACCAGTCATTTCAGAAGCATTTCCTTCCAGAGCCCGCTTCCATCCACACTGGCATGCCAACCGTGCCCAACAATGGCAAGCCCGCTGAAGAGATGAAAGCCCAGAAGGCAATGGAAGGAGTCCCAAAGGGAAACAGACAGCCCCGTAACCCTGCTGTGATTCTATTCTATGCCCACATTTGGACTGCTGAGAAAGGAGAATCTAGCAATGAGACACCTTGTAGAGGTGATCTACTGACAATCATGGGGGATTAAAGAACAGGCAGAAAATCAAACAAAATAGTTTAAGCCGATGTCTCCCCATCCTAAAACTGAGGCAATGTAAACCATGGGTGGCTACCTTCCAGGAGTTTTTCAGGAAAGCTACTACCTCCAGGAGAAAACGTATACCCTCAGTCTACTGGACCACAGTCTGGCGGAGCGAAGAGAACTGAATGGAGTCTTCGGCACACGCTCTAAGTATGCAGCCACTGTGACCACCCACTAATGGCAAAAGTGCCAAAGGGAACTGCTCAGAAGAGGCTGCTACTTTCTTACTGTCCCTTTAAGCCAGGGCCAAAGGTTCTCAAGATCTTCCTAAGAACCATTAAAATGAAGCAGCCCCTCACCTATCCACCAAGTTGAGTCCCCACGCTGTCCTAAATGGCAGTCGGCCAGGGGCTGGTGTACAAGGGACAGGTGCTCAGTGGGCTATTTTCAGTCGCTATCAGCTGCATCAGGCGCTGCACATGCTCAGTAGGCAGGCAAGTCTGGGTTGCATTTCCAACTCCAGGCAGCCGAGAGACATCCACCTTTCATAGCTGCCAGGGCAACCAGCTGCTCAGTGCTCCTCCCAAGATGGGAGCAATGAAAACAGTATAACCTGGCCAGCCACCAGGCCAGCAAGCAAGCTGCACCTCGCATGTCACTGCCTGGGTTATTCTGAGCCGGGTTATTGACACTCCATGGCAACACAGGAACAAAGGGCCGGCGAGAGGGACTTAAATGTCCTACAAAAGTTACTAGAAAAGTCAGCAGCTCAGGCTTCTGTTTTCCTAATAAAAGTAGCAGTGGCATTATTATTAGCTTATCGTGTGCCCCTCCAGTGGCTGTTATATGTGAGTAATAATAACAAAGTTCTCCTCTTTGAACAAAGGTTCTCTTTTTGTTTTGCTCACCACCATGAAGTTGCTCTAGCTGGGATACCTCCCAAAATACAGCATGCGGGCCTGGCCCCCACAACACCAACACCGCAGGACTGGTTTTCCTCATCCGTTTACCTCTCACGTCGCCATACCCTGTGATCCACTCCCACCATACAACTCTTTGAAAACAAACTGCCCCTCCGTAACCTTACAATAGCTCTCACTGCCCTCCGGATAGGAGACAACTGGCTCAGGGCCCCAGGCCCTGCCAGGCCAGCAGGACCTCTACTCCCAACCCAGATCCCTTCTCAAGACTGCCCTGGCCATGTTGGGACTGCCCAGGTGGTGTCGTCCGTCCCCCACCCCCACAACTTCTCTGGGTGAGGCCCTTCCCTGGGCAAGAAGTCCTTCTCAGTCCTTCCTTTGTTGCCCTAGTCCCCATCGATCCTGCCAAACCCCAGCTCCCTGGACTGCTGTCTCCAATCCCAGCCCAGTGTGATATGGAGGCCCTTCCTGTTCATATCCCCAGTGCCGGGCTATAACCTTTGCCTCCTGCAACCAGACTGGGACTCCTTGCCAGCAGGAACCACTTCTAGTTACGCTGACATCGTCCGTGCCTAGCGGTGTACTTGCGCTACCGTATCCAAGATTGTAAGGTTGTGCTGTAACTGACTCTCTTTTCCCAAAGTCAGAATAAATTCTTTGAAAGATGTGCTCTTATCTCCTCAGCCCAGATCAGTCCCTCTTACGTATCTTTTCTATATTATAATAACTATAATTGTAGCCAACATTATCTATTCATTCATTCATCAAATATTCATTGAGCACCAACTACGTGCCAGGCACTGTCGTAGACACTGGGGATAAAATGAACACTCCACTCTGGGCCTCACTTTGCACGTTTTCGCCACAAACTCCTCACAACCATCCTATCACTTGTCTCCATCGTGCCGCTGGGGGAACAGCCCGACAAGTGAGGGAACACATGCACACAGACACACAGGAAAGCAGATGAAGATGGCTCATGACAGTGTTTGCTTTTGTCTCTCTCCTGAGAAAGGCCTGATTCCAATGCACGGCCCAGAGGTTCCCTTCAGAAGACACTCTTCAACTAGCAACATCATTTACCTACCAAAAATTCACCCTAACGCTTTGCAAAACTGACACCATGAAGCCTATGAACTAGGACATGGTGTTAAAGGTGAAGAGAAGCCGTGACTGTGGGTGACTCAGCATGGCAACGGGCAGTACAATATACAACGCAGAGGAGTCTGATTCCCAGCCGGACTGTGGGTATCTCCCCCCCCCCATTCTTTATAACTTTCCTGAATGGATCCATCGAAACTGGCTTGGTGCAGATACCGGCATTTAGAAGAGGAAATAAATGCGGCAAAATAAGCAAAACAAACAAAAAAGGCCACTCCCATTCCAAATCACCATTCAGTTCCAGGCAGAGGTGGGGGTTTTGTTTGTTTTGTTCTGTTTCAGGTGATTTTCACCACTGCCTTCCCAAGAGAGATTTCCTTCTTCCTCCTATTCCTCCTCCTTCCCACATCCCCCCAGTGTCCTATCCTCAGAAAGTCCGTGCTCTGCTCTAACCCATAACAAAGAATTAGATGCCGCATTACCGTGGATCTAGGACCCCCCCCCCCCCCGGCAGTCTGCAGAGCTCAGATTCAGCTGATTAGAATCAGGCAGCAGCTGTTCCAGTGTTATGACCGAGGCCGAGGAGGCACAAATGTAAACTTCCCTATTCCTGTCAAACCACTGGCTTAGAGCAAGAGAGGATGGTCAGGCTTCATGAACTTGTGAAAAAATAAAGGGCTCGGGGCCAGCTCTGCTGCAGAATACACAGGGCAGTTGTCAGAGCTTTGACCTGGGGGCAGCAGGGATTTCCGGGCAGTGAGCTCTCAGGAGCAGACTGGAGTCACCTTTTTTAAACCGTGGGTCACGACCCATTCCTGGGTAGGGAGATCGACGTAGTGGTTCAAGACAAGGTCTCTTTCTTTCTTTTTAAATAAAATAATAAAATACAGCTGAATAGAATGGAACAAAAGAGAGAGAGAAAGAGATGGGGGTACATTAAACATAGTAAGAGTAACTGCTGTTTTCTTCATGAGTTTTTTTGTTTCAGATGTGTGTGGGTCCTACTCTAAAATGTTTCTAAATGTAGATACACTGGGTCCAACTGTAAAATGTTTCTTACTGTGAGTCACAGTGAAAAGTTTGAAAGTCACTCCGCTCTGTGTCTTACAGGATCTTGGAATTGACATGAGTTCTGAGTAATTATGACTATGCCGTATAATCATTATCTGTGGAAGCTGGCCTGAGGTCATGCTAGGCTGCAGAAGGAAGTTCCGAGGAGGCCGGGTAATAGTGTTTGGGGAGTTACAAAGCAATTCTTTATTGTGTCTTGTTTTCCTTAGTGTTCCTTTCTGAGAGCAAAAGTCGCATATGTGACACACCTACAAATCTCCTGCTTCACTAGCTTTTCCATAAAGAGGCGATGGCATTCATCTTCTCATTCTTGAGACCTGTCTTCATAAAAGAGAAGCCCAGAAGCTACAGCACTGCCCTCTCACTGTTGACCACAAGGAAATCATTTAACGACCTTGGATTTTGGGTTTGTTTTCACATCTGTTCAATATTTGACTTAGATTGAATTTTTAGAGTCTTCTCCACACCCTACTGCTACTAACCTCCTCTCATATAAATGCACTGAATATATGTTTTTAAATGTTCACTGAAAAAAAAAAAATTGGATGTGGCTTTAGTTTTAACTACCCACAGCCGAAACAAACATTTCCCAAGAAGCAAAAGCTCAAAGGCGGCTTTGTCATAGTTCACCTTACATCAACTAATACACCATCATTCTGTTAGATAAGAAAATCTAACAACAAAGAAGCAGTATCTTAAAAGTATGTCGCTTCATCAGATATTTACAGTTTAGGTCCTAGGAGTGAGTGGCAAACAGCTCACTATATCTCATCTCTCTCCCCAAAAAGTCTCTCATTTGATGATGTATCCGTGAAAAAGATTTTATTCTGAACAAAAGGGATAAATTATAGTAATGAGAAATGAGAGCAACCAACTTAATACAGACATTTCTCGTACATTCATTCACCCCTTCAAGAACTTCCTGAATCTTCAATAATGAGAAATTCAAAGAAAGGCTTATTCTATTCTTCTCCCACAGTGGCAAAGAGGGGCACCTTTGTAGACCCTAACAAAAAGTCTATTGACGTTATCCCCTTCATTGGGTAATTGGGCTGGAAAGTCTGAGCGGCAATGGCTTCGGAAACAGTAAAATCAAGTCAGCCCACAAAATAATTTAGAACTTAGCAATCTTCTCTAGGACAGGCCAAAACCTCTTACAACAAAACTCTGTAAAAATCCAGCCCTTGTTGCTGTAATAAAATCAAAACTATGGCTAGCAAATTTGATAAAATGTGGGTCATCTTAGCTTAGAAATATTACTGAAGCAATATTCCATTTTAAGTATTTGTGTCATGGACGTCACCAGCAAATGCTCTCAGGGATAAAGGGAAAGCCAAACATGGAGGTTCTGGAACAAAAATGGACTTTTCCCCAGTGGCATAATCGTAGTATTAGAGCATGATTAGTTTTATTAATGGGAAGGGAAAGGAAGGATA
Source organism: Callorhinus ursinus (assembly GCF_003265705.2). Lineage (NCBI taxonomy): Eukaryota > Metazoa > Chordata > Mammalia > Carnivora > Otariidae > Callorhinus > Callorhinus ursinus. Next base: position 71,064,628 of record NW_027397064.1, on the reverse strand, counting down.
TACGGATAATTAGGCCTCAAGTGCTCTTCTCGGTAAGAGCAAATAAAACTCTTCCTGCAGCTACAGTTGTATGTATAATGAACATGAAAAATGAATACTGGTATGAGAGATGAGAAATAAAAAACACAAACCCAGGTGAAGGAGCCTGATCATTTGCTATTACAAGCTCTCATCTCAGCTCTCAAACACACTGGACTGAGCCGGATTCTAGCAGGCACCAGATATAATGTGAAAGTGGATGTAGCTAATTTAAGGACCAAAAAAAAAAAGTCAAATTCTGAAGAAGACCGATAATGACTGAAACTCTTGAACACCATTCCTTAAAGTACATTACACCTTTTGTTGGTTGTGTTAACGTAAGCAAGAGTTTTATTTTTTTTTTAAAGATTTTATTTATTTGACAGAGAGAGAGACACAGAGAGGGAACACAAGCAGGGGGAGTGGGAGAGGGAGAAGCAGACTCCCCACAGAGCAGGGAGCCCGATGTGGGGCTCGATCCCAGGACCCTGGGATCATGACCTGTGCCGAAGGCAGACGCTTAACAACTGAGCCACCCAGGCGCCCCCGTAAGCAAGTTTTAAACAATTCAAAGGCACATCCCCCAAAAACCTATCTCATGAGGGTAATCATGAGGATTATGGGAAATAACACATATAAAACAGCTCAACATTTGGCACATATTAGCCACTCAATAAATAGTACCTATAATCATCAGAGGTACTTATAATAAGCAATATTTTCCAAACTTATTTGGTCTTTTTTCCCCTGGAGTATTTAGGATTCCATACAACTTGAGAGATGTTCTAAAGCACACTCATACTAACCAAACCCTATCAAAATCAATGTTTGGGACCTATTATTTGAAGTGTTAACACTATTTCTAATCAATATTTAAGAACACACTTGGGAATAATGTGGGAGACAAAGGGGAAGAAGTGTTGCTTGTTTTTTCTTCTTTTTCCCCCAATGAGCTAAAAAGAGTACACTACCCAACAAAATATATTGGAACTAAATCTCTATAGCTTTCTTATTTATGCCCCAGTAACGCCATCTAGCTTCACTGAAGCACAATCAATAAGGTGCCACAGCTATTCTGCAAACATCAAACATGGGTCTATTTTCTTTTATTTATTTATTTTTTAAAGATTTTTATTTATTTATTTGACAGACAGAGACACAGCGAGAGAGGGAACACAAGCAGGGGGAGTGGTAGAGGGAGAAGCAGGCTTCTCACAGAGCAGGGAGCCCGATGTGGGGCTTGATCCCAGGACCCTGGGATCATGACCTGAGCCGAAGGCAGGCGCTTAACGACTGAGCCACCCAGGTGCCCCGGGTCTCTTTCCTTTTAAACTTGGTCTAAAGGTCTGCACTAGACAATGTATGGGGCTAGTATAAAGATTTTAGTTAACTACCCTATTATTTACCTCTTTTGGTTAAGTATTTTGTACTTAACATTTGCTTTATGACTAATGTTGAATATATTAGAGTGCATTACAATTAGGGGTTCTCAGTGTGTTTTTTTAATTCCTAGTAAATATACAAAAACAAAGAGTCTTTTCATAGAATATGCTATTGACAGTTAACAAGGAGTTGAGTCATGGAGGGAAGACAGGACTAAGGCAACTGTTATTATGATTAGAGCACTGTAGGCCATAGCACTCACGGAATATTCTGGTTGAAGAGAAAAAAAAAAGCTATTGCAACTAAAGGATGATGTGCCCTTTTCCTTCCTTGTAAACATCCTAGTGGTGGTGGTATATTAAATAGCAAAACTTCAGTGGCAATCCATTTCCACTTCAGCCAGACGGACTTGTTCCATTACCTATCTTCGCTGTGACATTAGAGGGTCATTTGCTGGATTCTTTGCGCAGCTTAAGAGCTAAAAGCAGGAAAAAACAACCAATGGCACAGTTGCTGATATTGATTCATAAATGCCCTTTTCCCCTTCCCTCTTCTCCATTCTCTCTCGACTTCTCCATCTCTGTTCATACCGTATTGTCACCTCAATTGGTCTCCCACTCTTTCTTTTCAATCATGCTCACAACCACAGTTCCACCCATGATATCAAATGAAACCAAAAGGAACTGCTTCATACCATAGAGAACTGATACTATACCTAGGGAAGGGAAGGGAAGGGAATTTGGAGGGACTTTATTCCACCACCTTCTGTAGATTTTTTTTTCTAGTTATCATAGTGTTTAGCAATTACACAGTGGAGAAAAAATCCTAGAAATGTGCCTGTTATGTCTCCAGATATTGTCAAATATTCCTTGGGGAGGAAAATAGCCCCCAGGTGAGAAATATTAACCCATCAATTTTTCCCAACTAAATCCTTATTAATCCCTACAACTTAGGACTCAACCCCTCCTCTGGTTTAAACACCTCCAATTCTTTTAAACTTACCACATAGGATCCTTATTTTATATCTTCTTGGCACGAAAAGCCTGCAGCATTATTGAAATGTTTTTAACAATACTGCGTAGAGCAGAATCTAGACTGTGGATACCTAAATGGTTACAACATCACTGTCCACTAGAAACTTAATGTAAAGCCCATTACATAATATTATGTCATATAATATTAGATAGCACAGGAGAAAACCCAGATGACCTTGGGTACAGCAATAAATTTTTAGAGGCACAATTCATGAAAGAAATAATTAATAAGCTGGACTTCATTAAAATTAAAAACTTCTGCTCTATGAAAGTCAACAAAAGAGAATGAAAAGGCAAGTCACAGAATGGGAGAACGTATATGTACAAAAGACTCATGTGATAAAGGACTGTTATTCAAAATATACAAAGAACTCTTAAAACTCAAAAATAAGCAAACACAACAACCTGATTAAAAAATCGGCCAAAGATCTTAACAGACACACCTCACCAAAGAAGATATACAGATGGCAAATAAGCATATGAAAAGATGTTCCACATCACATGTCATCAGGAAAATGCAAAATAAAACAACAAGGAGACACCACTACACACTATGAGAGTGGCCAACACCCAGAACACTGACAACAGCACATGCTGGTGAGGATGTGGAGCGGCAGGAACTCTAATTCATTGTTGGTGGAAATGCAAATGGTACAGCCACTTTGGAAGACAATTGAGAGGCTTCTTAAAAAACTAAACATACTCTACCATAAAACCCAGTAATCACAAGCCTTACTGTTTACCCAAAGGAGCTGAAAACATGTCCACACACAAGCTGCGCATGGATGTTTGTAGCAACTTTATTCATAACTGCCAAAACCTGGAAGCATCCGGTATGTCCCTTCAGTAGGTCAGTGGATAAATTGTGGTACATCCAGACAATGAAATATTATTCAGTGCTAAAAGAAATGAGCCATCGACCCATGAAAAGACACAGAGAAACCTTAAGTGCCTATTAATAAATGAAAGAAGCCAATCCAAAAAGACTACATAATGCATGATTCCAACTATATGTCTTTCTAGGAAACACAAAACTATGGAGGCAGCAAAAAGATCAATGGTTGCTAGTGTCAAGGAGGGTGGAGGGAAGGGATAAACACGTGGAGCACAGAGGATGTTCAGGACAATGAGATACTCTGTATGATACTATAATGGTGGATACATGTCATTATACATCTGTCCAAACCGACAGAATGCATAACACCAAGAGATGCAAACTATGGACTTGGGTGATAATGATGTGTCAATGTAGGTCCATCAATCATAACAAATGTACCACTTTGGTGGGGGATGATGGCAATGGGGGAGGTTCTGCATGTGTGGGGGCAAGGGGTACGAGAACTCTCTATACCTTCCTCTCAATTTTGCTGTGAACCTAAAACATAACTTTAAAAAAATAAAGTCTTAACAAAGGGGGAGAATGGAGGAGTATTAAGTATGATAGTATTAAGAATAAACTAGTTTACAGAGAGCCAAACAATACCCAGTGAGCCACTTACCTTCCATACTAGGGGAAGGGAAAGCAATCATCATCAGCACAGGAAGAATCATCACTCCATCTACCATTGTACAACTGTGGAGGAAAAATAGATAAAAGTAAAACAAAAAATTTTAACTGTAGGATGACAAATTAAATTAAGCATACTATCTTCAAACTGCCATTCAAGGCCTTTCTTACAAATCCCCCTCACATATGTCGCCTTATTTCTTGCTAAATTTAAACATATACCCTTTACACAGATCTAAACAAATCATCTTAAGGAGTTAATCAGATTTACTTTCTACTGGTGGCCACTCTAAGGTGACTACCCTCTTACAGAGAACTCAATAGGGACATGAAAAATTCTCAGCTATAAGGCTAAGCATTCTCAAAGAATTTTAAGTTCGAATTTTATCTTAGCCTATGAAATGCAAAATTGGCACTAAATTTAAAAACTCTGAGAAGCATGAATAAACTGTTGTAACATGATGTTAAAGATTAAGTGACTGAATAATTCAAGCCAAATTACTGTGTTTGAACCTTACTTCTCCTTTAAAAGAAATTAAAAGTGGAGCATTATCACACAGCCCAAAAGGGGACCAACAACAACAACAAAAAACCAGGGGCCCCTGTCGGCTCAGTCATTGAACGTCTGCCTTCGGCTCAGGTTATGATCCCGGGGGTCCTGGGATTGAGCCCCTGTCGGGCTCCCTGCTCAGCGGGAAGCCTGCTTCTCCCTCTCTCGCTCCCCCTGCTTGCGTTCCCTCTCTCACTGTCTTTCTCTGTCAAATAAAATAAATAAAATCCTTAAACAAACAAACAAAAAAATACCTACAACTTATCCCTCATCTATGGCAAAGCAATGCATTCTTACACAAACCTCAAATTTAACAAAGGATATATACAACCAAGACAGCAAGAAATCATGTAAGTTTGTAGTATATCAAAGTATACAAATGAAAGAAAGTAGTTACCTGATATAAAATTAAGGTTGATACTGCCCTGAAACTACATTAGCAAAAGCTCAATTTTTCCAAGTCAAAGGACTACAACAAAGAACTCTTCCATTTCAATAATTCCTGCAAAATTTTGGGAATATGGTGAGTTTGGTTATACTAATTCTTTATTACAAGAAATAATGTTTACAAATTAAACCTTTGACTAGTCATCAATCCGCAGGACACCATGCTTCCCCTAGCCACCACAGGGTGCTACATACCCCAACACACACAAACATGCATGTGCACTCACACACTATCATCCTTTTTCTGGTCCCTTCTACTCATCTTTTTGCTTCCTATATAGATATAACCTTCCCGGGGAAGCTCTTCTACCCTCCAGAAAATCTCAAGTTATTTTGTTAGCGGTCTTATTTAACCATGTTTCTTTATAACTGACACTTAATTTGATTTTTAATTATATAATCGTTTGGATGATTACTTGATTACCACCACAGATCTTCTAAGGTCCATGATAGTAAGGACTGTTTGTTGTATCTTTATCATTTTTGTTTTTTTTTTTTAAGATTTTATTTATTTATTTGAGAGAGAAAGAGAATAAGAGAGCACAAGTGGGGGGGAGGGGCAGAGGGAAAGGGAGAAGCAGACCAGTTAATTCAGCTATTAAAAATGGTACCTCCAAAAGGAAAGGGGAAAAAGAACATAGAAAGGAGAATGTTCTGGAATAAAATCCCTGGTCATATTTTTTTTAAGATTTTATTTATTTATCTGACAGAGAGAGAGACAGCGAGAGAGGGAACACAAGCAGGGGGAGTGGGAGAGGGAGAAGCAGGCTCCCTGCTGAGGAGGGAGCCCAACATGGGGCTAGATCCCAGGACCCTGGGATCACGAACCGAGCTGAAGGCAGAATGCTTGACAACTGAGCCACTCAGGCGCCCCTCCTGGTCATATTTTAATTTTAAAAAAATCAGCATGCTGGGGCGCCTGGGTGGCTCAGTCGTTAAGCGTCTGCCTTCGGCTCAGGTCATGGTCCCAGGGTCCTGGGATCGAGCCCCGCATCGGGCTCCCTGCTCAGCAGGAAGCCAGCTTCTCCCTCTCCCACTCCCACTGCTTGTGTTCCCTCTCTCGCTGTGTTTCCCTCTGTCAAATAAATAAATAAATAAATAAATAAATAAAAAATAGATTAATTAATAAAAAAAAAAAATCAGCATGCTAAAGTCCCAATTTGAAGCCCTAAGGATATATTCCCAATTTTAAAATACGCTAAAAAGAAAATACTGTTTTTAAAGGTAAATTTTCAACTATCCTGCTCTCAAGTATTTTTGGCTAAGAAGTTTCAGATATAGGTTGGCAAAAAAAAGAGGGACTGGTAGTGGGAAAAGGGAGTAGCATAAAAATCAATAGTTCAGGGATGCCTTACTCCAGTGGTTTTCACACTTTTTGGTCTCAGAATAACTGTATAGTCTTACAAAGTATTGAGGACTCTAAGCAGTGTGTCAATGTGAGCCATATCTATCAATACTTCCTCTACTAGAAATTAAAACTGGAGAACTTTTTAATATTGCGTTTGCTTTAAAACAACAATAAACACACTACCCCGTGTTTTATGAATTAAAAAAGAATTATTTTCTCCAAAAAAAGGTAGTAAGAAAAGTGGCATTATTTCCCATTTTTGTAAATCTCTGTATGTTTAGCTTAGTAGAAAGCGACTGGATTCTCATGCATGATTCTGCACTAAGTCTGTCACGCCATGTTGCACTGGTTAAAGTACGTATAGAAAATACAGCCTCACACAGACGTAAGGACCTCGTGGAGCTGCTGAGAAGGTCATGGAGAGTCCACGGGATTCTGGACATTTTGAAAACCACTGCCTTACTCTTGAACTGATCATTCCTTCTACCACGCCATACCAGATGACCAGATGGCACCTGATAGTTTAGGATGCACATTTACCTGATACATGACAAAAATGTTACTGTTCTACAGGTTTAGAAATCTCATTAACTTCTCTAACATCAAAGAAGTCAGCAAGTCTAATGGTCAAGGAAGAAGGCATTAGACTTTTTTTTTAATGCAGGAATAATACTTTATGTACACAACTAAATACTTCTTAAATGAGACATAAACCTACGACAAAAAGGTTCTCAACTGTTCATCTACTTTAGGTTGAACCAAAATCCTTATGCAATGTTCTACGGTCAAAATGCCTAACTGAAAAATCACAGGCTACTGGGGATTACAGTCTATTATCTAAAGGATTCAGAGTATAAATTCTTGCCTCTAGTATATACCATCTCCTTTCTGTTCTTGGATAAGGCCTTCCATCCCTAGTAATTGATCTGTCTTTCCTTCAGACACAAAGAAAATAGCTATTCAGAAAAAGGGTTAGGGACCTCCCATCTTAACTAAGGCACCCTCTTTAAATCAGCACCATCTCTTACAATGTCTCAGGACTACTCTCTTGGGAGATAGAACAGTCCCATGATAGTCCTACTACAAAAAGGTATATCACCAGGGCAGAACAGAACTGCTTTCCAAATCCCATGGTACTTTTTAAACTCCACTTATAGCCTAGACTGATTTCCATTTACAGAGCTACTGTTTAGCTCAGCTTCTAACATGTGTGGGCTTGAGACCAAGTTTGGCACTTCTTTTGCTCATCACAATTTTACAGCTGGATAAAAACCACAGATATATTGCAATACATTACCCCCCCCCCCAAAAAAAAATCAGAAAACATTTTGATATTGGTTACAGAATAATCAAGAGTATAATACACTTCTGTATTCAATTTTTGGAACTCATATTAAACAATTTAGTCAATAATCCACTATTATTAGAATAAAGGATATTTCTAAAACCTAGACTTAAGAACAGATAACAACTTGTTATCTATAATGTTGGGGATAAAGGAAAAGTTGTAAAATGAATTAAGATTCTTCACCATCAGAAAAGTCTACAAAATGTTCATTGTCTAGAGAGCCTAAACTTATTTGGTTTGTCCATTTGTTCAACACATAATTTACTGAGTACTTATTCAATAGGGATTTTCTCTCCTCAATTCAACTTCTAATAATCTCCAAGTTAGAAAGAATCTTAAAAGACCAGGTTGGAGGCACCTGGGTGGCTCAGGCAGTTGGGCATCCAGCTCTTGATTTCGTCTCAGGTCATGATCTCGGGGCCCTAAAATGGAGCCCTGCAACTGGCTCCATGCTCAGCGGGGAGTCTGCTTTGAGGATTCTCTCTCTCCCTCTCCCTCTGCCCCTCACCCTGCTCATGCACGCTCTCTAAAATAAATAAATAAATCTTAAAAAAAAAAAAGAGAGAGACCAGGTTGTACAGCTGCCCTTCCCAATTTTAAATGACTTGGGTTGTCACTACTTTTCCACAGTTTTCTTCTTTATATCTCTATATGGTCTATGCTATTCCTTCCATAAGGAAAACAAATATATTCTCTTTAAGATAAAAGGTAAAGGCAAAGCAAGGAAAAGGATTAAGAGTAATTCTGTTTTCGGGTGCCTGGGTGGCTCAGTCAGTTAGGTGTCTGCCTTCGGCTCAGGTCGTGATCCCAGAGTCCTGGGATCGAGTCCCACATCGGGCTCCCAGCTCGGTGGGGAGCCTGCTTCTCCCTCTGACCCTCTCCCCCCTCATGCTGTTTCTCTCTCGCTTGCTCTCTAATAAATAAATAAATAAAATCTAAAAAAAAAAAAAAGTAATTCTGTTTTCTCTTAGTTATCTGTCAACATTACATCATCATCATCCAACAGCAGTGGCACATACTAACCAGCCAGACACTGTGCTTAGAGATCATATGCGTTATCTCATTCAATCTCTCCCCAAAACACTCTAAAATAATACTCGCGTTAATCCCATTTTACACATAAGAAAATGGGCGGGTAGAAGTAACTTGTTGCTCAAGGACACAAGGTAAAGCTCAAGACCATCTGACCTGAGTTCAGGTCTTACTCAACCACCACTCACAACCTTTGTTAAACCAGCCAGCCACATTTTAGCAACCTGCTTTTGTCATCCCTAACGTTTTATTCAAGCTTCAACCCATTCTGTGCTTTAACCATCTTGATTTTCCTCTTAGAAAATAATCTTTACTCATGGTTATTTGGGCCACCTTTCAATCATGCCCTCATCCCATCTCTCTAACCTCAAAATTAATTTCATATGCTCTGCAACCTCAGATTATCTCCCCCATCCCTGAAAAAAAGATCTTGATGTGAAAGGAAAACCAAGCCACTCTGATATTATTCATCAAGTGGTTTCTACCTCCCATCCCCCATCCCACTCTCCGGTCTTGTAGCTCACATCTCCAAATAAAAACAGAAATTAGTGTAAGTCGGGCACATCTGGGACAAAGTTAGATCTAGTAAGACAAATTCTAGACATAAAACTTTGAGGGAAGATATACTTAACACAACCACCTCCAAGCAGGACAAAAATCGTCCATTATGTACCAACAATTCTGTCTCTTCTATGCTCAACAGGCAGAGAGATAACCCAAGGGCAGCTTGCACCAAACTACCTGGGCCTGTGGAAAGGGTGAAAAAAAACATGAGCTGTCAGTTACAGCAGAAAAAAAAAAAAAAAAAAAAAAAAAAGGCTAAACCAAAGCCATCATACCATATAAGTCAGGGTCTTTTCTCCAGTTCACAAATGACCTGTGAAATATTTTTAACACCACACTGTGTCTGAACTGGCAATGTGTAAGTTGCCAGGGCTTGGTTTTATATAGACTTCACTGCCGCTGGAAGGTTTCTGGTGGGGTGTTACTTTCAGAATATTAGCATGTAATTTGATCTTCTGCGATAGATGAATACAAATAGCTTCTTGGACAAGTCCTATAGAACTGAAACCCAGCCCCTGGATCAGTTCATCCTGTAGTTAGAGGAAATAATTACAGATTATTTCGGGAAAAAAGGGTTTTGACTGAAAGAGTTACACTACAAACATTCCAGCTGTGACAGATGGACCCAAGATAAGGCTTGGAAAGGAGGGGAAAAGAACAATATAATCTGCAGGGGTGGGGGTGGAGGGGAGATGAGGCTTAATTGAATGAAAACAAGTGAAAGGTTTAAATTAGGCTCGCATGTAGGAACCAAAGAATCCCCAGTACATTTATTTTAATTGTTGTATACAGGACAAAACTGACTTTGCCGCACCCCTACCTGATCTACAGATGATGACTGAGCAAATCTTCTGAGATTCTGATGTTGTGATCACCCACTGCATGCCTTACTGGTACCGAAAGACGAGGTTTTATTTTGACACGCTTGACTAGATGGAAACTGTCCCTCATTTTCCACTTCATTCCCTCTGTATCAAATAGCTGTGGCTGTCCTGCTTTGTTTCAGCTCATAAGATGCCATCATCTCCCAGCTGTTTTGGTATATTCTCCTAGGCAGCTTGGGGCTCATGCCTCTCCCTTCCACAAATATTTTTTCATAAAATTCACTCATACATTCATAATTTTTTTTTCTTTTTACCTAGTGGTAGGAAGGACCCTGTTATTCCCCACCCCCATACCTCGTGGATGCCTAACTATGGAGTCCACCTAAAATCCCATCTTCCTCCCTAAGTCCTCAGTCAGGTCTGCCTCGGCCCCGTCTTCTCATTTCTAACTAGGCCTGAAGTTTCCCCTTTCCCCTAATAGTGCAGACCTTTCTACCCCTCCCATTACCAGACAAATGGTGTTTCAGGCACCTACCATCTGACACAACTGTCCCAATTCTAAGACTCATATGGTTAACCTATAATAATTTAAAGGTGGGTGAGGCAGGGAGAGGGGTGAAATAAAAAATGCCAGCATCAGGGAGGTATCTCTCTCTCCTCTTTTTTTTTTAAACGGGAGACACCAGAGCATATTTCTGTGGAGGTATTAAAAAAAAAAAAAAAAAAAACTTTATACACTAGCTTGACCAAAGCCTTCCTTCTCATCCATGCTACCTACACACTCAAGCCCATTCCTGCCTCAGATCTTCCCACCCCCACCCCTACATTATATTACCTTGCCATATCTTCTTGATAGCACTTAACACTGTGAAATCTGTTGCCGATATATTAGTTCACTGATTTTTATTATGTTTCCCCCTCTCCCACTCCTCCTTCCGCACACATCAAAATATAAGTAGCATGAGAGCAAAAATTCTACCTAGCTCATGGCTACATCACCATGCCTGGCACATACCAGGCACTCCATATAAATTAAAACACATTAACTTTAACTTCTTAGTCTATGCTACACTTGGGTTTAGGTAGGAAGAGGGAGGTGAGGTTTAAGGAATTGTATACAGGCTGGCAAGGAAATGATGGCGGGGAGGGCTCCTTATCAATTTAATATAGTAGCAACCAGGTATTTGAGATAAATTAAAAGATATCATTTGTAACTTGGATTTCAGTTTTCAAGGGTGTCATCCAAGAGAAGCAGCCAAGCCAAAAGACGGCTGGCAGACTCCGGGTATACCAGACAACTCCCTGGTGGACAATATCCCATTTGGAAAGGACTGCATGGATCTCTAGTTGCAGACACCAGCTGATCTGCCCAGAGCCATCCCCAGTGACCTCTGAGACAGCTTCTGTAGCTTGAAAATACATCTTCTACAAGTCAGAAATTGACATATTATCTCCTCCTCCCACTCTAGTCTTCTAACAGTTATTGATGCTATTTGAAAAGCCATGCTTCCATGCCTATTAATAACCTTTAGAAAGAACCCCAAGGAAGTGTTAAGAGAAAAACAGATCTGGCTGGTGGAAGTCAAAGACTCAGTCAGAGTTACAATGAGCAATTAATATATTTGAACAAAAAGAAAGTTATAACATCTTCTGTATCATATGTTATCTGTCCAGGAGGCTTAAAACAAAATACTTTGCCAATGAATTCAAGAAATGTTCAATCAAGAACACTGGTCTTCACAGAGAGGAACACTTTTTAAAAAAAACCCTTTATTTAAATAGACCAGCACCAGCTACTAACTTTATCTACAAATCGATGACCCCAGGGAATTTTGCGTACAAGGCTGATACCATTAAACCTTTATAGTTATTTACATCTTTATAAAGTTTCTTCAGGTGACACCTCAAAGAGCAACTAACTCAATCTACTCTAAAATAATGGAATAACTAATTAACTATCTTTCAAAAGACTTTTCTTAGTGGTTGGTCTTTCTCCTCTCCCCTCCCCGGACTAGCATGTGATTAATGGAATTCTCTCACAACTTAGCTTGAAATATGCTTTTGCCAGTAGAGCAGCTAAAGCAGAATCAGATAATTGTGGTATGACTCAACAAATGCACAGCTGTTCATTTAAATATATCCATCAAAAGTATAAATACAATCATGAGAAAGAAAATGAACCGTGTACACAGGGTCAGTGTACAAGTTGAATGGGTTAGCACTGAAGTAACCACAACAGAAAACAAGGAGAAGGGGAGATGGGGCTGGGAAGGATTCTGCATACCAGTTAGAAAGAGACCAGAAAACCGACGTAACTGGAAAACCACCCACCCAACCCAAACACTCACTGGCCTAAACAAGAAATTAATGGCAAGTTAAAAGTAAAAATAAATGCGGTCTACTAATGTGGGGAGAGAGAAACGAAATCTAGGAAATGGCTGATGCCCCAAATACTCTGAGGTGGAAAGCCTACAGGGCAGAAATGAGGAACCCAATCTGTTATTAAAAACAAAACAAAGACCCTAAGGCAGAGGAAAACAGGAGGAACAGGATTCTCGCCTCTGTCCTCTCTCCACAACCTGCGAAGACTGATTATGAAATCATGAAATGTAGGAATCCCTTCAATGGTCCCAAAGCAAATCACTACCACCCCACACCAGGCAACATTTGTTAGAGGCTCTAGGTACACGAGATGGGTGCCACCTGAACATGACAGAAAGGAAACCAAGAAAAGGAAAACAGACAATGTGAAGAGGGGCCAAGGGAGCACTGAATAAGAGAAAAAAGTGCCTAGTCAGCCCTGCAGACCCCATTCCTTCCTTGTTCCTCAGGGATGGGCCTGGAGACCCCTCGAAACTTGAGAAGCAAAGGCACTGAAGACATGGGAGCCTCTCCTCTTTTAATATGTAATTCAAAATAATAACAAATAAAATGAATATCTAATCCATGATGATGATTTCTAAGCTTTCCCTGAACTATCAAAATCAAGTTCTTGCCAAAAAAATCATCTCTCCGGTGGGGGAGTGGGGGGCGGCTCACGCTTAGCCTGACTACTCAGTCATCTTGCCAGGAAACCATTCATGTTCTCCATATTTACAGGCAAACCTCTTTTGTATCATTATAAGCGACAGCTATTTCAACAACTACCACCAGCCTCAGCCCCTAGTCCTCCCACATCTACCCTCTTCATCCTTCATAGAGAACTTTCTAGAAAGAGAAATCTACACAGCTCCTTCCACATCCTCTCTCTCCTCTATCCAGTCCATCACCAAAATAGCTCTTTGGATCTATAAGGGAGCTTCCTCAAAACGTGGATTGTCAAGCCTCAACTCCAGAGATTTTTATTCGATTGACCTAAGACGGGGCCTAGGAACCCCCAAACCCACAGCAATTCAGGTGGTTCTGAGAATGCTGAGGGTGGGCTCACTTGCCCATTCTGCAGCATGGCGGTGCTGATGACCCCCTTCTGCCCCTGGGTTCCTCCCTGGTTGGGATTCAGAGGTTCCACTCTCTCTGGATCTTTACTTTTACGGTTTGGACCTTCTCAGTTTCCTTGGATGGAGTTTTCCTCTTCTGCTACTCATCCCTTAAATCTTAGTTTCCCACAGAGCCTCATATCTCAGCTCCCTCTTCTCACTCAAGACAGCACCTATGGGGGGGTGGGGGGATGGGTTGGCCTGGTGATGGGTATTAAAGAGGGCACGTTCTGCGTGGAGCACTGGGTGTTATGCACAAACAATGAATCATGGAACACTACATCAAAAACTAATGATGTATGGTGATTAACATAACAATAAAAATTAAAAAAAAAAAAAAAGATGGCACCTAATTCCCTAGCTTCAAGGCCACTGAGCTGAACCTGAACCACCAGGCAGAGAATGGAATCACCAGTTCTTTACTCATATCCTCCCCTCCCCCACCCCATCGAATCCTTATTACCTTCTTCTCCTTCCATATGTCCTTGTCCTTTCACTGTTTATAAAACTAATTTTAAAAAACTGTACTACAGATATTTCAAATTATAGAAACTGAAAAGTATTTTTAAAAAAACCCTATTTTGGGGCGCCTGGGTGGCTCAGTCATTAAGCATCTGCCTTTGGCTCAGGTCATGGTTCCAGGGTCCTGGGATCGAGCCCCGCATCGGGCTCCCGCTCGGTGGGGAGCCTGCTTCTCCCTCTCCCACTCCCACTGCTTGTGCTCCCTCTCTCTCTCTGACAAATAAATAAATAAAATCTTTAAAAAATTAATTAAAAAAACCCTATTTTGACCTCCCAGTTTTAATTATAAAGCACCATCCTACCACCCAGTTTCAAAAATAAGCCATCTTATTTCCTCTATTCTGCCCATTTTCTTCCTGAGGTATTTTAATGAGAATCCCAGATATCACATCATTTCACCCACAAATTCTCTCACAAATAAGGACTTTTTCTAAATACAACTATAAAATCAACATCTCACCTAACAAAATTAAAAGTATTCCTCCTCCAAATATCATCTAAAAAGCTAATCAGTGTTTAAATTTGCCCCAATTTTCAACTATAAACATCTCCCGCACTTACCCCCCCCCCACCTACCAAAAAAAACTGCAGGGAGAATGGGAACAGCATACCAATAAGAAGTTGTTTTCATTGCTTTTCAGTTATTGTAACGAGTGGTTCAGTGTTAGGATTGTGGCAGTATTGAGAATACTCTGTGTATAATGTGGCAGAAAGCTAACGAGTTACCGTGGTACATTTGAATTCTATCATCTCCTGCTGTGCTGGAGAACCACAATTCTCCATGTGAAATTAAGGTAATACAGAGAAGGTTAAGTAAGAACCTTATCACCTGATTTTGAATTGGAAGTATCAATATGAACTCATGAAATATTTTATATGTAGTTGTCCTCTGTCCCCTGAAAGGCCTGGAGATAATGACCTACCCAGCAGCAGTAAGTATGACTGGTGCTCAGAAAGTGGTGGTAAAACACTACTTCCCACTAAAAGGAAAAGAACAAGCTGAATTGAACTATGAGGCTGCAATCACCAAATCCAGCCAGTAGGCAGTTAGAGGTCAAATGGATGGGTTCTTCAACAGATAAACTATAAGGAAGGGAAAGGGTTGCAGGGGGAACCTGAGGTTTAAGAGACTTAGTTAGCCATAAAAAGATGTGCAAGACTAAAGTACAGTGGCTAGGTATGCACACACGGGTGATAAAACCATAAAGAAAGGCAACAGAGCAATTACTCCGGAAGTCAAGAAAGCAGCGACTGACCTCTGGAGGGGCAGAGGGGCTATGTCTGGCATGGAACACACCAGGGGCTCGAGGGAGACTGCTAATATTCTGTCTCCTCATCTGTGTGGTGGTCACAAAAAAAATATTCCCCTTATAATAATTAACTAAGCTATGCAGGCTTTGTATGGATAGCTGCGTCTGTGTCTTATTTTACAATAAAAAAGAAAAAGGAGACAGAAACAGAATGTGTGCTGTTAAAAAAAAAAAGGTGCAGACTAACAGACATACACACACACATATACACACACACACACACACAGGAAATAACAGCACTGCGTAACATGTATACGCAAAAATCTGCCCAGATTTGTGCCACAAATAAGTTTTTGTAATAAACTTCTGAAATATCAACTATTTTTTTAAAGATTTTATTTATTTATTTGTCAGAGAGAGAGAGAGAGTGCAAGTAGGGGGAGCAGCAGAGGGAGAGGGAGAAGCAGGCTTCCCGCTGAGCAAGGAGCCCAATGCAGGGCTCGATCTCAGGACGCTGGGATCATGACCTGAGCTGAAGGCAGATGTTTAACCAATTGAGCCACCCAGGTGTCCCATGAAATATCAACAATTTTTTATCTTCAAATAGGAAAACTGTTTTTTCAACTTCCAAGCTTATTCATTTTTAATAGAGAAATAGGCATCGGTTACCTAGTCATAATCAGAAATAAATTATTAAATAAAATTAACATAATAGCTTATAAGTTGGTCCTTCCCCTCTCTTCCTTCAATCATATAAGTTTCATGGGTCAAGGATATAGAAAGATTGTCGAGTCCAGAACAATGTTTCCCAAACACTGTGCAACATTATCATCCAACAAGAAAAATTAACATCATAAAGATATGAGCCCTCGCAAAGTATCCATACATATATCACAACCCCAATCATAATATTAGCAAGTTTTCTTCTTAGAGAGGAGGGAGTAGTGAAGATACGATTATTTCAAAGTTCATATATTTTTGGGGCGCCTGGGTGGCTCAGACGTTAGGCGTCTGCCTTTAGCTCAGGTCATGATCCCAGGGTCCTGGGATGGAGCCCCGCATCGGGCTCCCTGCTCAGTGGGGAGTCTGCTTCTCCCTCTCTCTCCCTCTCTGTGCTCTCCCTCCCTCTCAAATAAATAAATAAAATCTTAAAGAAAACTAAGTTCATATATTTTTTAAAAACCTCACACATGAAAATAGACATGAATATTCTATAAAATGGAACTTTAAAATTCTGTCAAAGGAAACAAAATAAATACAAAAATTTTGTAAAATGGAACTACCCCCATTACAAGGAAAAACACACACAAGCTCCAAGAGTTAAAAAACTGATCCCGGTACATGTATGGGCAGAGAGAGCAATGAAACTAAATGGATATCCCTGAAATAGACCAAAGTGTATACAGGAATGTATAATACAAAAGAAATCAAAGGAGAAAAGTTGGGAGTATTCAGTAAAATTGGAACGACTAGCCAATGGGACAAAGACCACTAATTTTCCACTAAAATTCCTTCTTGGCTGCTTCTTGGGTGCATGTTGACCTGCAGAAATTGCACTCCCCACTCTCCCTTGTAGCTAGATGTACCCCAAGACTAAGTTCTCACCAATGGAAGTAGAAGTGATCATTTGCCCTGGACTTTCTCCTTTGTCCTTCGCACGGAGGGAACCCAGATAATGGGGCGCCATCTATGGCCATGCAGATAACTAGAGTGACAACTGAACAGATGGAACAAGAGTCTCAATGACTAGTGGACATGGGAGGTTCTGCTGACCTGGTTTGTTCACAGGGGGACTGTTAGGTGAGGAAAAAAATCAACTTCTATGTTCTTTGAACCATAGCATATCCCTTGGTTACAGCAACTCAGCCTTATCCTAATTAACAGAGCATCTAGAGAAAAATTAAGTTGGATTCATACCTAACATTCCAGATGGATCAAAGATTTAAACCTGAAAACTGAACCACACGACATCCAAGGAACCATGAGATAGGTTTTTAGCCACAGAAAGGTTATCTATTTAGCTCTACAAATCCTTGTGAACATCTGTTATTGACTGTCTCTTCCCCTACAATGTAAGCTCCAAGAATTGGGATCGGTCTTCTCCACTATGATACACACTGCTGCCTAGAACAAGTGCCTAATGCCTAAGAGGCTTTCCATAAGTAGCTGTTGAATGAATAAAGTGGTAAATTTAAGTATACTAATTTTTAAATAATCTGCACAGCAAAATAATGACTTTTGTACAAATGACAACATATAAATATCACTTATTACACTTAATTTTGTTAATGCACAGGAGCTCTGATAACAGAAAAATCAATAACCCAATGGAAAAACGGACTAAGGACACAAACATAGGGGGAACACAACGGGAAATACAAATGGTCTTTAAAATTATGAAAAGATGCTCAAGGTCAATGACAATACAAATGCAAATTAAAGCTACATTAAACTATCATTTTTCACCTATCCATTTGGCAAAGAAAAACACCTTTGACAATCGTACGGTGATCAGCAAAGGTATGAGGAAGCAGTGTTCTCATCCAGTGCTGTTGAAATCTAAAACTTTGGGGCGCCTGGGTGGCTCAGTCGTTAAGCATCTGCCTTCAACTCAGGTCATGATCTCAGGGTCCTGGGATTGAGCCCCACATCAGGCTCCCTGCTCAGCAGGGAGGCTGCTTCTCCATCTCCCCCCTGCTGGTGCTCTCTGTCTTGCTATCTATCTCTCTCTCCTTCTCTCGAATAGATAAATAAAATCTCAAAAAAAAAAAAAAATCTAAAACTTTGCAAGCCCAATGAGCAGAGTAACCTGGCAATAAATTTCTACCATATTTAAAATGTGTGTACCCTTTGACACAGCAATTCTACTACTAGAAATGGATCCTACAGAAATGCTCATGAACATGTTTGAAATGCTATCTGTACAAGGTTATATTCCCTAGAGCCCTGTTCATAATAATAAATAGAATAGAAGTCGTCTAGGTAGCCATCAACATAGCACTGGTTAAATAAATTATAGCACATGTCCACAGTGGAATACTAGGCATCCATTAAAAAAGAATGCAGTATTAATAAGGAAGATCTTCCAAGAAATAGTACCACAATGAAAAAAGGCACAAAACAATGTATACTGATACCATCAGGGTTTAAAAAAACACACACACATACGGGGCACCTGGGTGGCTCAGCTGGTTAAGCGTCCGCTTTCAGTTCAGGTCATGATCCCAGGGTCCTGAGATCGAGCTCCTCTTCAGGTTCCCTGCTCAGAGGGGGGTCTGCTTCTTTTCCCTCCACCCCTCCCCCTGTTTGTATTCTCTCAATACAAAGGGGATGGGGAGGATTGAAACTTATTTTTTCACTCTCTTGTGCCTTTTTAATCTTACAAACAGCTTATTATATCACCTTCCTAAAAATAAATATTTTATAAAGAAACAACAATACAAATATTCATCCCCAATCCCCAGTTATCTGAAAACTTCTCTGGCGATTCTCACTGTCAAATGCACTAGGGAACTACTGAGCGGAACAACTTTAACCCTGTTTCATAATTAAGAATCACAGGGTCAGCAATTAACAAACACCAC
Source organism: Callorhinus ursinus (assembly GCF_003265705.2). Taxonomy (NCBI): domain Eukaryota; kingdom Metazoa; phylum Chordata; class Mammalia; order Carnivora; family Otariidae; genus Callorhinus; species Callorhinus ursinus. The sequence continues at coordinate 71,045,741 of NW_027397064.1, read as the reverse complement.
CATCTCTTCCTCCATCAAATAAATACATATGCGAAATAAAGTCAGTCTCTTAATTCCATCCCAGTTATTCATTACTTCCTCTTAAAACTAATTCAATCTCATACCACCTTAAATGGGCATGAAAATCGCTCAAAATGTTCCAAGGATGGTAGCCAGAACCAACAACTATACTAATATATTAACACAGCCTCGCGCCAAAGAAGTTCCTTCCAGGCACCCAGAAGATGAAAATTTGACATAACTGACACCTCGGCAACAGCCCAAAGCTGTGCATCATCTCTGTCTTGGAAAATAAAAACTCACATCATTAAGACTAAAAAGTCCAATGTCAACAGCCGTGGCTTTTGTTTTCTCCCTCATGTGAAAGGTTTCCTTCCCCCCGCATCCCCCTTTAAATTATAGGCTAACCCCTCACTTGAGGACTGGTTATTATGTTACAGCCTTATAAGGAACACTAAGCAGTCATTATTTAGACTGAGATTCTGCTTAAAAGGGAAAATGTCCACAACTTATCAAGTGGAAGGAAAAAGCAAGTTGTAAAACGAACTGTGTAGTCATGTTCATCAATTTTTAAACATAATTAATATGCAGATTTTATTTGTAATACGGTAAGATTCGTGTATGGAAAAGTATGTGTTCCAACTTATTAGCTATGGGTAAAAGAGGAAAGGCAGGGAGGAAATTTTACCTGTTTATATGTCTGTATTTTATACTGTTTTGTACTATTTTGAAATTAAATAATCAAGGGGCGCCTGGGTGGTTCATTCAGTTAAGCGGTGTACTTTGCCTCAGTTCATGATCTCGGGGTCCTGGGATTGAGCCACATGGGGCTCCCTGCTCAGTAGGGAGCCTGCTTCTCCCTCACCCCCTCCCCTGCTCTTTCTCTCTCTCTCAAATAAATGAAATCTTTGAAGGAAGAAAAAAGAAAAGTGGCCCTATAAGGGGAAAAGAATGGCAGAAGTATTTTATATTTAGGGAAATATTGATAGTATTTGAATAAACTGGCCAACGGTAAAGAATAACTAAGCAGCTCCACCCCCAAAAAAAGAGAGAGAGAGAGAGAAGCCCACCTTCAAGGCAATGCAAGAACTAAGAACAATTAGGGGGACGCCTGGGTGGTTCAGTCGGTTAAGCGACAGCCTTCGGCTTCAGGTCATGATCCCAGAGTCCTGGGATAGAGTCCCACACCGGGCTCCCTGCTCAGCGGGGAGCCTGCTTCTCCCTCTCCCTCTGCCTTTCCCCTGCTTGTGTTCTCTCTCTCTCTCTCTCTCTCTCTCTCTCTGTCAAAAAAAATAAATAAATAAAATCTTAAAAAAAAAAAAAAAAAGAACTAAGAACAATTAGGCTAGAGTCCTACCCTTTTTATACCGGATTCATATAAACCAACAAAATAAAAACTGTGTCTAAGAATTTACCGTGTAGATTCGATCTCTGCCAAAGAGCATTAAAAGAGGTGATTTGTTGAAATGGCTTGAGGGCTGGCTCTGGCAACACTGCTTGCAGAGCTCCTGGGTAAGCTGACTCAGCTACCTTAGAGCCGGCGCCCCGTCATGTCTTCCCACAGTCCCTCAGGCAGTGTGCTCTCGTTCTCACTCTGCTCCCTCGTTCACCATTCACCAGACACGAAGGCAGCGGGAGGAGCTCGGGGAGTCATTAGAAGTTCTCCAGCAGTTCTGCTCTGGCAATGTGACACTCACAAGCTGCTCAAGGCTGCAGAGGGGAAGAAGGAAAACCAGCTAAGCAGAAGAAAATTCTGCAGTTGTGAATGTGCTGGCTAAAGGAAGGGCACATTTGACAAGCCTTTCCATGGGGACCACAAAACTTAAGGCCAATTTACAAGTGAAGCAATTATGGAAGGGGCTGAAAAACAACGAAGCGTGCTATGTTGAGGTCACAGATCCATGCTGGTCTTTAAATATTTTTCTAAGTGACACAAAACTCAGTAAGATCTACAGTTGGTAAATTTCAAAATCAAGTTCCTTTAAAGCTATATACCATGGACTCCAGCCAATTACAAAAACAAACCAAAAACAATGGCTTTGCATATATTAATTACATATACTTGGTTAAAAACAAAAAGCATTCAAACAGTATACAAGTATAGAATGAAAGTCTCTCTCCAGACCCCTGCTCCTCCTAGAGACACCCCGCTGCACCAGAGGAACCAGTTCCTTATGTGTCCCACCCAGAAATGATCTGGTTTGGGTCCACTTTCAACTACCATTCTCAGTTGCAGATAGTACTAGTTCAAAGGCTCATAAAACAATGGTGGGGAGGGAGCACCAAGCGGAAGGGAAGGGGCTCTAGATAACTAACAAAAAAACAAAAAGCCACCCAGCTCCCCCTTCCTTTAGGAAGACTTTAAAAAACATCAACATTTGCCAAAGGAAGAGGAAATTTTTATTAGAACCAAACTTTTCCATTCAAATGAAGTCACACAAAACACTGAAGAATTTACTCCTTTCAAAAAACTGCACTTTTCTTTTAACCTTGAGGTACATTTTGCCAAGAAAACGTTCATGTAAATAAATTTAAACAGAAAACAAACCCAAAATACAACATTCCTAAATAATTATTTGGAAGGAAAATCACAACCCTGAAATTCAAGGGAAATGCATTACAAATATTATCAAACCTTTTCTTGCTTCAGTTTAAATCAAGGCTCTTAATCAATTTGAAAAGACAGTCTAAACATGTAAAACACACACTAAAAATAGGACAACAATAATATCCCCTCCATAGAAAAATCAACCAGAAACTTCACATTTGCAGCATTTAGTGAGGTTAGAGAGTAAAAATCCATTTCTAGAGTGGACATACTTAAAAACAAACTCATTAACAAAGCAGCATCCACAACCTTGAGTTTCAGAACAAACTGCTAAAACCCTGATGTTTCCTGAGAGGTGGGGGCCAGAGAAATTTGGCAGATTGACACTGAAGTTGCTTTCCCCTTTGCTAAATCTATGTTTTAGTTGGGGGCCATTGTGCTAAGCTGCCCTGCCTAGGGCTTTCCAAGTTATAGGTACTCTCTGGGAAGGAGCTTTAGATAGCAAGAAAATAAGGAAACAATGGTGCATATTTCTCTGATTCTTTCAAAAAAAGAATCATCAGAAAAACTGTCAGAGTTTGACTTTTTAATTACAAAGGTGCTTCTATTTCCTTTCCAACTTCCAGCCCTACCTATTACCTTCACTGCATGGAACTCCTTCAAGACCATGCTCTCCTGCCTCCGTTCAGCCTTCTTTAGTGATTCTTATATTTTCCAGATCTTTCCATTCTGACTCCTCCGGCATTTATATTCTATATGACTCAACCTGGCACTTAATCCTCTGCCTTGAACTAGGTCTGTCTCAAAACCAATAAAGAATCACATATTATCCTTCTACTATACCATTTCTTCCCAGTACCTAACATGGAACTGGTGCTCAAGAGTTACTGGATGAAACTCAAGTCTTCAAATTAAACATAATTTAATATTTGTTTTAGAGTTCATCAGGTTCTCATATAACACATGGATTGAAGTCAAAACTGTGGTGTACTACAAGGAAGAACAGGTTGGTTAAAAGGGAGCCAAAGTATCTGGAGCAAATTCTAGATATTTAACTCTTAAATGTTCTACACAGGACCCATCTCCACACAAAAACACTTCAAGCCGATAAGCAAGCTTGGCAGATCCTGAAAGGCAGTGGAAAGCAGTTATGTTCAAAACCCCAAGAATGGTTAAAAAAACAAAAACAAATCAAAACAAAAGAGATGTGCACCAATTAAAATCAGTGCTATAAAATGACTATCGATGTAGCAAACTCCAGCAACTTGTCACAAAACTTTCATTGAGCTGAGTTTTTTTCTAAAACTGTAGCCAACTCCTTTGTTTGGCTTACTGGGGTTTAATTATTGGCAGCTAATCGTGCTGTACAAAAATCTGACCCTTTATAAAGGTTAGAGGCACATTCCTCTCAAGTGGTGGAGAGTAAGGGTAAGGAAGGGGGAAAAAAGAGAAAAAAAAAGAAAAGTTCTTACTCCCAAGTGTGGGTTTGACATAGCAGTATATTTTTCTTTAATCCAATTTAAAAGAACATAAATAGTTTCTTAAAAGTTACTGTATTACTATGGGACCTGAGGAACAGGCAAGCATAAAAGGTACTTAAAATCAAACAAGTTCTTGGCAGTCAACAAAGCAGCTAAGCAACAGGAAGAAAAAAAAATTCAGGGCAGGTTTTCTCAACTATTTAATTATAACTGCATCCTTGGCCTCTAGACATTGTAGCTTCCAAATAATGCAGATTTCAAGACAGCACCCCTCGAACGGCGATGGATGTTAATTATACTTATTGTAGCGATCATTTTACAATATACACAGATATCGAATTGTGTTGTATACCTGAAACCAAGATATTGTTAAATAAGCCAATTATACTTCAATAAAAAAAAAAAAGACATCGTCCCATACCTTCCCTGTTTATCCACCCAGCCGTATAACCCAAATAAACCACGGTGGATCTTGCTGTCAAATTACTCTTAACAGCAATTACTTGAAGAAGCAACATATGGTTGCAAGAACATGGAAACTTAGGAAAGAGCCAAACCCAGTTTTCCAACCTACTTAATGTGATCTTCCCCAAATCACTAAACCTGTGAGTTTGTTTCCTTTCCCATGAAACAAGGTAAATGCCTTCCATCTTTGACATTTACTAATAATGCCAGCTATCATTTAGTGAGCTCTTAGTTCCAGAACTGTGCTAACCACACACTTGCATCATCTGATTTAATCCTAACAGCACAAAAATTGAGACGAAGGTATTATCATTCCCATTTGAAAGATAAGAAAACAATGTTAGAGAGGTTAAGTAAAACTGCCCAAGATCACACTTTTTTAAAAAAGATTTTTTAATTAATTATTTATTTATGAGAGAGAGAGAGAGCACGAGCAAGGGGAGGGAAAGGGAGAAGCAGACTCCCTGCTGAGCAGGGACCCCCCCCCCCAATGTGATGCTGGGGCTCGATCCCAGGACCCTGAGATCATGACCTGAGCCAAAGGCAGACGCTTAACAGACTGAGCCACCCAGGCGCCCCATCACCTTTTTTTAATAAGTGGAAAACCCAAGAATCAATTCAAGTTTTGCTGACTCCAAAATCTATGTTCTTAATTGCCAATAAGTGAAAATTACATCTTGACAGTTTGTAAGAATTGCACTCAATGCTCATAGTAAATACTCTTAGTCCCCTTTCCTGTTTTCTACTCCTTAGAATAATAGAAGCATGAAAGCACAGTGGTAGGAAAAGCATAAAGCACACCAATCCCTAACAATAACACAAATCACACTACAAATGTCCTCTTGTTCTGGCTCTAAAATAATATCGCTACGACCAAGCATACGAATATCAAGTATCCTTGAAGAATTACCTATTCCAGACACTTGAATGTGTGGGAAAGACAGGTATGATCGCTTAGTAATTCTGGAGAAAGGCAACGGGGATATCAGCCGGTTCCCAAGATCCCCAGTCTCCCAGTGGAACAAAACTAGGCCACATGCCTGAGACAACTGATAAACTCGGGGGGACACCGTGAAACAGAAAGAACAGGGAAAGCCATACTAAGCTGAGAAAAAGATAAATGGTGACTGAATCCGGAAGTAGGGAGAAGCGTGGAGATAAAGCAGATCCCCTTCTCCGGGGGTTTCCAAATTCTCAAGAGATCTTCATCTTTGGGAATCAGGAATGAGAAATGTGAATTTCCAGGAATTTCTCCAGAATTATTCTCCCAATTATAGTTCTTCTTAAAATACTTCCAAATATTCTTCAGTCACTATTACGGATATCTTCTTTAAAAATGTCACATAAGTAAGAAGTAATGTTATTTACAAAGAACTGTAGCCTATAACAAATACTCAGATGCTAGAAAATGCCAGTGAACATTATTGGGTAGTATTCCAAGAGCTGGCCAAATCCAGCCCGCAGTCTGTTTTGGTAAATAAATGTTTTATTGGAACACAGCCCCACTTGTTCATTTGACGTATAGCCCATGGCTGCTTTCACGCTAAAACAGCAGAGCTGATAGTTCTGACAGAGTCCATATGCCTTGGCAAAGCCTAAAATATTTACTATCTGGTCCTTTAGAGAAAAAGTTGGTTGACCCCTGCAATAACCTGCAGTTTGAATCTATGAGGAAGGTTAACAGCACTGCACAGAATCGCATGTTGAAATTGCCGTTTTAAAGACTTCTGCTTCAGAAACGTAGTTCCTGGAGTACCATGCACAGGATTTGTATACAATATGCTATGTATATAAACTTATTTTATTTGCAAGGATGACTCACCAGTAGCAGCAGACAGGGCCACAAACACATATTTGTAACATAGCAACAGCTACACGCAATCACGACCCATTCTCTCCTCTGTGCTCTAACCCTGTCCTGGCTCTGGGAAAAGTCAATCTTAGCCTTCATGCCACAGGCTAGCTTTCAACTTGACATCAGTGGACTCCTTCCATCTACCACTGTCTCTGTTAATTGTTTCATTCTCACAGGAGAATCGCAACACTTTTTCCCATTTACCTGATTTCTTAACTGATTGTTTTGGGGATCTGGAATGACATAAATTTCCCAAGAAATCCTGGGAAGGAACTCTGCATGGAAATAACTATTCTCTTCAGGTGTATGGAGAATGGGCAGAGATCAAACCCCCTGGACTTGTAAGGGATAGAAGAAAAAGAGTTGGGAACAAGAGGCAAAAGGAAGAAAAACAAAGTCTTCAGGGTGTTTGAATGAAAAGACTAAGGTCTGTCTCAAAGCCTAGAGAAGAGCAACCTAAATGGAGAGACGATGAAGATGAAATTTCCTAGAACTATGGCCCCAGCGATAGATTTAAGACCCGAATATCAGAGCACCTTTCTCCTTCCAGAATTTAAGTTACAATTTGGCTGAGATGAGAGATATTCACTGTGAATTCTGACAGGAATGAGTGTCATTAAGCACCAAACTATTCCTGAAGATAACCTGCTTATAGTTTATAATCTCAAACACCCTCATCTGAAGTGGCTGGGTGGCCCTCCAAAATCCCATTTACCCATCTGTCCAGCCAAAGATTCATTTATTTGTGCCAGAATACAAAGCATCAGGACCAAGGGTGAAACTCAAGGAAACAAAGGCATTGGGATATAGTAGCACCAAAAGGGTTCCAAGCTTGAATCAAAGAGCCCTGCTAATCATGTAATCTTGGGCCAACTATCTGAGCCTCAGTCTCTCACGGGCAAAATGGGCAACATGACTTCCTTGCAGAGTCCATGTGAAGTCCACAGCATATGGTGGGTGCTAACAAATGGTAGCTATCATTATAAATGCAATATTTAAGGGGCAGGTATAAGAAGAGGAGACAGTGATAAAGACAGAATCACAAGGGTTGACATTACATTGAATCATTTGAAAATGCTATAATTTGACCATTTTGACTCATAAAAATAGCCATTTTTAAACAAGTATTATAAAGGGTTCTGTAGGGAAGCCTGAAAGGAGACAGCATGAAAGACTAATACCCCATTCTCATTCCCCAACTGGTGGCAGCTTAGAAGAAATCCAGACACCAGATGGGAAGGCTGCAGACTAAAATAGAATACCCCTTAGTCAACTCCTCACTAGAGAGGAGGTGTGACTTCAGGGAAGAGAAGATTCAACAAAAGACAGACAAACACACACACCTCACTCCTAGGTAGCCCACGTAACTCGCTCCTTCTCTTTCCTTTTCCACTCCTGCCCTGTCCTTTCCGTTCGTTATTTCTGTCTCTAGGTAAAGACCAATGGTGTCTTGTTAACCAGTTTGGGAAGGAAATAGCATTTCTGTTCAGCTGATGTTACCAATTGCACAGCAAGCCTTTGGTAGGCCTTGTAGCACAGCTGGTAGCTTGATAAAGAAATCCAATGGATCTGGGGTTGCCTGGTTGGCTCAGTCGGTTAAATGTCCGACTCTTGATCTTGGCTCAGGTCTTGATCTCACAGTCGCAAGATCAAGCCCCGTGCTGGGCATGGAGCCCTCTTTAGAAAAAAAAAGAAAGAAAGAAAGAAAGAAAGCAGAAAAGAAATCCAATGAATCCATTGCATTTTCCCTGTTATTTTTCTATCTTCCCTTCATACTAAAGGTGTTCATTTTTTCAAGTCCTGTTAGCCCTCCCCCACCTAAATGGGTCTGTGGTTGATCCATGGTGTCATGTCAGTTCCTAGATGAGATCTGAGTTTCAAGAAATCCCACTAGCTCTATTCCAGCTATCTCTAAATCTCAAAAAGGTTCTAAGTGAGAAATCAGAACACCTTGTGAACAGTGGGATGAATAACAGATAGAGGTAAGAATGGAGGAACATGGCATTTCTTCCATCCTCCCAATCCATGCTCTTGAAACAGAATTAGACTTCCCTGGTAATTAGATTGCCTTTCTCAGTCTGTTGGGTCAGCTTTCACGAATGTAAATCCAATTCCTGCAGCACTGCAGCAATCCCCATTACCGTGTTTCATCTGTTGTCTCAAAGTAATGTGGCAATCTTTGGTAATTACCCTCACACATAAAACTATGGAGGCTTTCATCAGCTGATGATCTCAAAGCACTTTTACAAGAGTTCGCAGGGATGCCTCCCACGTGGGCCAGAACCAGACTTTCTGGTTTTCTAATGGGCTGTCTGGCATTTTGTTTCTCCTAAGCTTTACTCTGGAGTTCCTGTGTTTATATCCTCACATTAGCAAAGCTTCAACAGGGAAGCTTCTTGGAAGGAGGGGCTCTGTGCACCCAACATCCCGCTGTAACCTCCACAACCTGGTCTAGCATCACACCAGAACTATTTAAATATTCGTGGAAAGAATGAAGCTGAAAATTATAGAAACAGCCCAAGCATTAATAATTTCAACCTCATACACTTGGTAACCTAAAACTTCTCTATCACTAAATGACTAAGCTTCTAGCCTAAGCCTAAATTTAAAACAGTGCAAGATGTACTAAAACCTCTTATTTGAGTGGAACAGGGTAACACAAAGAAACATAAAGAAACATATAAAAAAAATTGTAGAAAAAATACTACTTCATGAAAGCAGTCCTCACTTTAGAATGGTATTAAGTTTTCTTAATACATTTATTAACTAAACATCTCCAAAATAAGGTTAAGTTTTTCAAAACTGCATCTACAGAAATTTCAAGAAACACTGATAGGGCTACTGCAAAACACAAGAAGACAGAACTAAAGCTTTTAAGAACCATTCTTCCAATGCCCTCTTGAAAATATTTATGTCAACTAGCAACCTAAATAACCTTTCACCAGATCCCTCTCCCTAATTAAGGTTCACTGAGAATAAACTGAATAAAAGGCAATCAATATTCTTTTTCTAATTATTTGGTTTAATATATTATTTGCCCACAGGCATATAGGCATTTCCAAGACTAGGCAGGGAAACTGCTTGCCCCCCCCCCACCCCCTCACCCCCGTGCGGAGAGAACAAGGTAACAAACAAAAAAAAGACCCAGTAAAGTTTAAAAAAGAAATGAACACTGAACAATATTTTTATGGCTTTCTTTTCTTGTTTTTACTCTTTGCATGTGTGTATATTCTATATCCATAATTATGTCAGACAAGCTTGCTGACTGATGAACAGTGAGATTAATTTAAGATTAAAGTCAAGAACACAGGTGACTCTGGGTCTACCAGAGACTGAGCAGCCTTGAACATTACAGTTCTTCCAACTCTGCTCCATCATGTTGATGGGATGACTGTAGGGAGTCATCAAGGTATGGTGAAGAAAACACTGAACTGAGGCGCTAGACATGTCCCTGCACCATAGTTGTGTGACACTGGGAAGTCACTTATCCTCTCTGGCATCCATTTTCCCTAATTATAAATTCAGAGTGGTGGCCCAAGTTGCTAAGTTTCCCTCCAGCTCAAAGATTCTGTTTAGATATTTCTTTACAATCGCTAGCAGGATTCCTCAAGAATTATGCCAACAAGAAAGGCTACATCTTTAATTAAAAATGGTTTTCCAATCTACTCCTGTACTATGGCATACAACCCACTCATCTAAAAACAAAAAAAAAAAGATAAAAATAACACTTTTCATTTAATTTAGCCATTGGGTTCTTAACTCACAGAGGTTTGCTTTTAATTTGCTTACCAATAATTTGCCAATGAAGGATAACTGAATGAGAAAATGCACAAAAAGAAGTAGAACAGTGTTGGGGGGGGGCTGTTCAAGAACAGTTTATCAAGGGGCATGAGAATATGCCTAGTTCCCAAGACAAGGAATCCAGATTAACAAAACTAAAGTCAGCATGTCCACCTCACCCACCACCCCAAATTTGCCAGTCTTCCTTTATGTCCTATCTCATGCAATGGAACCACCAACGAACCTTGATGACAAAGTTGGAAACCAAGGGGTTCACCTTACAAACCCCACCACTGCCTTTGTCCCAGCTCTTATGGTCTCCCACCAGCAATATTTCCAACTGCCTCCTTGGTGATCTCCTCTGAGTACGTGCCAACAGGGCAGTCAACACCCATTGAGCTTCCTCTCCTCTGCTTAACCACCAATGGCTCTCCTCAGCATGAGCAAATTCCTGATTTCCATGTCCTGGCCTGAGACCTCTCCAACCTCATCCAGTTATCACCCTACTGGTACTCCGACCCTAACTGCACCATACAGCACCCTGAAGACACCACAATCTTATTCACCTCCTGCCTTTACCCTTGTCCCCCCAAAATGTCTTTTTCCATCTGTCAAATCCCTACGCTTCAAGATCAGCTCACAAATCACTTCCTGATGGAAGCCTTCCCTGCCCCCATGCCTACACCCTGTCTGAGGTACATGCACTCTCATCTGTGGTTCCCAAACTTAATTATCATGGCATCTAAAAAGTACATTTTTTTTTTAAATTTCACTGCCTAGTGAGTCTGTGATTCCTAGAAGATAAGGAGTATTTTTTCAACTCTGAAACATCAGGGACACTCTTATAAATAAAAGATCCTTAATAAATGTTGATGGATGAATGGGTGAACCCTGATAATGGATTCAAAGCATAAGAGGGATTCTCCAAAGGAAATATGAACAATAAAAATTGAGAAATAATTACGCTAATGGGAAAAAAAAAAAAAAGAGGTAGGCCTACCAGGATCCACTTTTAGGGTTGTCATGGTTTTTAATTCAAGGCAAAAAAAAAAAAAAAAAAAAAAAAATCCCCAAATTCTAAATTATAGAAACTAAGAAAGAACTAAAGTGTTTATTTCATACAAAAAGACAATGTGTAAACTAAACGTATACACTAAACCTTAGTTTCCTACTGACTTACATATATATACAGGGAAGTATTCCCTACTCTAATACTTTAGAACATAATCTTTTTCTAAATTATATATATAGAAAAGTAACTTGAGAACAGCAGTTGAATACCACGCTAACACTGTAATACTACTGGAAACTAAGATGCTGTCAGTAAAATGTAAGAAGGAAGATGCTTCATTTTATAAGAAAAACATGCATTTTTTTCCCCAGAAAATTATTCCCGAGATGATCCCTTAGAGCCAGGCCCTGTACAAGTTCTCAAGGCTAGGCTCTCACTCCCTGGCCTCCTTCCAGGTGTCTTAGGTCAAGGTGCTGGGGGCCAGAGTGGGCAAAAGATGAGGTCTTCTTACCATGACAAGGCTATCTTCTGAATGGTTATTCCCCACTCCACTACCCATTTTCCCAGCCCCAACCTTTTTATACCACACAGCAGGAAGAAAAGAACACATACATAAACTGCTATAAAATGTAACTGAGCTTAATTTAAATAAGCATAAAGAAGGTAACAGAAAGGACGAAATGGCCAAAGCTGAATATTAAGGAAAAGAGAAGGAAGACCCAAGGAATAAACATGCATGTCAGTAGTACTCACTGGCTGGGATCACTTTAAGTTTACACATGAAATTGCTTAATGCATGAGTCATTTTAAATCATGACTATATTGATTCATTGAATATGTTCAAGCAAACCTGCAATGAAGATGACCTAGAAGTCTGGAGATGCAGATGATTCTCCAATCAAAACAATGGGGGTGGCAGATATATTTAAGAAAAATCAAAGACATAAAAAATAAGTATGTGTTTGGAAAAAAACTTTTTTTAAGATTTTTTTTTTTATTTATTTAGAGAGAGGGACAGCACGTGCTCGAGCGACAGCAAGAGCATGGGGGAGAGTCAGAGGCAGACGGAGAAGCGGACTCTCCCTGAGCAGGGAGCCCCATGCGGGGCTTGATCTCAGGACCTCGGGATCATGACCCGACATGAAGGCAGACGCTTAACTAACTGAGCCACCCAGGCACCCCTGGAAAAAAATTTAAATCCTGTCATTTTCTTACTACAAATGGGCAGAAGAAAGTGAGATAATTTATCAAAATTGGACATGGGTTTAAAAAAAAAAAAAACAGGTTTAGAATTTACTGTTCTGAAGGCTTATGTGACACAGTCAACAAACACTGGTGCCCACTGGGGGACTGGTCCAGGAGCTTGGCTTCTACCCTCACCCAGCGCACAGGATGATTGGGAGCCCGACCTTCAGCTTCTACTTCAATGCTCTTAGCTCTAAAATCAGTCTTACATGCTGATGGTTTCTTTTTGGGGTGATGAAATGGACTAACATTGGAGAGGTGACAGTTGCACAACACTGTGGATTTACTCAAAGCCATTGAATTGCACACCATGAAAGGGGGGATGTTACAGTATATGAACTAACTCAATAAAACAGTTTGTGGAAAAAAAATCAGTCTGAAAGCTCCGCAGCCCTTTTCCTGTACAGCTTTAGACCCTGAGTGTATGCTGGGCTCTTAACTACATAGACATACCATGTCTCCCACTTCATTTTTATGTAAAGAGCTGAAGCTTTGGAATCACACCGTTCAGTTTGGGAACTGAACCTAGGTCTGTCATTTCCTAGGCTCTGGAATCTTGAGCATGCGGCTCTCTGAGCCCCCGTCCCCACCTACCTATCAGAGGGGCAGAACAAGTCTGCTCAGACTGATGGTGAATGGCAAACAATTAAACTGGAAGGGGCTCTCAGAAAGGACATGTCAGCTGGTGGAAGAAAACTAAAGGGAAGACGCAGAAGCACGAAAGATGGGGCAAGCGAAGAGTAGGGACCGAGGCCAACCTACCTAGAATCAGGGCAAACCCCTCTGGAATCCTCTTTTGGGTTCCAATGGTGCTTTGAGGTCAGAGTGATGGGGGGGGGCCCTAGGCCTGCTCCCAGAAGCATGTGCTATTATTAGACTACATTATCTACAACACCTAAATTTCTGGATTCCTTACCCAAGGAATTTTCTATGAGTAACCACAAAACAGAGACATTTTCTATACTTTTAATCACCTCAAGAGTCATTAAGCATTCAGTCCGCTAATGGAATTATAGCCTCTTGATTTGGACTGCTATTAATTAGAACACATGGTTTTGCATCAGGATTCATTTTTTACAGATTAATTCTATATAATAAAACATGCCCGAAGTTGATTGTGTTAGCAGACTTTTCATCGCAAGCCTCAAGATTCCACACCTGTGATTTAAATTACATCAGCACAAGCTGAAACATCAGTTTTTCGATCATTTGTGATATTGCAACTCTTAAGAAACAACCTACCTGACAATGAATCCGAACAATCTATATTTACCATCAATAACCCAAATTCCCAACTGGGCCAGAATTTCTAATGTGAAATTAATTCTTCATAGTGGTTTTAATAACACCATTCTCACTTAAAATGTGTTCTGTTTGATCAAGTAACTGACCCCTTCAACAGATATACTGTGTATGTGTGTATTTGTGTACATGTGTATCTACACACACACACATTTAAAAACTTATCAACCTTATGCCGCACAGGTTTCTACCCTGGAAAAACAATTCAAGAAGAGCTAAAAAGACTAGCGAGTTGTCAGCTCTCCCCTCCCCCAGGTAGAAGCTACACTAGAGCCAACTACATTCTCACACTCAAAGATCCTTGAGAGACCAACGGGTTAACAAAGTAGTATTCTTCAGCTGCACATGAAAGCGCCTGAGGATTGCTCTCTGGTGGAACTGGAGAGTGAGCTGAGTATCACTGTGCTGGGATTCTTTCAATAAGACGACAGGACCACGAAAGCACAATACAGGATTAAAAGGAAGTAAAACATGAGCAACTGCCTCTGTTTACCATTCACACTGTCAACAATTCTGAGAAAAATTCTGCTGAGTTTCAGGTCACTAAACCCTCGTCCATTTTATAAATATTTGTCTCCCTGATTTTGCTTTCTTACTTTTTTAGATCCCAGAGGGAAATGATAATGTTCTCTAAGCTTTAGGATGGCTTATTTTCTAAAATTGGCAGGAAGGAAAGGCTAGCTTCTGCTAGCTCTAATTTTGAAAGCATTAAGTATTGAGGGAGAACTCTTAGGTAATAATTTTTTTAATAAAATGTTAGTTGTTTCATGAGCAGCATTTTTGTTGTTTCTACCAGCATTGCGGTACAGTCAGGTTTATTTTAAGACAACACACTCTAGCATAAATTCAACTGAGTCTCCTGGAACTTACAACCAAATTTAGACTGATTTAACACAACCACGAGGTGTCCTCCTATCATATTTCACTTTGGACATATGAAGAGCAGGTCAAATACATGTTTAGAAGCTATTTTAAATATGATTTTGTATGACCTTTCCTAGCATGCACATGCGTACACACACACACACACACACACACACACACACACAAAATGCTTTCACTTCTACTTCAGAGTTATACTCAACTCCTAATGCCTTTGGCAAAGACAAGATCCAATATGTAAGGTAATTAAGGGAAAAAAAGGCAAATAAATATGAATATTCCATGGAAGTAGTATGCCAGTTTTGGGAAAAGCTTCTAAAATTTCTGTATATGAATATGCTCTCAAGGGAGAGAGTGGTTCCTAACTATAGGGGTTTTTTGTACATCAAACATCAAGAATGGTAAGGAAACTAAGAATCTCACACCCACATCTGTGATTTCTCAAATACAGCATGATTTATGGATACATATTGTATGACTATATATTTAATCCACATATTAAAAACGCAACCATAACCTTTAATGCAGGCCCTAATTATGTTTTCTAGGAAATGACCAGCACTCCACAGCCTAACCCCTGCCATATCTTCCTTCTCCCCTAACTGTAGCTAAAACTCAGAACTGAGTCCAGACGGCCTAAGTTAGAATCCAGGCCCTGCAACTCACTATCTCTACAGCCTTGGGGGCATAACTTAATGGGCCTCATTTCCCTGAGTTGCAAAATTAAGATTTAAAAAAAAAAAAAAAGTTGTGCCTGCCTCACAGAGTTATTATAAGGATTAAGAGTGAATATATGTGGGCACCTGGGTGGCTCAGTTAAGCTTCTGCCTTCAGCTCAGGTCATGATCCCGGGGTCCTGGGATCGAGTCCTGCATCCACATTGGGCTCCCTGCTCTCGCTCTCTCTCAAACAAATAAAAAATATTTAAAAGAAAAAAAAAGAGTGAATATATGTAAAGCACTCAGAACAGAATCTGACATAAAAGCACCTGGAAGGGTAAGCCATTACTGCTGATGCTGATGTTACTATTACAACCATTATCTTAACTTTTGTGATACTCATTTCCTTCCTTTTCTTAATAGTTCTTACCTTTTAACAACTAAAAACTAGTTACTTTGGCTTGTCTTTGAATTCCATTCTGTTCTCACTCTGGAAGACATAACAGAAGGCATAGGGGAGTGTGGTGCTGAGTCAGCTCTAAAGTATGTCAAAACTTCTTTACCTCAATAATAAACAATAAATGACTTGTGATACGCACAACGGGCTGCCATCTAGCTCTGCCCCATCCACGGCAGAACTGAAAACCAATGGTAAAAGCAAGGATCCCTTAACCAGTAGGACTTATTGATAGACTCAAGAGAAAACTTCACACTGATACCAACTACGCAGACTCCATCCTTCAAGGGTTATCTAGGGAGGAGAAAACTGAATGCAATCACCACCAACCAACCAGCCCACGACACCTTTAATTTAATATACACTGCTATTCTTTGTCAATATGGATGCATATATGAACACCTATCAAAAATACTATGGAGCCATTTATACTATAAACTCTAAAAATGAAAACCAAAGAGTCACATCTGGAACTCACCCAAGTCCTTTAAAAATGTAAAATTAACACAGTGCTGGTCTGACATTTAGAAAAAGACAAGGTGGCAGAATAGTGTAAACATGCCACATTAAAGGCCATTCAATACCTAATATTAATCACTGAAGAATCCTATTTCCTCAGAACAGTATCTCTAGTTTGCCATCTAAATAAAAATTATACTAGGAAAGGCCACATACCTTTCCTATATAAAGAAAACAGTTTGCCCACGAACCTTACTTTGCCATCTTGAGTCATAAGAGAGAAGAGACCATGCTTGAGATAGCATGACCACCGGCCCCTTGGTGTGGCCTGGAAGTAGCTTGGGAGGGAGAGGTCTGCAGCCAGGCTCCTTGAGACCTACAATCCACATGGAGTTTCCAAAAGGGAAACACAGGTTGCACCTAAAATCAGATCTGCCTCTCCTGGCCCTGGCATAGTGCTTGACGCAGGGCTTGCACTCAAGGGAGTACGAATGTCTCTCCTCCGCCACAGAGCCTTCTGGGTGCCCCCACCCCCCCCCAACCAGCAGCATTCTGGACGGTCTAGAAAGAGAACTCCCCACACTCAAATATCTATTCCTTCCCTGTCACACACCAGAAATCAAAAAGTCAAAGTAACTTAGATTATAAAGTCACAGGAAACAGAGACCATACTAGGTCATCGGATCACCTCTCTTTTGAATTTTCAGAACTGCTTTTCTACACCACTCAAATAGCATTTCTTTCCCTTCACTGGAGACGGTTGGGGCTTACCTCACCTTGAGCCCTGAGACAGTTAAGTTCCTAAAGTGAGGTCTCCTGAATGCACCTTGCCTGGCTGGCTGGCCCGGGGTCGCAGGGGAGGCTTTACTCAGAGAATGGGCTCAGAAAGCACACAGAGAATGAATGTGACTAAGCCAAGCCTTTGCCACTCTCCAAAACGAGATACAGGCTACTAATTTTGAGCATGGGAATTCAAAGACGTCTGGGGGGAAACTACCGCATTACCTTAGTGACAAGTGACTATTCTACTGGCCCTTCAGCAGAACTATCAAACTTTAAGGCTCGTAACCCTTGGATACACTTTATATAAATTAACAATTTCTATTGTCAAAAACTCAAACTAACCCAGACAAATAGGCTTGGAAACTACCAGCCAACTTCATTCTGTGAGTAACCATTAAGTTTTAATCAGATGTGGTTCAATTTCTGGAACAGCGAGCATTAAGAAGGGCTCATCAAGGAAAATGGGCAAAAGCGGGGGCAGGAGGAGGAGGAGAACAAAAGAACCGCCCCCCCCCCCCGACAAAGCCAGTCATGTAACCGACTCTTGACTGAATACTTCTGCCCCTCTGTGCAGCTGTTGCCTCTTGCAGTTGGTACGAAGCACTGCCAGGCTGGGACCGGTTTCCAGTGAGGACAGCATTGTTTTATTGGCTACTTAGGCAGTGCACACACCATTAATGGAGTTTTTATCTCTCCATTTTCCTGTCAGTACAGAACCAGCCAGTCTGACTCTGTTATTATCATTAAGAAAGCTTTTTTTCTCCCCCCTCCCCACACACATCTTTAATCCAAACAACATCTGGGAACTTCAGCCTCTATCATATAAAAGGGAAACAGATTTAGAGGTTGGGGGGGGGAGGCGACAGTTCCATCCACACTGAACAACAACCAAATTCCAACAGCCAAACTTATCTAGAGCTACTCAGTATCTCTAACACGCTGTTCACTTCAAAAAGGCAAGGTTATTTCCCACCACATTGCTTTAAACTTCCTCTGGACCTTTGCTATATGAAAGTAATACCATTTTGACATGTAGCTTTTTAAAAGAAAAAAAAAAAGGAAAAAATTTACTACTGTTTTCTTGGGTGGCAAGTTCGTTGTGAAATCAAAGTCAAGAATAATATTTAAAAGGCGATTTTTAGAAGAATGTATTTTTTTTTTCAAAAAGGAAAAAAAATAAAGACCCTTCATGACACCTCACAAGCAAGTACATCTCCAGTGTACAAACTAATAGGAAAAAACTGGCACCATTAAACCCAGAAAATATGTCCTCCTGTAACAGACAGCTGTCTCCTCTGTAGTTTAAATGTGCTTTTTGCTTAGATCACTCCGTGAGTCATGGAATCAATACAGGAAAATGCACAGAGCCAGCCTCACTGCTGATTCCTACGGCACAGCAGGTTCAAGCCACACAGCTCCTCTGTCCCGTTCCCGTCTCCAGACCATGCACTGGGGGGAAATGTACACCCGCTTTCTACTTCATGCTTGAACGTGCCTCATGGGGTCCTCAATGCTGGTCTTTTCATCAAATTTCTTCTACGTCAGTAGAAACTAAAACTTACAGACCTCCCACATGCAGTTGTCAAGCAATCGCTTATGCTCTCCACCCCTGTCCCCCCCGCGTTTTCTAGAATGCACCGATAACAACTATACTTAGGTACTTAGGTTAGAAGGGATTTACTTCCC
The DNA here is from genome assembly GCF_003265705.2 of Callorhinus ursinus. NCBI lineage: Eukaryota > Metazoa > Chordata > Mammalia > Carnivora > Otariidae > Callorhinus > Callorhinus ursinus. The sequence continues at coordinate 71,027,127 of NW_027397064.1, read as the reverse complement.
CAGAAATGCTCATCGCCACACAGAAAACACAATTAGAACTGAACATTTAGGAAAAGCCAAAATTTGAGAGTCAGCAACGGGTAATAGTTTATTTTTAATTTATCGTTTTGTTCCATTCAGCAAAAATGAGGGGAAATCACTAACTGTCTGCACCACAGACTCCTGCTCACTGGAAGCTTTGCCTTAGAGCCCCCCTCGCAGTCTGTTGTTAATGACGGTCTCAGTAACCTGATCCTCCCGCAGTGGGAGACTTGAGTAAGCACTGGCCTCTCTCTGCTCTCGCCGTTCCATTGTCCCACCCCGCAGGGCCAGCTGTTTTTGACAGCCAAATTGCTGCGTGCTGAGCAATGGATGCTGTCAGAGAAGGAATTTTCATTTCTATAATGCATAGGCCTCCGTGGACAAATTATACAGCTTATGGTGCTGGCTGCAGGATGCTGCTCCAGGCTTGAAGTGCTGCCAAAATGCAGCCTTTCCTTCCCTCTCCCCAGCCCCTGGCTGACGAGACAGTCACTCAGAATGCATCTGAATGGCCAGAGAGAAACAGAGCACGTGCTTTCAGGGACAAACAAAACATAGGTCAAGAATAGCTGTCCAGCTACAATCTTTGATGTAATGGCATACGGTGCAAGCTAATTGAGCTAATGTCACACCATAGAGCTACCTTGCATGGTATCCATTAAGATCTACTGTAATTTGATACCCTGCAGTGAGCATCCCTGGGGCATCAGCAAAATCACTGGCCCTCTGCTTCTACGGGATGCCAGACTTACCTAGAAAACACACCAAGAACTTACCGCTTCCTGAAAACCAAGGTGGTAACCATCAAGCAACAATCCGGGAAGTCCCAAAACAGTACTCTTTCACGGAAACAAAGGCTCCTGATAAGTGATTTACAGAATTATTTTGTAGGAACTGTTTGCCTCCCCAACACTACCCCCACTTCCAGCAACAACCCCTGACTTGGGTTGAGGCTATGCAGGGACACCTGCTTGAGTGCTGGGTCAACCCAGATCTAAAACCTGCCCTACTCTAGACTCTTCAGTATAGCAACGATCGGATTCTCATCGTACTGAGGCCAGTCTGGGTTTTCTGTCACTTGCAAATGCAAATTAACAGATGAACCATCATTCCATCCTAAGAACACCCACCGGTTAACACAAACACATATGTTATACCTTACCACGTCAGCAAGAAAAAGTTTTTGTATTTTTGGTTGTTTCCTGTGAGAACTTACTCTTTCACTTTTCCCTTCTAGTTCTTACACCCTAACGGGAGCTAAAATATGCAAAGCATCACCTGATTTTGCCCCTTCTGCAGGGTGAGCCTAAATCTCCAACCTGAATTCAAAGAGAGATGAGGAAGCTAAATTCATGACCTGCATTTTCTTTGGTGTCATAGATCTTAACACGACCCCTGGCCCGTGTGGCACAGAGAAAGTGGACTCTAGTTAGCAAGGGGTCCATCAGCACTGTGTCAATGAAGCCAACTCAGAGAAAGGCCAGGACATCATTGTAACCCTGACCAGGGGAGGGAGGGGGACACCCGCTCTTCTGCTAGGGGTTCAGGTCAGCCAAAGCACAAGCACCTGCAGGCTGCAAGCCGCCAAGGCCATCACGCGCGCCACATCCTGCAGCCGCCTGCTTTATCATTAACTACCGTCTGGCCAACAAGGGCAGGGTTCGGTTCAAGAACACCGGGAACTTTAAGGCAGGAGGCATATCCAGAACCATGGTGGGCTGAGAGCCACTCACTTCAACTATAAATATCCTCCTGGCTGCCGGCCCGACAGCAACCACAATTCCTGCTCCCTTGTTGGTAACAGAACTGCACGCCTTTTCCCCCCAAGAAATCCAACACAACCAGGAATGGTAAAAATTATGAAATGTGCACATGAGCTTACTCAATCTCCTGGCAAGCCTCGTTTCCCACCCTCTTCTCATCTGTACCTGGCTTCTGAGCCCCAAAGATCAAAATGAGGAGACTTACGAATAAGATCTCAGTTTGGCGCTTAGGATACACTGGAGGGCACAGGGTCAACATTTCAAAAGAAGGGAGAGAGGGAGGAAGGGAACAAGATCAACCCACTCTCAACCCCTTTGCATCACGACGACCATTATTAGGTTTGGATCCCAGACCCTGAGAGTCATTCTTTTATTGGAAAAAATGAGGGAGCAGGGTGCCCTGACTCCTCACCCGCAGGGAGCAAAAGGCAGCACAGGAAGCCCACTAAAACTGCTTAGACAGGGAAATCATGTAAATAAATGATGCACTTGTCTAGCTGCTTCTCAAGGACAATTAAAAAAAAAAAAAAATTCTCAAGACTGACTTGGGCTCAATGGCTGAAGATCCACCCAAAACCTGAATCAGAGTTCTCCCTCATACTTTAGGAGCAGTCATTCTAGGGAAATATCTTTTGTTACAGCCACTGTGGAAACATAGAAACCACAACGATCCAAACATTGAGGAAGACCCTGGATAATATCTTTTGTACCATTTCATCTCCAGCACCTGGCACAACAGAGAGCTGGCATTTCCACATGCCATGCCGCAGCATGGATGGATCTCTCTTCCAAACAACTTCCTGACCCTTAGGAAAGGCCAGTCCAAAAAAAAAAAAACAGCAGAGAGGAGAGGGCATTCTGAACCCTACCAAGTTCACTGCCTTTCCTCCCCCTGGTCATTCATGCACTTGACCCATCTGTCCTGAGCACCCACAAGGAGCCAGGCACTGTTTTAAACTCTGGAGGTATACAAGCAAATGTGACCAAGTTCCTACCCTCATGCAGAGGTTACATTCAGGCAGAAAACTCCATGTGGAAGTTCTTTCATGCATCTAACCACATGTCTTCTGCTGTAAGGACCTATATCTGAGAGAGTCCCTCCATTATAAGAACACATGCCCCTATCTATAAGGAATTCTTCAACTCATGAACCAATTAACTCTGGAAAAAGTCCTCCACATCCAGTCACAAAACCAAAGTTCAGCATCAGCTGATGGCCCAATTTACTCAATTTCTACCACTCTGTGCCCCTTCGTTCTTTTTCCTCTGAAATGATCTGATACACAGAGGGGCTTAAGGAAAGTCATTTTAATCCAAAATGTTGCCTCTGGGCAAGGATCTGTTCCAAGGTTCATCTACTACGGTTTCTTTTTTCAACCTGAAAACCAGTGAGGCAGTGTATGAATCGAAGCTTCCCTAGTACAAAGAACAACGTATTTAATCACATCTCTATTATATAAGCCAAGTGATACAGAATAAAATTCTCAGACTTTAACAGTCACAAAATTACTCCTAAAAATATGAATTTAACACTCATTGAGCCATACCCTACAGTCTACCCTCCCATTGACTTTGGAGGCAGAGGCCTTGAACTAATGAGAAATATAGCTTTACAAAGCTAGCACAATACCTGCCTCCACTCAGTAACAGTAAGTGTATTTTTATTCCTGCCATTTTTCTGTCTTTCTACAAACAAACCAAATAAATAACCATACAGCCAGATTATAAGGACTGACATATTCAATACAGCATTACCCACACACACTGGTCCGTTTCCTAAATCCTGCAAGTTAGGATCTTACCATGGGTAACTTGGAAACATTCCTTAATATCACTAGAATCCCAGTTTTCCCTGCAAAGTGAACAAGAACAGCAGCCACAACTTTTTGAACATTTCTCAGGTACCGAATAGGGCTATGAGATTTGCATGTACATTATCACACTTGATCTCTCCAACATGGAAAATGATGCAATAGGAATGATGATCTCCATTTTACAGATGACAAAACTGAAGCTCAAAGAGGCTAAGTAACTTCCCTAATGTCACAAAGCTGCCAAGTGGCAGAATGAAATTCAAACCCACACTTGCCTGAAACCATCAGCCATTCTTACCCATTCCACTAAAGTCTCTGCGTCATGGGGGGGGGCGGTGCCTGGGTGGCTAAGTCAGTTAAGCAACCGACTCTTGATTTCAGCTCAGGTCACGATCTCAGGGTCCGAAGATCAAACCCTGGCCGGGCTCCTTGCTCAGCGCCGAGTCTGCTTGTTCCTCTCCCTCTACCCCTCTCTCCCCACCCCCACCCCACGCATGCCTGCATTCTGTCTCTCCCTCAAATAAATAAATAAATAAAAGCTTTTTTCAAAAAAAGTCTCTGCATCATGGCAGAGGACTAGCACGTACCTTAGGGAGCCACCTTGCCACAGACTGCTGTCACCAAAAGCAATGGTGACATGTCACAGACTCGACCAGTTATATGAGGATTCATGGATATAATAAAACTCCAGATGAAGATATCATAACCTTGAAAACACCAAAAAGGCTGAAAATCAGTCCCCTTCACATGCTTAGTACAAAAAAACACCAGGGTACCACTTAAAACTTGAACAGGGTTAGACTCCCAGCATCCATTCAAAGTAAGACTGAGACTGAAGAAAAAAAGGTGTTATCAGATAACCTTGAAATTAAGCCAAATGAAGAAAAGAAAACAGTTGGGAAGGCAGCTGTGCTTACAGGGCAAGCCAAGGAGAGTGAGCCCGTAGGGCGGGGGGCACGGTAACGCTGGCTCCGCAGGGAAAGCATGGCTGGGGGCTGCCCTGGGCAGGGCGCTCCACTGTGCTGAGGGAGACTGAGTGTTGGTGCCTATGAGAACGGTCTTCTAACTTTGGAGAATGCCCTGGAAAGGATTCCAGTGATGCCGAAGACTTCCAAGAGACCAGGTAAGACAAATTCCAGACGGTGACGGATGGATCTGCCAAGCGGCCTCCGAGCTTTAACTGGCAGAGCTCCAAAGCCATTGTCCCCACCAGGTGTGCCCTGCCTTGCAGAGGCGTCTGCGCTCTGTTTCAGAACTGCCCCCTCCCAACTACTCACTTAAGGTTTCTGAGAAATAAAAAGCTCCCCCTAAAAAGAACACGAGAAATTAATAAACAAAAAACTTGCACTGAGAAAGATCACTTGCTATATTTCAAGAGCACCCTGACAATCATCATGCCAGGGCTTTTACATGCCACCTTCTGTTTTATTTAAAAAAAAAAAAAAAAAAAAAAATCCTTATCATTTCTTGAGCTCCCTGCCAGGAGCTAAGGGTTGCATAGCAAAAGAAACCTTCTTGCCTTCAAGGGCAGGAAGTATCCATTAAAGCACAAAATAACAGACAGAGAGGAGGAGTTCTGAGTCTATAGTTATGCCACTAATGTCAAGAGGTCAAAGAAATAAACCACGACTATGAGCTGAGATGTGTAGTGGGTTGAATGGTGGCCCCCCAAAAGATATAGCCACATCCTAATTCCTAGAACTTGTGAAGGTGACTTTATTTGGAAAAAGGGTCTTTGCAGACATAACTAAATTAAGCATCTTGAGAGGAGATTGTCCTGGATTACTCGGGTGGTTCCTAACTCCAATGCCAAGTGTCCTTACAAGAGATGCAGGCTGCTGCACTGGAGACCAGAGAGCGAAGCCTGAACGCAGAACATGCGAGACACAGCAACCGCAGTGTCGATCTAGGTCAGGTTAATTGTATTGGTTAATAGGGGAGACACCAAAGATGTCTGAGTGAGGGAATCAAATGTGCAATGTAGTGTTCAAGGAAAATTAATGTAATGTGAAAAAGGAGAATGAACTAAAAAGCAAACATCCAACAGAACTTCCTGTTGTGAAGAAAGATTCTTTGAAGAACAGAAACCAAGTATCCAAGTTCTAATCCCCAGAATCCGTGAACGACCTTATATGACAAAGGAACTCTGCAGATGTGATTAAACTAAAGATCTTGAGATGGGGAGATTATCCTGGATTAGCCGGCTGGCCTTAAATGTAATCACAAGTGTCCTTTTAAGAGGAGGGCAGCGGGAGGCTCAACTAGAGAGCAGTGCAACAATGGAAACAGAATGAAGGGATGTGCTCTGAAGACTGAGGAAAGGAGCCACAAGCCAAAGGAAAGAGACTCTCCTCTCAGAGCTTCCAGAACCTTAAGAGAACACCTTCGTGTTGTTTCAGGATACTACGTTTGTCATGATTTGTTACAGTGGCAACAGCAAACTAAGTTTTATATTTTCTTCTCTGAAATTCAGATAAACCTTTCTTACCCTGAACTCCTCCAGAAATGATTCTTTCTTGCTTCTCTCCTTGGCTCACCTATGCTGGTCCTGTTTCATTCTTCCAAAATTCATATTCAACATCCTCTATTTTAACACTTCCTAACTCAGCTGCTTTAGACCTTTGTGCACTTCAAAAGTCACCATTATTACCTAGATATGCTGTATAATGCAGAAGTTGGAGACAATCCACTAATTTACTCACCCACCCACCTTGTTCCAGAAAGGATTTAAGAACAAACTCTTTCCGGGGCGCCTGGGTGGCAGAGGCAGTTGGGCGACTGACTCTTGATTTTGGCTCAGGTCATGATCTCGGGGTCATGGGATCAAGCCCGCGTTGGGCCCCGTGCTCAGCACAGAGTCTACTTGAGACTCTCAATCTCTCCCTCTGCCCCTCCTTGACCCCTCATGCACGCGCACACACAGGTGCGCATGCGCTCTCTCTCTCTGGAATAAATAAATCTAAAAAAAAAAGCTCTTTCCTTCTGAGATGATGAAAATGTTTTATATCTTCATCTGTGTGATGCCTTACATGGATGAAATCAGATGTCAAAATTCATTGAGCTGTTTGCTTAGGACTGTGTGCATTTTACTGTATGTGTGCTATGCTGCAACAAAAACATTAAAGAGGAAAAAGAAGTATCTGATTTCACCTCTTCTCCTCTTGAGGACAAGAGAGTAGGCTCAAAGTCTCCAAAAGAGAAGCGAGAAAGCAACATGTCACACTGAGACAGTGAGGTTTATTATAAAAAGAGGCTGGATGAGTGAAGAAAAGCCTGAGCATAAAGGATGGTGTGTATATGGTCCTCAGAAGGGATCTGTAGATAAGCCCTTAAGAAAAAAAATCATCAGGGGTACCTGGGTGGCTCAGTCAGTTAAGTGACTCTTGATTTCAGCTCAGGTCATGATCTCAGGGTCCTGAGATAGAGCCCCGCCTCAGGCTCCGTGCCCAGCGGGGAGTCTGCTTGAGATTCTCTCTCCCTCTGCGCCCCCCTCCAGCTGCTGCGCTCATGCATGTGTTCTCACTCACTCTCTCTCAAATAAATCGATCTTTTTAAAAAAAGATTAAAAAATATCAAAAGCAATAAACTTTAAAAAGGAAGGAAGGAAAGAAGGAAGGAAGGGAGGGAAGAGAAAGGATGGAAGGAAGAAGGGCAGGAAACTAGAATACCAAGAGTTTAGAAGGCAGTTGAATAGATTGTCTTCCAAGCTTTTTGACCCCCAACTGTAATAAAAAATATCTTACATTTCAACTCACTATACATATACATATGTAAAACTGAAACAAAAATTTCATGAGGCAATTCTTACTCTTGCAATACATGAGGTTTTTTTGTTTTTGTTTTTGTTTTTAAAGATTTTACTTATTTATTTGACAGAGAGAGACACAGCGAGAGAGGGAACACAAACAGGGGGAGTGGGAGAGGGAGAAGCAGGCTTCCCGCGGAGCAGGGAGCCCGATGCGGGGCTCGATCCCAGGACCCTGGGATCATGACCTGAGCCGAAGGCAGACGCTTAACAACTGAGCCACCCAGGCGCCCAATACATGAGTTTTTATTCAAACTTTTATTTCCTTTTATTTCTAATGCTGGGTATGACTCACTAAATTGATCCAGTAATAGATCACAACCCACAGTTTGCAAAAACAGTAAGGCATGGATAGCAGGGACTGAACTGGACAGGAAGAAGATATTATCAAAAAGCTACTCTCCTCTAATGTTATGCTTAGGGGAGAAAAGTTCATTAGTTTTATTTTTCAACAGAGAGCCAGTAAAAAAAAAAAAAAAAAAAATCTTGGAAACAATCTGTATCAAAAGGAAAATTTTTAATTTTCTCATTAAAATTTTCTACTTAACCACTGCCAAGTCCCAACCCATCTGGGTCCCAAATTTGAGACTCAGTTTGATACTGAATGTTCAATTCAAGGAATATATCTGCTAGAAGATATGCAAAGGTTAACAAGATATGGTCCTTACCTTCAAAGAGCTTATAATCTACCAATAAAGAAAAAAAATAAAGCACTAATGGAGGGAAGGAGAAACTGATTTTAGCCAGAGAATGGGGTATGGCAAAGGCTGACAGTAAAAGAAATGGCCTTTGACTGGTGAGGGAAGTGAGAGTGGAGAGGGGAGGAAGAGACTGAGGGCGGGCAGAGCAGGTGACAGAATTACACACAGTATAGAGGAAGTTAGCTAATAGCAGGCTACGGTCAATTTAAAACGTGGCCCCAAAATTCATTGGCCCTCTTCCCATCAAGGCACGGGATCTATATCCCCTCCCCTTGAATCTGAGCTATGTGACCGTCTGACCAACAGAATATGGTAGAAGTGACACTGTAACACTTTCCAGGAACAAGCCTCAAGAAACCAGAAGCTTCCATTTCCTGTTTCCTGTGACACTTGCTCTTGGACCTCAGCGGCCATGCTCTGAGGAAGCTCAGAGAGACCACATGTAGGTGTTTTAGCTGACAGAAAGCATCACCCACCAGACATGTGAGGGAATGAGAGACTTCAGGTGATTACAGCCCCCCAACCATCACATATTCTCAACTAAGGCCCCAGACACCGTAAAACAGAGCCAAGCTGTCCTTCCTGTGCACTTTTCAAATCCTGACTCACTAAACTATGATTATAAAAAAAAAATGGTTGTAATTTTATGCCACTACTTTTGGGATGGTTTTTATGCAGCAATACACAGACTGGAATAGTACAGTTAAGAGTCTAAGGGGACATGGAAGAAGATAACCAGGGGAAAGAGTCTGAAGGAAGACACCACATATCTTAAAGGTCAACCTAAGCAGCTTAAAATTTCTTCTATATGCACTGGTGAGTAGTTGACCAGTTAAAGATCAAGGAAATTAAATGACTGGATTAGGAAGATTACATAGGCAGCAGCATATAGAAGGGATTTCCCACAAGCTCAGAGAAACACCTGAGGTAGTTAGAACAATCCTGAGTGTAGATCTCTTAAGTGTCCCCATTTTACAAATGAAGTCCTTGAGGGAAAGATAATCTAGAATACTGTGACATCTAATCCAGTAGCAAATCCCATTGGCTCTATCTTCAAAGCATATCCTAATTCCAATCAACCTCTTCCCACACTTCCAAGCCTGGTCCAAGCAAGCCATCACTATCTCTCATTTAGACCAGTGCCGATCCAACTGAATTTATATCTGGAATGGATGAATATTGGTGTAAAACAACCTGTCCAGTGAGTTGGGCCCACTGATCACGTCAGTCACAACATCAAATTGCCTTAACAGTTTCTAAACACTTAACATAATTTCTGAACCTAACACAGTACAGATCAGGAACAAGTAGTTTTGGGAACAAGCACTATGGATGACTGAGTCCTAATTCCCTACAGACATCAATCTTTGGGATCTGAGAACAAGAAATTGGGATTCCTGGAATTCTTGAAATCACAAATTATTTTTAAGACATTTCCAAGCACTCCTGGGTGACTCAGTCAGTTAAGCGTCTGCCTTCAGCTCAGGGCATGATCCCAGGGTCCTGGGATCGAGTCCCGCATTGGACTCCTTGCTCAGAAGGGAGCCTGCTTCTCCCTCTGCCTGCTGTTCCCCCTGCTTGTACTCTCCCTCTCTCTGACAAATAAATAAAATCTTTAAAAAATAAAAATAAAACATTTCCAATATTCTTCACTCTTTACTGTTATAAATATATTTTAAAAATTGTTTAATATGTTAAGTTTAGGAGTATTTACAAAAACTGAAGCATATAAGAATATTCAAACACTGGGAAATGACAACAAATATATAGTATTTGAATAGGTTAGTAGCATTATGCAGAATCATATGTCAAAATTAACAATTTGAGGATTTATTTTGCTTCCAAAACTTATTATCACTACCCACAGGGTTTTACTTAAAAAAAATACACAAAAAATTATTAATATTTATTTGCAAAATGACTCATTGTTAGCAACAGACAGGGCCACAAATATATCATACATGAATAACCTGGCAATAGCAACAGGCAAGTCTGACTGGTTAAATCTTGGCCTCTTCTCTCCTTGGTGCTCCTCTTTTGATTCCCAGAATAGTCAACCTTAACCTTCTACTCCATGTGTCAGTGTTTCCTGCTCTGGCTTTCAACTTGAAGTCAGGAGATCTCGTAGAGCCAATAACTTCTCTATGTAAATTGTGGCTAGTGGCCACCTTATTGGACAATGCAAGTATCAAGAATCTTAGACAACAAATGAGCAAAGGGAAAAAAAGAGAGGGAAAGAGAGAGACAAACCACGAAACAGACTCTTAACTAAAGAGAACACACTCATAGTCACCAGAGGGGAGGTGGGTGGGGGGATGGGTGAAACAGGTGCTGGGGATTAAGGAGGGCACTCGTTGTGATGAGCACAAGGTAATGTACAGAAGGGCTGAACACCTGAAACTACTATAACACTGTATGTTAACTAACTGGAATTAAACTTAAAAAACTTTAAAAAAAGAAAAAAGAATCTTAAAGGATGGAGATTAAAACAGAAACAATCCATCTCAGAAAATTCCAAAATTTGGAGGAAAAGGTACAAAGAAGCCAGTCAAGAGCCAAGTCAGAAAAGATTAAGTAATCAATAAAGCCTTTGAAAAGAATTTAAACAAGGGGGAAATGTTAACAGACTAGACACAGACCAAAGTCCCAGGCAAGATTTGAGAATGGATTTTAAACACGTAGCAAGTGATAATCCCTGGGGACCCTAATTCTAAGAGCAGGTCATACAAGATTAACCTAATTTCCTTTTTCAATAAGATTCTGAAACTGTGAGTTCAAGGAAACACACACATCTAGATTTTAGCAAGGCGTCTGACAAAGGCTCTTATGAAATACCTGTGGTCAGGATAGACAAAAAGATAAGCAGATGCATCTGTAAGTTACTGCATTCAAAGAGTGCATTAGGGAGAAATAGACTCTAAAATGTTCGAGGTTACTGCCATGAGTAGGAACTGAGAAACTGAAAATTAATCAAGGTAAAGGTAAGGTCTTATATTTAGTGAAGGGAATGAAAAAACAAGCAGCACAAGCAGACACATAGAATTCAAGGGAAACAGCACCTACGATAGGAGAAAGACATGATATAATAGGGGACATTGTGAGATTTCTTTTGGTAGTCAGCTCACTTAAGTAGGACTATGTGGCTCTCTGAATTACAGCAGGTTGGCTGAATACTACAAGCATGGAAGTCAAAAAAATTACAATGATGAAAATCCAATCAGATGAATTGCAATCCACTCCACATATGATTTTTAAAGACTTTCAATCAAAGACATGAGCAACAAGGTGGGCAAGACCACCAGAAGCTCCAGAGAGATTCTGCTCAGATAAAAGAATATCAGGGGTAAATGACAGTACTAACCATGAAAATACAGTACTATACTCTCTTTCTTATAAGCTGGAAAAAAAAAAAAAAAAAAACTATGACCAAAGGATAAACAGAAGCTTCACTTATTATAGACAAAAACAAACAAACAAGCCCTGACAATCAACACCGTCTAAAGGCAGAGTGGGGTCACAGTAGACACTGCGTCCCATAACTCTGCAGAAATTCTGTGAGGCCCGGGGGCTCATGCACAGGGTACAATGCAGGGCAACTGCAGGGCCTGGGTGGTTGGACAAGATCCTCCCAACCTCATGACTCTACCACAATGATGAAGAGGCCACTGAGGAAGCCATAAACACCCCTGAGGCACTAGCATCTGATCCCAATCTGGCACTTCTGAAACATTGAATGAATGCGAGCAACTTCAGAAGAATAAGGGGAAAGACAGAATGTTATGTCTCAAAGACAATGACAAGGGGCTTAGGAACCAGCAGCAGCCATGAATGCAGATTTTTTTTTTTTTTTTTGAGATGCTTCCTCAGGAAGCAGCTTATGAAAGTTACAGGGTTCAAAACATTTTGTTTCATGATAGGGAAGACATAAACCTATTTCTAAGCTCAAGGCAAAAGCCAACAAAGAGGATAAACTAGAGGAGGTTGGGAGAAAAGGAAGACAGAAAATATAGAACAAGACCGTGGGAAAGGAGATCAGACTCAACCTGAAAGTATCTGGGACAAAGTAAGTGCTGGAGAACATGTTTAAGACACTTCTTCACATGTACAAACAAAAGTACTTAAAATCATTGTTTTACACAGCGCTGCAAACACACACATGATAGGTGCCATGGGTACCATGATCCTCTAAATGATATTAATTCCCAGTTAAGCCTAGTTTCCTAATTACCCAAATACATAAAACAGACCGTTAGTCCACTCAGAATGCCGTAACAAAATACCACACGTTGGGTGGCTTAAACAACAGAAATGTATTTTCTCACAGTTCTAGAGCCTGGGAAGTCCAAGATCAAGGTACCAGCCAACTGCGTTGCTGAGGAGGACTTTACGGACAACTGCCTTCTCACGGTGTCCTCACTGGCAGACGGCTAGCCTCTCTGATGTCTCCTTATGAGGACACCAATCCTACCCTGAGGGTCTCACCCCATGACCTTATCTAAATCCATTTATCTTCGAGACCCCATCTTCAAATACAGATGGTCTCCCACTTACGATGCCTCAACTTATGAGTTTCTGGCTTTACCACAGTGTAAAAGCAATACATGTTCAATAGAAGCCAAAATTCAGATTCTGAATTTTGATCTTTTCCCAGGCTAGTGATATAGAGAATGACACTCTCTCGTGATGCTGGGCAGCGCAGGTCCCAGTCAGTCACGCGATCACGAGGGTAAACAACCAATACCCTGACCACCACTCTGTACCCAGACAGCCATTCTGACTCACTTTCAGTACCGTATTCAACAATTTATTATAAAATAGGCTTTGTGTTAAGTGATTTTGCCCAGCTGTAGGCTAATTTAAGTGTTTGAGTATGTTTAAGGCAGGCCAGGCTAAGCTGTAATGTTTAGTAGGTTAGGTGTATTAAATACTTTTTGATTTAGGGTATTTTCAACTTACGATGAGCTAATCAGTATGTTAACCCTATCCTAAATTGAGAAAGGTCTGTACTATCATGCAGGGGCAGGGGGGTTAGAGTTTCAACATATGAATTTTAGGGGACACACGCAATTCAGTCCATTGCATAGATGAACAAATAAAATTATTAAAGATTATCTTCAAAACTGCTGCCAGTGAATGTTCCAAAATCCAAACTGAATCAGACCCCTTTCCTACCTAAAATTCCCTAATAGCTAACACAGTTTGGGAGTAAGATCTGAAGTCCTCATAACGTAGCCTTCACCCATCTCTCCAGCCTTATGCCATATCAATCCCCACACATACCATAAGCTATAAACTAAACTCCCTGTGGTTCCCAGCATGCACCATGCTCTTCTTATGCCTTCTACCTTTTCTCTGAATATTCACCATGTTAGAATACCCTGCCCTACACTGCCAGGCTAATTTTTACTTATTTTTATTTTTTTAAGATTTTATTTATTTAACAGAGAGTACAAGGAGTGTACAAGTGTCCCTTAAGTGCACACTTTAAAAATAAGTAAAACTTAGGGGCGCCTGGGTGGCTCAGTCAGTTAAGTGTCTGCCTTCGGCTCAGGTCATGATCCTAGGGTCCTGGGATGGAGTCCCACGTCGGGCTCCCTCATCAGCGGGGAGTCTGCTTCTCCCTCTCCCTCTGCCCCCTGCTCATGCTCTGTCTCTCTCTCCCTCTCAAATAAATAAATAAAATCTTTTCTAAAAACTAAAATAAATTAAAAAATAAAAATAAATAAAGTGTACACTTAATACGTCCTTGGGTCAGAAACTTCCCTACATCCTTCCGCCCAAGGTGGGTTAGGTGCTCCTCCTCCGGACCCGCTGTTGCACCTTCTGCACACTTCTGTGATGGACAGCTCTTGCCCATTTGCACTGCAACCGCGGATGTATGTGTCTCGCTTACTAAGCTGTGAATTCTCCTGAGGCCAGAAATAGCACCTTTGCTACCAGCACAGGGCCTACAGTCTCACCTGTATTGAATAAAAAAAAGAAACGAACAGATAAAAGCATGAATCAAAATAGACCATAGATCATAAAAGTTTGAATAAAGAAAGACGATAGAAGCCTTTTTTTTATTCCTAACAATTCACATCCACCTTCCATAGATATATTCCTAGTCAGAAATTTGCCCAATGTTTTAGAGATTATCTCAATCACCAGCAAAACGGAACACAAGATAGAAACCACTAGAAGATCAAGAGCAGAGACAGAGGGAAAGAACGATGGCGCTTGGCCCCAGCACAAGCAGAGACAAACTACACAGCAGTGTGTATCCATAAAACACACTTCACACCCCTCCAACGAGCTAACTGCCTTTTCACGTTTCTTGTGAAAGCCAATGAACGGATGGGACCCTCACAAAAGAGAACTCTGTCCCATTCAGACTTGAAGATGGCACTTTGAGGTTGCAACCTGATTAAAGCCCTGTGCCTAAAAGAACAGCCCACCTGCACCTGACTCATCAGAAGGGCCAACTTGATATACAGGAGTCGGAGCAAACCTGCTCTGCAGGTGGTCCTGGGCGAAAGGCTTTACAAAGGTAGACTCCATGCAAGTCTGAATTAGCCTTGTGGGTCAACGGTCCTTCAGCAGGAGGGAAGCTGAATTAAGTACGGGGAAATGACTTTACGGTCTGACTCATATTTTGCCTTTTTCTCCTCCCAAAAGAAACAAGCTCCTGATGGCACATTTTCTGATGACCAAACATTAACTCATCTGCCTAAATTTGCCTCAGTGACTAAAAAGTTCCTCCCTTCATACTGAACCAGTAGCTTGAAATTTTAACGTAAATACAAAAAAGGGACTCAAAATTTTATTCCTCTTCCTCAATCCGTAGCACTCTGAAAAATAATATATTTTAATGTAGTCTAAAGTACAGCTTCTTAGACAGGACTCCTCAGAAAAGATTAAACACTACCATCCCTTAGTAGAAGTAGGGAAAAAAGTGCTATAATGTGCTTTTGTCCTGTGGCTATAATTAAGGTTGAAACAGACCTTCAGTGTTCTCCTCTAAAACATCACCAGATTAGAATACTCCTCTCATCCTCCCCTCCCCTCCTTGGGCTCCTTTAAAAGAGCCTGACATCCTTCCAGTTGCCCCCTAAGCGACTCCTGCTTTCAACTTTTCACGGCTCACTCAAAACCTAAAACTTGCTGAATCCATTTCTTCATTCTCTTTCATCATTCCCTTTCCCCAAATCCTAACATCGAATCTTTAACAACTCACAGGGAGAAAACAAGTCATTTAAAAAAAATTGATAATGGTCCATTGTGATAAAATAGAGAATGTGCAATACAAAACAGCACCTCCCTTATTCAAAATAACAAGTATTTATTGAGGGCCCACTACGTGCCCTATAGGGATGACAAAACAGGATCAGCTTTCCTGAACCGGGAGCTTTGCCAGAGAGGCTTATGTACCTTCACACCACTCCACACAGCCCATCGGGGTATCTCATACATAAAGGAGAGCCCCGCTGAAGTCCAGAGAAGTTTGGGTCTCTACCACTATAGATGACTTCTGGTATGAAAATAAGAAATGCCAAAACAGAGTGACAAAAACTGTGTATGTACTAAATATTTACAAAACATGCCAGGTGATATTATTGGGCTGGTCTCAAGATAATGACATGGCTCAGTAATGAGACACAAGTTCAAAGTTGTGTGGCCCATGATGCCTTCTTTCAGTCCTGTTGTTATTGTTCCGAGGTCCTGTCATTCAAAAGTAATGTCAAGACCAATGTGAGACACCTTGTGAGTAGGCAGCTTCAACCAAGAGGCCTCCTGCCCACTTCCACCTCCTAAGGCCTCCTCACAGCAATGAGTGAAGGAGTCAATACAACAGTGAACACATGGTTTCTGCCCTCAAAGAACTTACAAACTAATTGGGAAAAAAGGGAGGGAGGGCAGGGGACACTCTCCACCCCCACCCATTCCTGAATATGATGGAAGAAATACTGTGCCAGGACACCAGGATTCCATCCTGGACCCATCACTAAGTCATTAATCATGGGCAAGTCCTCCTCAATATATTAAACCTCAGAGCTTTTATTCTTTTTTCCCTATGAAATGGAAGAATACTGTTTCCAGCCCTGCCTTCTGTACAAAGGTTATTTAGCAGCTCACATAAGATGGGGTGTTGCTTCAGTAAACTGCAAAGCCCTCCACAAATGTGAACTACATAGGAACAAAGGTGGCATACTGAATCACATGTCGCCTTATCGTCAGCATTAGAAAAGGCGTTTAATGACACTTATAAACATATAAATTCAGAACCTGACATTGTTGTGTCCAGGGAATAGTAAGAGAAGGAGAGAAAAGGTGAGTGGTATGATTTGAAAGTAAAGCAATTTTATGGAGCCCCAGAGAGCTCTGGCAATGTATCTGTGAATATTCGTTATAATCTTTGTTCCCTGTTGAAATAACTTCCCTGAGTAACCAGAGGATGACTACTTGCCAAACAAACCCAGATTTATTCCCTAAGGTCCCATCCTATCCCAGGCTTTTTCCTCAGTTAAAACTAGCTCTAGCAAGTCTCTTCCCTCTGGATCCGCTATCATCTTGCTTCCTCCCTCATGCTAAATTTACACAAACATGACTAATGACGTCCTAAATTACCAAAACAAACTGCCCTCTCGAGCTCTTATCTATCTAGTGCACAGGACTACCTTCCTTGGGGTGAGTGGAGGAAGACACACTCTCCTTAGCATCACTCCTACTCACTGGGCTGTTCCCAGACTCTCCCTTCAGGGTCCTTCTCCCTGCACTCATCGTGAGCCCCGGGTGCAGGGCACCCTCAACCCTGCTCCCCAGCAAGCTGATTTCCCACCTGGAATTTCACTGCCCTCTGGACCTGGAGAGGCTCTCATCTGTTTGCAGCCCAGCCCTTTTTCACCACGAACTCTTCTTCGAAACGGTCCATTGGTCACCTCCCCCTGGATGTCCCAAGGCCTCTCAAACAGGACCCATAAATTCAGCCCTCCACCTTCCTGCATTCTCCACTCCTCCCTATTCTGTTATGGGATCACCATCTATAACCCCTGTAGCTGGAGATTCTCCTCCTTCTACCAAACCACACAGATGAGATCAGTTTCCACATCTCATCGGCTCAACCCCCACATCGGCTCTGAAACCTCCACCATCTTCTCCTGCCACGTTTGTCACCACTTTTTGGCCAGTCTACTGCTCCCCTGGCCTCCACACAAGGGTCGCCCAAAGTGTGGAACATGGGCTACCACTGATCCCCCAGCATGATGCTAGATCAAGTTCTTAAACTTTTTCTTTATAATGATTAGTGCTTCTATTATAGAACAGAAATTAATTATATGGAATTAAAAAAAATTCTTAAGGTTGCATCAATACTGCATTTCACAGTTATAGTTGTTTGGAACGAGCTTTCACACCCCTCATCTGGGAGCCTATAAAAAAAACCCACTTCCAGGTACCTCCAAACCAACTAAATCACAACTTTGTGGGGTACGAACGGGCATTGGGTTTGGAAACCCCTCCGGGTGCTTCCAACGTGCGAACAAATTTGGGAATTACTCCATCAGAATGAGCCTGAAACAGGTATTTAAGGTCAAAGGTTGAACCCATCTAAACAAAATGAGGTAATTAGTCAAAAGCACGGTGAACAGATAGGAAGGGTACCCAACTTGTCTGTCCATGACTTTAGCACTGAAAGTCCAGCACCCTAGGATGGCCTTCAGTCCCAGGCAATCCCAAACAGTTGGTCACCCTACTAAAATAAGCCAAGGTCTCAAGTGTGGGAATGAGTGCTAGCATCTCCCAAAATGTGTTCTGCAAAATGCTCTCTACTCTCCCTGGGGTGTTAACAGCTGGGCAGCTACAAAGGGTTCCACTGAGGAGTAACTAACCTGAAAGACCAGGGCTATCCGGGAATATCCCAGGATAAGTGATTCAGATAAGGTGTTTCTCAATGCCAGCTTCTCAGAATTTTCAATGTACTATGAAATTTTACACTGTCTGAGAGAAGAGTATATGTCCTGCATTTCTCACTTAATTGAGGACTTTTGTGGTGTATTTTGATTCCGGTTTCAAGAAACATCTTGTAACACGCTGCCTCACTTGTACTTCCAGATGATTTGGGGAAAATATAAATCTGATAATGTTACTTCTTCATTATTAAGCCCATGTTTGAAAACAAAAGTCCAGACTCCTTAGCAGGTGGTCTACTTCCCCAGCTCTCCCACCCTTTACCTCCTCCTCATGTTCTAGCCAATGTTTCTCAAACTTCTAGAAGCATTCAAATCACCTGGGGATACTGTTTTAACACTGATTCTAATTCAGCAGAATTGTGTGGTCCTGAGACTCCACATTGCCAGTGAGGCTAGTGCCCCAAATGGTGTGATTCCTGCTGAACCAAGCACCACACTTCTGAGTAGCAGAGCACTGGTCACATTCAGTTCTGAAGGATGCTGTCTTTCCTATAAGCCTCTGCGCCTCAAAGGCCCTTTTCCCACCTGCTACCTTCCTCCTCAGCCTTCAAGATGCTCAAGAATATCACTCCTCTGAAAAGATGACCTCAGATGCCTTCTCGAACAAAACTGCACATCCCATCTTTATGTTTCGAGTTCCATTCTGGTGCTTTGCTCTGCTGTGGCTTGGCTATTTATTTTTTCCTTCTCCCAGGCTGAGCTCTCTGACAGCCTGTCTGTCTTTATATGCTCAGTGCCTGCCTGGCACATAGTAGCTACTCAACAAATCTATGTAAAAGGAAGGAGTATCTGCACAAAGGAGATAATATATGAACTTGGTCTAGGGAGACCTTTTGAAAATAATGTCGTTATGCAGAATCACATGTGTCAGTTTGGAGTTTCATGGTTGGAGACCTTCAGCAAGAGAAATAAGTAGAAGCTTAGCTAACATGGCAGAGATTCAATGATAAATGAATATCACCTATTTTTTATACTACACAAAAAAATTAAATTCCCAGTTTTCATGAAATGAAAACTAAATCCAGATAATCTTCTGATTAACATTTAACAGACTAAAATCACCAGGCACAGTGGGAAATAAAACACCATTTGACCTCTAAATCTGTGTTCATCTACTCTTCAAAGAATCCTTCTGACAATTCTAAGTTTAAACAAACCTTTGTGCAAAGAGTGCTCCAGCAGGTTTAATGTAGTCACAGCTGTCAAAATCATGGGCAATGTATCATACTTAAGAGAGCATTTGAAAATGTGTCAATAATTATAATTAGACACTTGTACCAGATCTAATATACTTTCACTACCCTTTAACTTCAACTGATATAAAATTAAAACCAGTTTCTTAAAAGTGCAACTCTCAGATCATAATTTAATTCTAAAGCAGATATAAAACCTGTCACACTACAGAGATACAGTACATTTTACTCAAGAGGAGAAAAGGCCATGGTATTGTAATACATCATTTTAGGTAAGGTGACCACCTCTAATGCTGAAAGGGTAAAATACATTATTGAGGTGACATAATCTTCCAATATTTACTTCACCCATTTGTATTTAAAGATTTTCTCTTCAAAATTATGCACAACCCACAACTCAAAGATGGTAACTGTTAATACTCCCGTTTATATCCTACCAGTCTTTTTTTTTTCCTATGTCCATATGTATATAACTACAAGTCTGGAATTGCACTACGTTTTATGTTTACTTACATTTACGGAACTGTACATAATTTATGGGTATGGAATTGTATGGTTTTTGTGTCCTACTTTTTCTACTTAATGTTGTTTGTATACTCTTCATGGCCTATTCTATCCATTCCAAAAATTTCTGCATGCCTACTATGGATAAAGCAGTATACTAAGCAAAGGATACACAAGCACTCTCAGAATACCAAACAAACATAGTCTCCGTTCTTGGTATTTACCCCAGATATATGGGTAGTATATATATATGGTAGCATATGTAACATAAGGAAAGAAGAGGGGCACCTATGTGGCTCAGGTCATTCAGGAGCAAATCTGCTTCTCCCTCTGTCTCTGCCCCTCCCCCTACGCATGTGTGTGCTCTCTCCCTCTTTCAAATAAATAAATAAAATCTTAAAAAAAGAAAGATACAGAAAAGAAGAAAGGACCTAACTAGATGGCATAGCCAACAAAACCCTCCTTTGAGAAGGTTACCTTGAAGGTGAGATCTGTCCCTGAAAATTCATCTAATACATTTGGCGACTATATAATTTTCCATTTTATGGATAAAAGTGTATGTGTATATATATATATAGATAGATAGGTAGATATAAAGGTTATATATGTAGGTTATTATAGAACATTTGTTTCCTTTTTTTTTTGCTACTCTACAGCTAAATGAATAAATTTGTATACTTAGAGAGCTTTAGTAATTTTTTTTTTCATGAGTAACCAAGGGCTCATAATCTTTTCCAGGAAAATTACATTTATACTAGCAGCCCAAAATTTTTAAGTCTTTGAAATGAAAAATCTAAGCATGCTGCTTAATTCTGGGGGAGCCAATTTCTAAAGAAGAAAATGGAGCATGGGAAAAAAAAAACCCATGAATTTTATATTAAATTTTATTTACTTGGGTTTGAATTTTTAAATACATCTAATTTGGTAACTGCCAGGCAACCCAACCATTTTATTAAGCTATACCAGCTAAATACCTCAAATTTCCAATAATCCCCTGTTGTATCTTCTCCATATTATAAAAGCCTTGAAAGATCAAAAGCAGTCCACTCTGGTAAGCTCCAAAATCATAAATAAAATTTTGCTGTTTCTTAAAAACTGTCTATCATATGCTTATTGCTTTTTTTAAAAGCTATTACAAAAATAAAACTTTTTCCCTTAGTCTAAAAATCCATTGCCTCCATTCTCGATCAATAATAAAAAGCTGACTATATGAGTTTCTTGGTCACTAAATGCCTACTTACCACTCACCATATTTTTTTTAAGATAATCAGCCATATAAGCTCTGCTTTTAACATAAAGCACAAACCAGACACAGTGCTTTAAAACAATCAAAGTAAAGCTGTGGTTAGCAAGGCTTCCAAAGCCCAGGGTTCTTCAGACTCAAACTTACACAAGGAAGGGGGAAAAAAAAATCATCAAGCTCCATTTACTGGAAGTACCAAAAAGGAGGGAGACTGAAAGAGAATCAACAAATTATTAAACTTCAGAAATAGCTGAGTCTCTGCTCTTCTAAACAGATGAGGAAAGAAAAGTACCACGAAGAAAAAAGTTAAGAAAGTGACTTTCTTGGGCCACAAAGTTGGTTTATACCAGAGAACAGACTCCTGCTTGAGTCTTACAGGTTGCTTCGTCATTGCCACCACGACGCTGCAACTGCTTCACTAACACAACTCAAAAATCAAATTCTTGGTACAACCTCTACTGTAATTTAAAATGTAAATACCCTTAGATTCAGTAATTCCAGTCCTTGGTATTTACCACCCCCCCCCACCCCCGGCAATATACAGGAGACAGATAGATCTCCATATACAACTACATATAAATCAGTATGTAGATACATAGTAGTTAGCATATATAAAGTCAGGCACTGCAACACTATAACACATGTTCCCTAAAATAAGTAAAAGACAGTTAAATAAATTATGATACATCTATACTATGGAATTACTTTTCAAAAGAATAAGGAAACTGTTCATCCTAATACGAAAAGATTTCCAGGATAAACTAAGTGAAAAAACCCAGGTACAGAACTGAAATATGTGCAATATACTACATTTGTAAGAAAAACATATTGGTTTATGTTTGTAAATGTAAAAATGATCACTGGAAGGATATGCAATTAGTTTTAATGATGGTTTTTCTCTAGGAAGGGAGAGAAGCCAGAGGACAAAGGTTACCTTTCCTATATACCCTTCCTATACTTCAAAGCTTATACTGAGCACACGTAATATCACATAAATATTGTCTTGAAAACATAAACTATCATAAAAAACATTAAAATATTTGGTTAAGAAAAAAATTATGGGAACCCATATCAATGTACTCATGTAATGAAATAAAGCTATGAATTAGAAATAAAAACACCAATTTGATTTTTTTTAGAATCATGTGGTCCAAAAAGGAGACTGTAATGTCTGAGACAAAAGTATGAGAACACGAGAACACTGTATGTTAACTATACTGGAATTAAAATTAAAAACTTAATTTACAAAGAGTATGAGAACAAAAGAAATGCCCTCCTGTTAGATTTTCATGCTCAGTAGCCACATCTGGGAAAGATTCACTTCACCTGTACTTAGAATGTCCTAAAACAATAAGACCTTCAGGGATCAAAAGGAAGCCAAGTGGGAGAACGAGCTAGCTGATTAAGTAACAATGAGTTGGAGGGAATCCTAAACAAACAAGCCAAGATAAGAAGAAAAAAAAACAACTCATCTGTAATTTAAAAAGGACATTCCATTCTAAACTGGCTAAAAGAATAAATCTCAAAGCAAGTCATTTACTTCTGGCACTGTTTTCCCCATCTCAGGGCTAGAGCAACCACTTTTTCTGTCACCTGTGATACCCCCCCCCCCAAAAAAAATCATTGTTAGAATTTCTTTCACCTAAATTAGGCTCAGTGCAATAGGCATAAACATAAATTACAGGTGTCACCCATCAAACAGTATATCTGCCTTTGATTCTATGAGCAGATGTTTATCAGGTCCCATGTTCAAAAGCTGAAGACTGTTTCGGTATTCCTTTATTAGGATAAACATTTATTTGGAAGATAAGGCACTTGACCCAAAAAAGTCAATAAGAGACTTTGAGCTGTTTGTAGCTGGCTCATCTTATCATTCAGACCTTAGCCCATTTCTTCCTATTTCCAAAGGGACCTTTCTTCCCCAGATCCAAATGCCCCAGGATGGCATCCTGTCACACAGATCTAATCCCCACAGCTCCAAGCCCGTAGCTGCTGGTTCCAGTGCTGTACTTCCTCACGAGACCCGAGCAAGCCCTCTTCTATGCGCTTTTTCCACCAGAACCTGAACCCCGATACCATGCCCTGCTCCCAACCAGCTCCCCTTAACCTTTCGTTTTCTTTTAGGATCAACACCCTTCTCTCAGTCATCCATGTTCCCTAAGTCAGATCCTTCTGCCTCCCATTCACTCCTTCCTTTCTTCACAAAAATGATGCACCTTATGGCTTCTCCAGCCCAAGGCCAAAACCCTAATTCTACCTACTCTCATTTCCCTTGGCTATTGGGTATCTACCCTAATTACTAATCTGTGGCTATACAGAAGGCTTTAGATCAGGGGTCTCAAACTCCTATGTCATAGGGACAACGCAGTTACCATGTCAGAGTGAGCAGGCTAGGAGAATAAAGAGTAAAGAGCAAGTGATGCTGGGCCTCAGTGTCTGGGAGAAAACAGGCTGAGCTGGGACTGTGGCAAACCAAGCACACACCTCTACTCAGAGAGACACAGTAACAAGGAGCTCTGGCAGGATTCTGCAGGAATGTGAGCCTTGGGCTGCCAGGGCTTGCAGTCTTGCAGAAGAACGTGGAAAGCTGAACTTTTTCTGGGAAATATCCTATTTAAATGATGGCAACTATTTCAAAAAGGAAAAAAAAAAGTTTTACATATGGTATCAAACGGGACATAAGTCTGAGGTGTATTCAGCCCGGGGGCCACCAGTTTTCAAACTCTGCTTTGGAGCAAGTGACTTTGGAATGTACAGCCTGGGTTAAAGTTCAGATGTGTGACCTCAGATATTTTCCATCACCCCTCTGAATCTCAGTTTCTTCTTCTGTAAAATGGGGATAATACTCGGGGGTACCTCACTGCCTGGGTGTGAGCATTAAATGCGAGAATGCAAGTAAGGGGCCTGACCTGGGCCTCCCTTACAGATGTTATCTAACTGTTGCTATTTTAGAATCAAGTCTAAAATCTTTAGCCTGGCATTCAAAGTAAACCATACTTTGGCTCTAAATCTCCCTTTCTAAGCTTTCTTCTACCGCGCTCACTCTAATGTACTCTACACAGTCACATCACATCACAAGGCTTTTAACTTCCAGGAGTTACCATATATGCTTGGTAAAAAACAAAACAGAACAAAACAAAAAAACATGGCGGGGGGGGTGTGGGCAACAGAACCACCGCCATAGTCCTGGCCACTCTGCTCAACTTTGGCTCCGGCAGTTAGTGCAAAACCAGAGACGTGAATCTGCTCTCCCTTCCAGTTGTCTCAGGTCACGATGACTCTCTGAGAAGCTGTACCTCAAGGCACCGAGTCTGATTCCAGTGATGACAAATCGGTGCAACTATGTTTTTATACAACTTGGCTCTTAAACAAAAGCCAGCTACCTCATATTTACTTGCCCCATCCCCTGGTTTTGGCAGGTTGCCTCCTCTACAACCTATACATATATAGAGATCTCTGAAAATGATAACATCAAAATGGTACCCTTTTCCAAGGCCAGCCAAACAGACACTTCCTCAAAAGTGTTGTTTGATCCTTATCTCCCTGTATCTCATGACCAAGATACTTGGCCTTCTGCCGTTTGTAGTTAGATGTGCAATTCTTCAGTCCCTTACTCAAGTGCACCTTCAGCTCAACTTAATGTTACTGTCCTTTCCATGCCCTGCTCCAGGTACAGGAGGCCTTGATAAATGCTCAACAAATGACGGAAGAAGAGGGGAAACGATGAAGGAGCAGCAGCAAGGTAGGAAGATTTTAATGATAAGGACAATGACAGCAAGGATGACTGCAGCCACCAATTAGGCTCTTCCTTACATCTTTGAATGCAAAGAGCTGGCCCCTACCAACCTTGTTTTGTGTTCCGGAACAATAACTGTATCGGGTCACCTTCCCTACCTCTCTCCTATGCTTTTGGTGCAGGTGACCTAAAAAGGGACTCCTGCTGTCCCCTTATTACTGAGAGTCACCATCCCATTTCAAATATAATCTAAACAAACAGGGAGCTAAGTGGCTCCTGCCACCAGTTTAAATCAATTAGCCCCACCTTTGATGCTGATTAGAATCAAGATGATGTTGCACTTTTGGAGCTGGTCCAAAGCACATATTAGTCACTTTAATCCGATGTGGAGAAACAAGCAAAGACATCGACACAGAGCAAAGAACAATGGGTCGGGGGAAAGGGGGAGAGCAGAAGGGCATGGACCATCTGTAGAATAATTGAGACTCATATAAAAAGAAAAACAAAATTCTCATCAGATCAGCAAATGTCCAATAAACAAATTAGGGCTGATTGCCACAATATCTATAATAGTTTTTTTTTTTCATACTGCTGGTTAGAACCCATTAGCAAGTTGTGAAATCAATGTAGTAAATAGAGACCAGAATAAAAAAAAAAAATGACTAGAAATTAGGAGGCACTGCTGTATTGTTTTGTAAAAATTGTAATTCAGCTTTATTTTTAATATGCATGTGTGTATGCGTGTGTACTCAGTCATGATGTAAAATGTATTGCTGCAAGTAAAAAATGTTTTTAAAACACTGAAATAGAACATTTATGTTTATATAATCTCCGGGGACTGAGATTTTCCATTTTTTACTAGGCCATACTCATAAAGTAAGAGAATATTTGTTCTTGCCACCTGTTGTGCACAACAGTTCAGTTATTCAAGTTCAAAAAACATTTAAAAAAAATATCACTTGGCACACTTGTCCCTTACCATTTATTTTCCTTATTCTCGAAAGGAAGATAAAGGTCACTCTAGATAACCACCCACACTTGTTCCTCCTACTGGTTGTTCCTATGTATATTTCTATCTTGTGTAAGTCCCTGACATCAAGTTACAAGTCCAAAAGCTCCAGCTCTCTTAGTGGTATTTACTTGTAAGTATTAACCTATAACTTAAGGAGAGTAACCCATCAGGCACACTATGTTTTCAGAGAGTACACCACCACTCATCAATAGCTACAATAGTGGAAGGTTCCAAACTTGGCTTAAAATATCTCAACTCATCCTGTCTACATCAGAATGCTTTTTCTCAAGTTCTTTCTCAGTATCCACTCTCCAAATTCCAAGTACCATCCCACATCTAATACCCAGCTTTGTCTAAGACCACTCCTATGTTCCTTTAGCCTCTCTGTACATTTCCCATCAAACTCAAGGTTATTTGTAGAAGTTCAATTGATAATTCTTCCATAATTGCCTAAAAAAGAAAAATAAAAACTAGAGCGATCTTATTTTCTTTGTGTTATAATTTTTTTTTTTTAAGTAAGCTCTACACCCATTAACTCATGACCCCGAGGATCAGGAGTACCATTCCCTACCAACTCAGCCAGCCAGGCACCCCAGAGTGATCTCATTTTCAACGTCATCCATGCAGCACAGAGGCTAGCGAAGACCCATCACTTTCACAGATGAGCAAGGCACCCAGCCATCAAGTATTCAAGCAGAAAAGGTCTACATGGGCATGCCCGCTCAAATCAGTCCTTAAAACCTATCAGAAGAGAAGTTCACTCTGGATTCCATCCATTTTCCAAAAAGGTCATCCACATTCCACCTCGCCACATGAGCACTGCCTACCACACTGTTTTCACTGTCAACTATCTGTGAACATATGCAACAGGACAAAGTCAGTGTGAAGGAGTCAATTTGCCAACTAAATGAGTCCCAGCCATGCCCTCAGTATCACAGGATTCGATGCTCTGTAGGATATTAAATATGCGTTGAGATATTTTTCCCAAAAAAGGTTTTGCCCTTAAACCCAAAAACAACAGGAAGCATAAACTGAAAAGAATACAATAAATGTTTGTTGAATCCACTATGTTACAATATCAAGCATTAAAAGGGTATCAAAAAGAGTTCCATCCACCTACAGTGTCTTTCATCCCTTCTTCCCAAACTCATCCTTAAGGACCTCTGTGTCTGGTATCATCTGCTCTCAGGCTGCCTCCCTGATTCCCTCGAGTACTGGGCTTGTCTGCTTCTCTAATATGCAATCATCCATTCATTCTCTCAACAATTAAAAAACCATTTACTGACTGTGTGGTCTGGGCCGGGCATTGTGTTAGGTGCAAAACATATACAAAAGATGAATAAGACACAGTCCTTGCCCTCAAAGAGTCCAGTGAGGGAATTTTGAAAGGTTTTAAATCGGTGAAGGAGAATGAATGGTGTCGAACAAATAAATGGAGTGAATAACCTGAAGTCCTTGCCCTCAAAAAAGATCAATCAAGTCCCAGAGTGAGTAGTAAAGATAAAATGCTAGGAAAAATGTCAAAAGGCAAAATCCAGGAAGCATTCCTGCACTGAGATTACTGAGCCCTGAGGATTTGGCTGTCCCCAAAAGTGGGGGGTGGGGGGGAGGGCAATGCAAAGGGACCGACTCCAAGGCTTGGCCTCATTATGAGAAAGAGCTAAACCTATCAGGACACCTGACAGAAGAACCATCAGGACACCTGTGCTAAAGGGGACCCCCTGAACGGGCCCCATCGTCCAAAAAACAAACTCCACCTACTGCATGAACCTCGACAAAATTTGGAAAACCTAAAACTCAGAGTCTCTTTCCTGGTCACAGAAATAAAGGCCAAGTACCCAGAGCAAACAATGAAGCAACCCGAATGGGCAAAGTGGAATGTTGGTCAGAGACTGAAATCCAAAAATCAAACAAATGGGTAGTGGTGGCTCTGGAAAACAAAACTCTCATGGATCACAGAAGAGTCTTTAGACATAGAAACAAGCTCAGATTTCCCAAAATGCATGTAAGAGCACAGGAATAGTATTCAACTGGGCAGTTGGTTTGAAAGTTGGGGGCAGGGAAGTATCTGTTTTAACTTCAAAAAGGAAGCTGCTGGGTCTCGTTAGTTAATTTTGGGAGCGTAAGTTCAAACAAAACTACCTCCCATCTGAACCAAAGGCCATGATTTGCCAACCACATCATCTTCATGAAGCTCTTTCAAAAGGAGTCCTTTAATTGAATGCCG
Organism: Callorhinus ursinus; assembly: GCF_003265705.2. NCBI lineage: Eukaryota > Metazoa > Chordata > Mammalia > Carnivora > Otariidae > Callorhinus > Callorhinus ursinus. The sequence continues at coordinate 70,999,161 of NW_027397064.1, read as the reverse complement.
CTTCCAACCGACAAATCCTGCTTTGGAACTTCTGATTCTTAAGCTAGCACGGCAAGCAAGAGCAGTCTATGGCCAACTGCTAAAAAAAAAAAGAGGTGAACCTTCCACTTGGTTCTTCTGAGAGCTGGAACTGGCCACAGAAAGAAACACAAAGTTCTCACTCCAAGAGATCAAAGAAGGCATTTTGTACCAGGAAACCGAATTCAAATTCTCATTTCCAGGAATAAAGCCACAGTGCCTGATACTTGCTTGGGAAAATAAAACAGGAGACCTATGTGGACTCCCACTAAAATCTCTGATGGCTTCATTTCCCAGCCTCACCAGATTAACGCTGTGAACATTCTGCCCAGGCTTTGCTTTAACTTAAATACCGGCTTCCCAGTCTGAACGGTCACGCTTACCCACTGGGTAAAAATGAAAGCGTTGTAACACTTCATGACAGCACTTTTTGCCCCATCCTGAGCACTAGATGTATGCGACAAGGTGCTGTTGACAAGTGCCATCTTCAGCTCAGCCCCAGGCTCCCGTAACCACAGTCAGGAGAAACCTCGCTGCAGCCCATGCTATTATTTGGGTCACAATATTGAAATGAGAGGGGAAGCAGGAGAATATAGAAGAGGGGGTATACCTCAATTTCATTCAGGTATGACAACAATCAGATTGCTTTAAAATTACCACCCGGGGTCTTATCAATCAGCCAACAGCATCTGCCTGCCTACTTTGCACGGGGAACCAAGCTGCCTATGGCCGTAACAGTGCAGTGAAATATTCCCCGAGTAGTCATTATGTTAATAGTCATGTGTTTAATTTTCTTTTTTACAAAAAAAAAGTATGTAGGTTATAAAGTCTAAAAATAAAATCAGCACCTCTGAACCCACCAACCCACCCAAAAACCCAGAATGTCACCAATGCTATGTGATCTACCTACCTCCACCACCCTGATCCCCAGGTCCCTGCAACACACACACCCCCCCCAGGTAATCACTGTCCTGAATCTGGGGTTTTATTGTAAGTATAAATGCATCTTTATGATTACCTCCCATTACTAACAAGTGAGTTGGCTTTCCAAATATAGCAATAATATATTGTTTCCTCTTAAAAGATGACATCTTTTTAGTTTTTCTAAGGTCAATCACGGCTTTAAAGAAAAATACTAAATAATTAATAGACTGACACTTAGCCATGGTAAACTCATGAAGACAGTATATGAGTGAATGAAATTTGGCAAACACGGGCAAAAGGGGCTGAGAACATGGGTTCCAGAGTCTCACAAACTCCTGGTTCAAATCCCCACTCCACTACCGACTAGCTCTACAACTAGGGCAACTTGCTCAATTTCAGAAAGCCTGAATTTCTCATCATAAAAGAGTGAAATAATAAAACATACGGTTGCTGTGAAAATGTCATAAAAAATGTATGTAAAGAGCTGAGCACTGTGCCTAGCACATTATCCAGTGCTCCCCCATCATATCGGTCACCAAATTCATTCAAAACACATCAAAGGGTTTTGCTACCATTAATAGTTTACTTCTCCCCAGTTTCTCACAAGTTGTGCATTAGATCCCTTCACATAAAAATAAATCAAGGGGCGCCTGGGTGGCTCAGTTGTTAAGCATCTGCCTTCGGCTTGTGTCATGATCTCAGGGTCCTGGGATCAAGCCCCGCATCAAGCCCCGCATTGGGATCCCTGTTCAGCGGGAAGCCTGCCTCTCCCACTCCCCCTGCCTGTGTTCCCTCTCTCGCTGTGTCTCTATCAAATAAATAAATAAAATCTTTAAAATAAATAAATAAATAAATCAAGATGCTGGGATCCAACAGCAGAACAAGCACAGAAGACAGTTCCCAGTCCCAGCTCCTCTTTGTCTAATGTACTTTTTGCACGCAGGCACGCGCACGCGCGCACACACACACACACACACACACACACACACATTCCATTTTCACCTCATGACCTTGAATAACAGGATCATTTTTCAAATGCATTTCTGCCCTGTTCCTTCCTCCCTCAGAAGGCTGGACTACTTGATCCAACCTTACCTAGAAGTCTATCATGATCATCACAATATTAGTTCAGTGCAATCTAGGGTAAGACAGAGGCATAGTCTCTATTTACTGATTCAATCACTGCTAGCTGTTCAGTGGACAGATGCAGAAAATCTGGTAAATCACTACTCTGAAAAAAAAAATCATTACAATGCTATTAATGGCATTAAGTTCCCACTTCTGAAATTAATTACATTCCTGAATAAGGCAGACTCCTCCACCTCTATTTGGCATCTTTAATATTCTTTTAAATTACTTAGAGATAGACAAGAAACTTACTCAGATTCGAATGATCACTCTCTTCCAAGGTACAAAAGTGGTAAAACTACTACCTAAATCAAGTCTTTATTTAAAACCCACTCTCTCCATTTCAAGAAAAATTCACCAAACCGCTGGAAAAGGAGAGTATGAACCCAGTCTCTCCCCATCCCAGCCCTTGATTTTTGCCATCTCTCCAGAATTTACGGCAACATCATTCACCACCTTTTGAGTATTTGCGTGAGGGGTGACAGTAGAAATGCTATTATCCACCACACAATTCCATCTATTTAAGACCTACACATTTCAGCTTCAAAAGACTTCCGTTTTGGTTTTTTGTGTTTTTAGTTCCAGGCCAGAAAACAAAAACGACTGCCTCACACAAAAAAGTGATTTGGTCTTAGAAGCCAGGTGATCCAAGTCCTGTCCAGGCCTAGGACAACCTCCTGACCCCTGCCTCCCCACCAGTGAAACTGGTGCCGCCCATATTTCACACTTAAGCATACTGTAAAGCTGGATGGCGAGACCAGTGTCTGAGGTCAGCACAAGTCTAGTGTCTGCTGGCTGCCCAAGCCCGGGCCCCCAGCCAGCCACCCACCTCCAGACACAAGTGCCAAGACATACTATAGTGTTTCCATTTAAGGCCTGCCACTTGGATCAGCCCATCTCTGAAATTTCTTAACACCACCTTTCCAGGAAGAATTTTTTTGGGGGAAAAGGGAGGTGGTGTCTATTTTTTGCCACCGCCTTCCCTTGGGCTGTCAGAGCAGTCTGCATCTCTGGGACAGGATTCTTTAAAACCACTGGGTTATATCTAAGTCTCAATTAGAGGGCCTCTCTTCAAAAATATACAAACTATGTATGAGATCAGTCTTTTTTCTCATCACCTAACTCCCATCACTCACACACTCTCTCACACATACACAACCCTCAAAAAAGAAAGCCCAATAAAATTAACAAATCCATTGATTACTTTGCTACCTCTCTCCAAAAGCCAAATTAAGCACAACTTTTAACCAAGACTTTTCTTCCGCTGCTAAGTGGAATGTTTTATTCCCTTAAGTATCTTCCTCTACAGCTTTTCTCCCATGCAAAGAGCGTTCAAAACTCCAGGGAAAGGAGGTGGGGGGGCGGGGACGTATCTGGCGCAAACTGGACAGACCTAAGCCAGCCTAGAACCCGAAGGAAGTTAGTGAATCCAGCGGCCCCAGAGGCCCACATCTCTCCCAGCGCGCCCCAGGTTCTAGCCTCACTGTTTTGGTTACAGTGTTGAAGGAAGGGTTTTAAACTTGGCAAAGTACCGTGCAACATCTGTAACCACATTTGCCTTCTGGGGATCGAGAGATGAATCCCACATTCCTGGCTTTGAAGCTTTTTGAAACTGCAGCTAGGAAGAACGGAGGGCGGGAGGGAGTTGAGCAGAGTTTATTGGCTGTCTCTCCAGCAGAAAATTCCTCTTGGAAGAGACGGATATTTTGAGGGTGGGGGTGATTAGCCCATCCCTTTACTCTGTACCAAGCTCAGCTGGGAAGGTGAGCCCGTGGCCGGGCGACCGGATCGATTTACAAGTCAGCGGCGCACACCCTGAAGGAGTTCACTACACACACACACACACACACACAAAAACACACACACCACACACCACACACGGTGCAAGCCAGAGACCACCCCCCCCCCACTCCATGCCTCTGTCCTCTCCCATATCCCACCAGCAGTTCAGGCCCAAAGCAAGACAGTTCTGTTCCGCGGCTGCTTCCCGCATCGAGAGTAGATGAAGCCTGGGGGAGAAAGGAATGAAAGCGAGGGGGAGGCACCGCAGACGCCCACCCTCCCACCCGCAATCCCACCCTCTCCTCCTGCCAGGCTCCCTCCTCCCTCGGTCCTCCCGGCTCCCGCGGCGCGGCCGGCGACCTGCCCTCACCTCTGGTCCCGCCGCGGCCGGGGCTGAGCCGGGGGAGGCGGAGTGCGAGCCAGCCGGGCGCTGCAGGTCGGCGCGGCGCGGCGCGGCGCGGGGCGGGGCGGGGCGGTGCAGCCGGCGAGAGAGCCCGGAACTCTGCGGGGCCGAAGGCCGGCGGCCGGCCCCGAGCGGCGGCCGCGGCGGCTGCAGCCGGGCGGTGCGGGCGGCCAGGGGCTCTCCAGCCCTAGGGCCGGCGCGGCTGGCTGAGGAGCAGCCTGGCAGCGGTAGCGGCGGCGGCGGCAGCAGCCACCCGGGGGGAAAGAGCCGGGGGAGGGAGGGGAGGCGGGGTGAAGAGGAGGAGGAGGAAGGGGAGGAGGGCGGGCGGAATAAACTTCCCGAGGCGCAGCGGCACGGGCTGGGAGGGCGGCCGCGGGCGGGGCGGGCGGCCCGGGGGGAGGCTCGCCCTAGGGGAGGCTTGCCCGAGGGGCGGCGGGGGAGACGGTCACAGAGAGTAGAAAAGTTCCCCCGGCGCGGAGGGGGAGGCTGCGGCGGCGGCGGCGGCTGCAAAGATCAGGAGCCGGAGCGGGAGGAGCGGGAGGAGGAGGAGAAGGAAGTGGCTGCGGAGCGCTCGGCCAATGAGTGTCTGGAGCTGTGATTAACCAGGCAGCAACACATCATTTCCTCCCGGCGCGGATCCAGAGAGCCGGGAGGGAGAGGGAAGGCGGCGGGGCGGGGCCGTCCCCGCGCCCCCTGCAGGCGCCCGGCCGGGGGCGAGCCCGCCGAGCCCCACCGAGCCTGGCCGTCCCACCCCCGGCGCGCCCGGCGCGGTCTGGCGGGCCCGGAGGAGGCTGCGAGCGCGCCGCCCGCGGGGCTTCTCAGAGGCGGGGCGGCGGCGGGGCAGGCCCGAGCCGGGCTCCCGCGGCCGGGGTGGGAGGAGGAGAGGCCGCGCGGCGCGGGTGAGTGCCCAGGTAGGCGCGGGCGGGGCCGTCTGGACAGCTCCCGGGGGCGCGCGGGCGGGCGGGCTGCCTCCAGGGCCCCGCGACTGCGGGCGGCGCGCCGCTGGGGTCCTGCAGGTCGGCGAGAAGCCTCAGTGTTCTCATCCAGGCCATTTCTGACCTGCCTTCAAATCCCCTTCCACTTTGCTCATTTCCTTGCAAGGTCTGGGGTTATGCAAGAGCTTGCCATTTTCGCAGTCGGCCTGCTTGGCAATAAAAATAAGCGGGAAGGTGGGAGAGGAGGGGAGCGGGGGAGGGGGCTTCTGCAGTAATCTAGCCCTGTCCTAGGCGCCAGGGGAGCTTACTGTGGAAAGGAAGGAACATTCCCCGCCGCAGAGAGGCTGACAACCTCGGTCCTTAGATACACAAAAACACTCCAGTGTGCTAATATTATCCAGAGCATCAAAAAGGCATGCGGGGATCAAATTTTGCATGGTGCCTGCTGAGTGTAAGGAAAGCACCAAGCCATTTCCTCTGCCCTCTAGAAGCTTATAATGTACAGTCCTATCACAAAGCCAAAGTAAGAGCATGAAACCAATAAATGGGGATACCATAAAGTATTTTTATCTCTACAGGTTCATTCATGCAGCAGGCATTTATTTGCGTGACTGCAGTACTGCAAAAGGTTGCAAAGGAAACGGAAGATCTAGTCCCTGCCGGTCAGGAGTTTACAATCTAATTAGGAACATAAGGCACATACACATGAAAGAGGTAGAAAATAATCCCCGGGTATTATATAAGCAAGAGGACAGTGAAGGCTGAGGGCATTTTTTTGTAAGGGGAAAGATTCTCTACCTGTATGCTTGCTTGGTGAGAATCAGGAGAGGAAATTCCAGGTCAATCAAGCCAGAGTGCCTCTGTATATCCTTGCTCTGTAAAACAGGTTTAGAACAGGGACCTCAGTGTCACTTGGCTGAAGCTCTGCCACTTATAAACTGTGTGACCTTGGGCATGTTTTTAACCTCTGTGAAGGCAATAAAGCCTGCCTCCAGGTTTGTTGTGTGGTTCAAGTGAGATTACACTTACATGAAAGCTTCTTGAGCTGCTGTGTTAATGTTCCTCAATCGGGTAAATCTGTGGAGTCCTCATTTGACCAGCCTCTTCTTGATAACCTTTCTAGTCTTCCCTAGGCTGTAAGCTCCATGAGGGCAGGGACCAGGTTTGGTTGTGTTCACTGTGTACCATCATCATGCCTAGCAGAGTGGCACATGTGGGTGCCCAATAAAGGTTTGCTGAATAAGTGAATACATGAACTAATGTATCCTGTTATGCTTTTAACTGTTCATTTTATCTGTTCCTTCAGTAGTGGTCTCATGTGACTGGCTCAATGCAAAGCCCTCTAACTCAGCCTTCTTGGGACTAACTTGTATTCCAGGAGACTCTCTGGGAGGATTCTAGGTAGTTCTTGTGGCCTTATAATATACATTGATAATTGCACATGCCTGCATATCTGTGTAAAGCAGGAGGATACAGGAGGACACACGAGGATACACAAGGATACAGCCTGTCACACAAGCCCTGTCCACACAAGCATACAGCCCAGATACAGTCCTTTGGCTTGGACACTTTAATCCAGGATTGTTAAGCCTCTGTACTACTGCTATCTTTGGCTGGATAATTGCTGTGAGATGTGTCCTGTGCATTGTAAGATGTTTTGCAGCATCCTTGACCTCTACCCATTAGATGCAGATAGGATGCCTTCTCTCCACAGCTGCAACATTTAAAAATGCCTCCAGACATGGCTAAATGTCCCTGGGGGGCAAAATTGCCCCCTATTGAGAACCAGTGCCTTACCCCAACATCTCATCCACTGATTTAACTATGGTGGAGAAATCACACAAGTAAAGTAACTTGAAAGAAATACATCTTCTGTTATTCCAAGATTCTTAGATCTTTTCCATCATATGTTTCCAGGAGCACGACTCTTGTTAATTAATTGCCTGCTGCATTGTGAATTGGCATCTCTTCTGTTTTCTGCGTAACCTCCTCCCTTACACCCAGATCAACATGTTCATTTCTAAAAGTCAACAGCTTTCAACAACTATTAGGAAACAGAGTCTTGAGCAAGCTAAGAGTCCTGTATAATATTCTCCTATAAAATATGGAGAATTCATTCCATAAAATTTTGCAGAAAGCTTCGCTCTTATAATTAAGCCCTTAGACTTACCACTGCCTCTCTGTACTCAGATTGTAAGTAATACAGAATATAAATTGTGCTTTTTAGAAATTACTGCATTTAAAATATTTAAGGAGCTACTTTGAGTGATTTTCTTTCATCTTGAAGCCATTTCTTTTTGGTTCTAGAGTTTCCCTTTCCTAGTGATATAGAGACATAGCTTATTAAAACCTATAGAGCAAAAATCAGCTTCGTTATACATATCAGCTTCCAGAAGCAAGTTCTTTAGGAGAATATTGGGATGTTTTTAGAGCTGGTGTGGATGAAAATCCTGATGGATTGATATGCTGCAGTTCGATTACTAAAGGTTTCTTGAAGAAAAATAAAGATTAATGGTTGAAGGAATGAACTAATTCTGATAAGTCTGTTCACTCAGTCTGGGCATGTAGAACCAACCAAAAACCCTGCTCCTGGCAGGCAACAGCACTGTGTTTACAAGGTGAGCAGACATTTTTGCTCAGCAAGACAATGTCATCTGTCTCTTTAAATAAAGTTATTTGAAACATTGCTTTTATAGTTTTGTTCATATATCGTTTGGGTTTTACAGTTGTGTAATGGTTACAAGCATATGGAGATTAGTTTGCATCTAGTTTAGTGATTATTCACACTTAAATTGAGCGTTGAAGACAAGGTGGGCATCCAAACTGCTTAGAAAAAGGGCAAAGTTTGAGGGTTGGATGTGGTTTATGGGAAAGCAATTTCTGTGCTGTTAGACTGGAAATAGGAAACATATTCCTAGTTCTCTATGAAATCCATGAAATTTGTGTTTTTGCTTCTGTTACAATATTTTTAAAAGAAATTAATATCGTGTTAAATTAATATGCATATGCTGGATCATATGAATATCATGTAGCCATGATCCCACTACCCTTTTTTGCTCTGGACCTGTAAGAATATGCAGTTTATTTAAATGGTATTTTAATAAAAATAAGGCATCACTGAAGGTCTGTGAGAATTGTTTTCCTTTTAAAGGTGTCTATACATTCCTCAAGTGTGAGAAATACCCAGCTGCATCATAACTATTTTTGGAGAATGGTGAATTTATTGAATGATAATAACCTGGAATTTATTCCTAATCCTGAGGCCATAAGAAACCATTATTATATTCCAAAGATGGAAGTGACTGGGTCAGAGTAGTAGTAGGGGGTGCAAGAGAAAAATCATAATCTTAAGGGTCACTAAAAATCCTATCATGCCTGGCACCCTTGCCCCAAAAGGTAAACATTTAACCAGTCAGGACAGACATTTGTTTATCTTCCAGTTAAATTTTCCCAGGTGTATGAATGACTCATTAATTGTTCATTTCATACAAGACCTTATTGGCCATCCACCATATTCAGGGAACTGTGGGAGCTGCTCAAGGAGTCTTCAAACTGCCTACAGTTACTCCCCACTGGGAAAGTTAATCCAGACACTCTTAGCACAGCAGGTTACATGCAAACCAGTGTTCGGCCAGCCATGTGATAAAAGAGGCATTACAAAACCATTGCAGAAAGCAAAGATTATTCATTAAGCAGTGTTGAGGCACTTGGAAAAAATCCTGTTAGTGCTCCCTTTCACGCAATTCCTGAAAATATTTCCAGAAAGAATAAGAGTTAAATATTTTTTAATTATAAATTAACTCAAAGCAAATATAGGTAGATACCTATCCTTGGATGGGAAAAGGACTTTGTAAGTAAAAGCTATGGAAAAAATAAATACGATTGGTTGACTTGACCATGTAAAAAGTTTTCCCTAATTTTTTTTTTTTTAGGAAACAAATATGAGGGGAAAAGCCAAGTAGTGAAGCTATCTACAACCTATACTCAAAGGGTTAAAAATCTTTAACATATCAAAAAACTTTTATGAATCAACAAAATGCACCCTTTAATAGAAAGTTGATCAGATGTTTTGAATAGACAAAATTATTACATATGAACATTAGGAAAAAATTTAAAATTCAAGAAGAGGGAATGCAAACAAAACTCATAAATTTCTGACAATATGTCAGCAAATGAACATATCCTCTCTTATTAAGATTGACTTTATAAAGGACACTCAGTTGTTGTGGAGAGTGTAAATGGGAAAACAATTTCTTGAAGATAATTAGGTGACAATATATCAAACCCCTTAAAAATATGTATACCCTTTAACACTTTAATCCCATTTCAGGAATTTATGCTACGAAAATAATCATCAATCACCCAAAGATTTGTATAAGTTGATAATCATCTAGTAATTTTGGAAATGCCAGCAATAAAGCATAAGCTGAAAAAAATAGAATATAAAGGTAATATTCTAATTCAATAACCCTTGTAAACACATGAATTCCACACGTTCACATATACACTAAGATGAAAAACTAGAAGGAAATATTCCAGGATGTACAGCAATTATCTTTGGATCATGGATATGGTTGACTTGTATTTTCTTTTTTACACAGGTCTGTGTGTTCCAACTTCTCTGTAACATATTACTTTTATAAGCAGAAATAAAAAACATTATAAAAGTAGAAAGGCAGGGCGCCTGGCTGACTCAGACGGTAGAGCAGGCAACTCTTGATCTCAGTTTTAGCCCCTAGAACTTACTTAAAAATTAATTAATTAATTAATATAAAAGTAGAAATGCACATATTTTGAAAGGGTCTGACAATCATGGAACAAAACCTAGCTGGTGAAGATTGCATGTGAATTTTTATTTGTGAAGTGGGTGGTAGGGTGTAGAAAAAGGAATTCAGATTTAGCATTTTTGTGCTCTTGCAGGTAAGTCCACTTCTTTCAGATAATCATTTCCTGGAGGGCTCCCAGCCTTATCTTTTTGCCCGCATCTCAGTCTTTGACCCATTTCCTTAAAACCTTGAGGGCTAGATGCTCATCAGGACTGTCCATGGTCTTGCTCACATTCTAAAGCTGCTTAAGTTTCTAATTTACTTAACTGTGGTTAATTTAGCTACATTGTGGAGATGTGGATTTAAAAAGCTAGTCCTGTGGATGAATGCCCTCAGGACTATCAAATTAATTTCTTCCTCAAATTAAACAAATATATTTCACATATAATTGTGTGGTTCTTGGTAGAATCCAACATCGCAGAGGCTTTTCCTTTTTAGGGAACTCTTTTGCCTGATTGGTCCCTCAGAGCATTGGCATCATGAAGACATTTTCATGGATAAGAAATCAAATTAATTTTCCAAGTCCTAGTGTAGCCCCACTCTACCAATATCTAAAATCTAAAGGCTTCCTTTTTATTAACCTACTTTTGTTTAATGAAACTCCAGAGATCAGCTGCTAAGATTAATTACATATAGCAGAGAACTAGCTGTGTGACCTTAGGCAGGGAGATTGTAGAGCCTAGCTTCTCCTCAGGTGTAATAAAGTAAGGGGTGGGTTGCATCTTGGAGGTCTCTTTGTTTTGAAATTCTGCAACTTGAGTTGGAATTCCTAAAGAAGCTTATTATCTGGAGTTGCCGATGCGGCATTTGACACTCCTGGGGGTGGGGAGCTTAAGACTTCTAGGAAGGGATGGCCAGGGTGATGGGAATAGAAGGACCATGTAGAGAAGCGGCCATAGAGAGGACTGAGATAGCCTGGTCCGATCAGGCAGGTCTCGGAACTGTGCAAGGAAGTGATTAAAAGGGCTTAGCAAGGGAGTGAGTGACAAGCTTGCTTAATATCATTTATCATTACACCAAGACATCTATATCCCTTCATCAACAAGATTTTCCCCGATGATTATTTTGTTTAGAAAAGAGATACAAAATATGCAAGAGCAAATGGATATATTGTATAGTGAAAAGTAAATTCCAGAACTACCAGCTTCCCAACCACCCACTTCTCTCTCCTTAATATCAGCTTCTCTGTATCCTTACAGAAATGGGGTAGAGGGTGCCTGGGTGGCTCAGTTGGTTAAGCGACTGCCTTTGGCTCAGGTCATGATCCTGGAGTCCCGGGATCGAGCCCCACGTCGGGCTTCCTGCTCAGCAGGGAGTCTGCTTCTCCCTCTGACCCTCTTCTCTCTCGTGCTCTCATTCTCTCTCTCAAATAAATAAATAAATAAATAAATCTTAAAAAAAAAAGAAATGGGGTAGACATATGAAACCATACCCGTATTCCCTTTTGCCTTAACCGACTGAGTCACCCAGGTGCCCCTAATTAAACTTTCTGATTTTAAAGTTATACATGTTGTAATTAAAGATACTTTTCAAATGGGGACACCTGGGTGGCTCAGTCGGCTAAGCCTCCAACTCTTGATCTTGGCTCAGGTCTTGATCTCATGGGTCATGAGTTCAAGCCCTGCATTGGGCTCCACGCTGGGCATGGAACCTACTTAGTTAATTAATTAGCTAGTTAATTAATTAATTAATTTTGGGGCACCTGAGTGACTCAATAAGTTAAGTGTCTGACTCTTGAGTTTGGCTCAGGTCGTGATCTCAGGGGCGTAAGATTGAGCCCCACATCAGACTCTGTGCTGGGCCTGCTTAAGATTCTCTCCCTCTGCCCCTCCCATCCCCTCTCTCTCCCTCTCTAAAAACAAAATAAACAAATACTTTTCAAATGGCACACATGGTATGATCTGATTTTTATTCTTTAAGCAAGTATGTATGATGCACAGAAATGAGTTTGTAAGGCTATGGGCCAAGATACTGGCAGTGGAAATCATGGGATGGTAACAATGCAGGTAATCTTTTTGGTTTTTATAGCAACTTTATTGAGATATAATTCACATACCATACAATTTGCCCATTTAAAGTGTACAATTCAGTGGTTTTTAGTATAGTCACAGAGCTGTGCAAACATCACTACAATCAATTTTAAAACATTTTCCTCATCCCCAAAAGAAACCCTATACACATCACCATATTTATACTTTTTATTCTTGTGTTGTATTTCCAAAACATTCTGCAGTGCTTGTTACTTTTATAATTAAACAAATCTATTAGAAAAAATAAAATAATGCAATATTCACTATAAAAACCTACAGAGGAAGTACAGAAAAGTCTTTCAAAGAAGTTAAAATCACTTAATTTTACTATTTCCAATATAAATAGATACAATATTTTAGATAATTTTCTCTTGGTCTTTTCTGTGCATATTCATATATTTTATATAAATACACATAATTTTCTCTTACTCTTCTTAGTTATGAGCATTTTCCTAGGTCATTAGGTATTCTCCGAGAGTATGATTTTTGACTGATTTAAACCCCTGAATATACCACAACTTTTGACAGCATCTCATTGTTTCCTTAGGATTGATTCCTACAAGTAAGAATCTAGGTCATATTTCCAACTGCTAGGTGGTTTGAACTGTTTCCAGTGGCTTGTCCAGCCCCCCCACACCATTTTACCATCTCTGTTAGCACCCGCCCTATCATCCTTGCCAATTTGGAAATTTAAAAAATTCTGTTTTAATTTGCACTTACTTGATTGCTAATAAGTTAATACCTTGCTCATAAATAAATATATCAACTGTGTGTAGTTTTCTGATCTTCTTTTTAGTTAATGCCCTTTGCCTATTGTTCCATTGGAATGTTAGTGTTATTTTTATTGATAAGAATATAAAAAGCCTTCTTTTTTTCTTTCCTGCTGAGCACTGAGCAGGTAGAAATTCCAATCTATAAACAACTTTTAAAGATTAACTTGGTTTCCAGTCATTGTTTCTCACATCTTTGTAGTGGAACTGGCTGCCTTTCTTTAGGGGGACTCTTCATTTCTACTGTACTGAAGAAACTGCTGGGGATGAAGTAGGGACCAGTCTGTGAAGTTCCTAATATTTTGATAAAATAGTTGCTTGCCAATTTCATTCTAAAGCTCCCCAAAATAGGGGCACCTGGGTGACTCAGTCGGTTGGGTGTCTGACTTCAGCCGGGTCATGATCTTGGGGTCCTGGGATGGAGCCCTCCCCATCGGGCTCCACTCAGCAAGGGCCTGCTTCTCCTGTTCCCTCTGCCCCTCCCCTTGCTTGTGCTCACACACACACACACTCTCTCTCTCTCTTTCTCATATGGATAAGTAAAATCTTTAAAAAATAAAAATAAAAAAATAAAGTTTCCAAAAATATATTATATTTACCACCAATAATATAAAAACTGCCTTAATCAGCTTTGATTTTCCCAAGTAGCCAGATAGGTTGTGTTCAACCAAATTCATCCATTCCTATAAAGAATAACATCAATGCTGGGTCAAAGAGCATCAGGGTGTATAAAATGCACCCAAGTCTCACTTCACTTTTCTATCTGACAAGCATGAGTGTTTACACCAATGAACAGTCTGAAGTCTAACTCTGACTCCGTTCCTCCTAGTGTTACAACACAGAGCACTAAAGGTTGTCAGACCCTCCAGTTTCTAACAGAAATCCCATCTGGAATAAAGGAAGTAACCTTATCATTCATCCTCTAAACAGCTAAAGATGTTCTACTGATCACATCTAAGAAACTAGAGTTTTAAAATGTGAACTATGAAAACATTTGAATCCCTTCATAATGAAAAGGACCTTGGAAAATAAAAGAAATTCACAAACAGCAAGGAAAAGGTGTTGATGACAGTTATTATTCCTGGATAGAAAATGGCCACATAACGTATTTGATTTAAAAAAAAGAGGAAAAAGACAATTCATTGATCTGGGTGAACATAGAGCAACCTCATATAGAGCTGAGATGAGCTTTTGATTTAGACAGGCTTACTCTATTGCTGCTAAAGGTCGGGGTTCCCTGTTGACAAATCAAGTGTAGATTTGTTGACAAATCTGTTCATCACAAGTTCTTCCACTGTGAGTTGTCTGCCTCTACTTGATTTGCAGTTATGTGTTAGACATCGGTAAAATTTGATAACCAGAACACAGCTTTAATTCAATATTATTTGATTTTTTTTTATTTAAAAATATTTTATTTATTTATTTGACAGAGAGAGACACAGTGAGAGCAGGAACACAAGCAGGGGGAGCAGGAGAGGAAGAAGCAGTCTTCCCGGGGAGCAGGGAGCCCGATGCGGGGCTCGATCCCAGGACCCCGGGATCATGACCTGAGCCGAAGGCAGACGCTCAACCGACTGAGCCACCCAGGCGCCCCTCAATATTATTTGATTTTAAAAATCAAAACAAAAATGGCTTTATATTTTTACAGCTATCACTATCCAGCCTTTGAAATAGAATGATGGGATTTTCTTTTTTGAAGAAAATTTAGAAATAATTTAATACAGCTTCCACTTTTTCTTTTTTCCTTTTTTTTTTGATTTCATGATATTAGTACTTTTTTTTTTTAAAGATTTTATTTATTTATTTTAAGGAACGAGAGAAGCTCTCTTTCGAGTGCTCCAACCAGTAGAGGGGCAAAGGGAGAGACAGAGGAAGAGGGAAAGAATCCCAAGCAGACTCTGTGCTGAGTACAGAGCCCAGCTTGAGGCCCAGTCTCACAAACCTGAGATCATGACCTGAGCGGAATCCAAGAGTCAGACGCTTAACCCACTGAGCTACCCAGGCACCACATATTAGTGTTTCTTTTCTAATGAGAAGTTTCAAACATTAGCAAAAAGAGAAAAAAATAGAATAACAGACCCCATATACCTATGAGCTGGTTGAGCAATGATCAAGATTAGCCTGGACATGCTCCCCCACCCGCACACCCCCTGGCTTTTGGAATTTATTTATTTATTTATTTATTTATTTATTTATTTATTTATTTTGAGAGAGTGAGAATGAGAGAGAGAGAGAGAGTACATGAGAGCGGGGAGGGTCAGAAGGAGAAGCAGGCCCCTCGCCGAGAAGGGAGCCTGATGCGGGACTCGATCCCGGGACTCCAGGATCATGACCTGATCCGAAGGCAGTCGCTTAACCAACTGAGCCACCCAGGCGCCCTGGAAGTTATTTAAAAGTAAACTTGAGCCATCATGTCATTCCATTCCTACATATTTCAGCAAGCATCTCTAAAACATAAGGACATTTTCTTACCCAGCCATAATGCCGTTATCAAACCTAACAAAATTAATGATTACTCAGTACATTCAATTCACAGTTCAGATTCTAATTGCATAGGTTTTTCTCAAGAAGTCTTTTATCAAATCTGAACCCAGACAATGATTATATATATATCATTTGATTCTTTGGCCTTTTATGAAGTCTCCTGTAATTTTGAGATCAATTAGTCCTCTACCACTTCCCCAAACTCCACTCAGTTTTGTTGTTGTTGGTGGTGGTGGTGATGATGCCATTGACTTGTTGAAACCAGCTCAATGGGCTTCACCTCCATTTTACTTTCTAACTGTTGAAGAATACAGACTTGGATAACTTGAGTGAATTCCCCCAAAAGAGGTGGTTAATCGATACAGAGTAGAATCCCTACTTTCTAACTGTTGAAGAATACAGGCTTGGATAACTTGAGTGAATTCCCCCAAAAGAGGTGGTTAATCGATACAGAGTAGATCCCATTCTATCACACCTTTCCCATATACCATGTTGCCATGCCATAGTTTTACAATATCTCTGATGTTAGCATTCTGGTGATTCAGAAAACATTAGGAACATTTTAAACTCAACTTCTTCCATGTTTGTTTATATTTAAAATTCCTAGTTATCTTCTAAAAGTTAGGATTTAGAATTTGCAGTTGGCTTTTCCCCAATATCTGGCCTGTTGAAGTTACTTCATAAATGTTATTTTCTGAAAATATGCCAAAACTCAGAAACTCAAGTTTTCCAAAAAGAAAAGAAAACAAAACAAAAAATCTCATAGCAGACCAGTAAAGAGAACTACTGCTTTCACTGAGAGTGGGTAGCAAAACTACTCCAACAAAATTGCCTAGACACATATGCCAAAAATTAGAATCAGGCATTAAAAACTTAGAAAACCTCAAAGACAAATTGACTTACCATACCTCTTTTAGTTAAGCAGGGCTTATATTTGTCTATCCGTGATACAATTAGTACATGAAATAAAGTGTAATTGTTGGTACTTTGTATGTTCCCAGGAAGCATGAATGTGGAGAGGACGCTGGGGAATTGAGGGCAGAGAACACATCTTTCCTCATCCATTTCTTATAGCCTCCAGAGAAGATGGAGAGAAGAAACAAAAACTTAAATCCATTTCAGTGGCTCTGGCTTTGTCTTTTTTAACAAGTCAACCAACAAATCATTTCTTTAAAATCAGTTTTAGCTATTAGAGACTTTAATTTGCGTATGCTCCATGCATTCTTCCTGTGTTCTAGAATTCTGATTAGGAATTAGGAATTGTTGCTTTCAAACACCACAACTTCCTCACATAAAAATGAAAAATTCGTGGCTACATTTTCTCCTCAGTCCTTATTAGCCTGCTAAAACAGGGGTCACCTACCACTTTCTGGAATTTGTTTATTTCAGCCCTTAAATACAACTGAAGAGATTTTAAAATATTACTTGTTACAGTGGAATGGATTCTGCATGGTTGCTGCTGAGTCTTTTTTTTTTTTTTTTAGAAAGAAGGAGAAAAAACCACATTGTTTTGAAAAAACATGTTTTTAAAATAATTTTATAGATTGCAGATTTTGTAAATGATCATGTTAATTGTTGGGAGGGGGTTCCCAACCTTGTTAATGTCCCCTTAGCATTAGGCTTTTGTTCCCCAGCCTTGAATATGTCATTTTCTCCCACAGACTGCATTTCTAGGGGTATAATTGCTGTCTCCATGTAAAAGACAACTCATGTGCATAAATTTCCACTCACTGAAACAAGACTCTGCCTCCCCTAATTTTAATGCAGATGTGATCCAGGGGGTAGAGTTACACTTACTTCCCCAAGCAAAATGAAACAGATTACACATTAAATATTGTCTTTGGAACCAGGTGCACAGAAACAACCAATTACCTAGACAGCTCATCAAGTCCTGATATGTTTACCACATTGTTTTTTGTTTTCTCTTTAAACATTTGGTGAATTATTCTGAGGCTTTCATTTCTCTATAATGAACAGAATATGCTTATTAATAAAGGCCCTTTTGTGTGATTCACTAACAGTTGACTCACAAAAGCCTTTAAAACCATGTCTGAAAGTTTCTGAACTGAACTTGTGTTCCCATGAAGACAAAGCCCTATTACTACAAAGAGGTTATCCTGCTTCTGGTTCATCTTCTTTGATAAGTAATGGATATCCAAAAATGACTTAAAGGAGAAGGGGCGTGAAGTTGGGAAAAAGAGAGATGGAGGAAGGTGCTTCTGTTCCCCCTTTAGATATTCTGAGTTGCTCATACTTAAATAACAGTATCCATATTATCAAGTTTTGGTCACTGCTCATTATAGCCTCTTGAATTTTTGTGCGTATCATTATTTCTCTGGGGTTTTTAATTAATCACACATGCTGATGAATTCAAGGGCTCTTTCAAGACTTGTTCCTGTTATTCCAAGAGATTTTTACCACTTCCTGAGGAGGGGCTGTTTTAGATTTCGACAAAGTCATTAACCTCCCAAAGAATGCGAAGAATAAATAGAATGGGATGGCCGCAAAGATGTAATGGGCACAAACTCTTAGGAAGGTTGGAGGCAGGGGGCTCAGTGGGGGGCACGCCTGACAGCCAACTGAGGGGACGGAGGGTTGGGGAGAAGGAGGAGGAAGATGTTCTTGGAAACCTTATGTAAAGCCTTAGTGGTGAATGGCCTGGAGATCAACCATCTGTTGGTGGAGTCGTTATGCAGGACTGACTTAGTGAGAGTATCCTAGCTTTTAAAA
This sequence comes from Callorhinus ursinus, assembly GCF_003265705.2. Lineage (NCBI taxonomy): Eukaryota > Metazoa > Chordata > Mammalia > Carnivora > Otariidae > Callorhinus > Callorhinus ursinus. Next base: position 70,981,131 of record NW_027397064.1, on the reverse strand, counting down.
CTGTGCATCCTCTGAGCTTCCGTTGGAAGTTAGGGGGAGCTCTAAGCAAAGTAGGTGAACATATACAGTAGAAAACTATATGTGTGTGTATGTGACCAGGTTGCAGAAACTGAGGGTAAATTTTATGTTTTTCTTTTTAATAAAACAATTTGAGACGTTTTAGAGAAGATGAAACCTGCAGGTGTGGGAATAGAAAAAAAACTTGAAATATGCAGAACTCTGCAAGTTACTCTCATACATTATGGTCAAATTGGAAGTTGCTACAAGATCTGTGGAGGGCAGTTTGACATTATATTGCAAAATTACAAATGCAGGCACCCTATGACCTTGCAATTCCATGCTAGGAATATTTCCTGCACATATCCTCACCCAACTGTGAAATGATGTACGTACAAAGTTTTCATTGCAGCATTGCAGCACTAACTGCAAAAATAAGAGGTTGAAAACAACCTAAATGTCATCGATAGGACACTGAGTCCCTAAATTATGATACATTCTTACAATGGAACACTAAGAAGCTTTTTTTAACAACATAACAAAATTCTTAATATATTGATATGATTGCACTCCTCAATGTAGTGGTAAGTGCGGTGGGAGGGGGAAGCCAAGTTCAGGAAATTGAGTTATATGCCATCATTTGAGTTAAAAAGGAGAGATATACATCTATATTGGCTAGCATAATTGGACAAAAATTCTCGAAGACAGTGGGGGGTGACTAGGAGTCGAAACAACAGAAAGGCAGGGGTAAGATGTTTCACTACTTTGAACAGGAAAAAGTTCAAAGTTCAGATGAAAAAATTGCTAGGTCTGGAGTGAGGCAGGCCTAGTTCTGCTGACCAGTTCGAGCACTTTCTGACTCTGTAAACTTGGGGTCCTTATTGGCAAAGTAGAGAAGATAATGCTACCTGTCTCCTGAGGGAGCTGAAGATAGTAAACGGGTACACACAGAGTGGGGGTGGTCCAGTGCCCAGGGTATGTTCAGTAAGTGCTAGGCGTTTCCATTAGTCTTATTAATATCGCCACCACCTTTCTCATAAATCACTGGGTATTTGGGCACAAGGGTGGAAAATGACAATGGGAGTTATGGAAATGATTACGAAAACAGAACATTTTCAGTTCCAAAGGGGTCTGTTGTAGGAATCAATATCATCAAAACCATGTGTAGACCACCTCTCTGTTTTCGGCATTCTTCTCTGCACAACTAACCAATAAGGGCTCTCTCCTGAGTTTCCTACCATGTACATCTCTTTCCAAGTTCCATCAGAAACTTACTTGCCTGCCTTGGGGCAGCCTCTCTCTGGGCCAGTCAGTGATGGCCTCACCAAAAATGTCAGCACTCACAGGTACCACACTGTTGGACTGGGGAGGGCCAGATCCCAAGGGAAGAGGAAGGGAGCCAGGCAAGAAACAAGAGATCTCAACTACAGATGTTTTTGCAGTATTTCTGATTTTAAAGCTGCGGCGGTAGGAGTGGTGGGGAGAGGGAAGAGACTGGATATTTTCTGTACTACCTACATGAGTGCAGGTCACAGCCTGGGTGTAAAGGAAGATGGTGTTCCTTGCAGAAATACAGGTGTGGCTTAGAGGCTCAAGGGCTGACCTGTGAAGTTAAGAAAGCAACGAAGGAGGTTGCCGAGCAAATGGACACAACCTTGAGTTTAGGGACTTGAAATCTCCAAGAGTCCATGGATAAACTCCAAGTGGTCCTGAAAACCCACAAATTATAAGCAGGAGTTTGTTTGTATATGAGAATATACATTTTTCTGGGGAAACCCATAACTGTCACCAGATTCTCAAGAAGGGCTGTGATCTCAAAATGATGACAAGCCCCCGCTAGACAGATGATGACAGTGAGCTGTGACCCAAGGAGTATGATTCATCCAACACAGGGGACCCGAGGCTCATACACTATGACTTTTCCAAAGAGCCATAAAGAATAAAAGAGCCACTACTCTGCTCTTGTTGCTTTCTAAGCCATCATTCTTGTACTTCTGCTTTTGTTTTGCCATATACACTTTTATTATAACTTACTGAATAGTCTTTAAACGTGTTCACTTTTTAAACTTAAATGCCTAGTTTAGGCTCATCCTATGGAAAAAAAATATCTGGGAAATCGGGGGTATCTTGTGCCATTTGCAGTTTTTTCCCTAATGTATATTAGAAGAAATCAATTACGTTTAAAACGTTAAAACGTAAAATTGTATCATTTCCAAAATCATTCACCGCATGCACAGAGGTGGGCTTATGGCATTTTGGAAAGGCCTGTCTCTAAGTATTCTAAGATTCACAACACATATTCCACTTTATAAAGAAGGACCCTGAGGCATGAGGCAATTAATGTAACTTATTAGAGATTCTAAGCAAAGTGTGGAAAAACTTGAAGTCAGGTCCTGGGCAATACTGGATCTGCTAATGTCTTGGCCACGCTGTCTATCTTATTGCTATGCAGACAGTTTAAAGGGATTTTTAAATGCTCTCACATTTCCCCACTACCACATGAAGAGGACCAACTAGGCGAGAGTACAAACTTGCTTGATTTAATGCTCTGGTTATGATCCCAGTAACTGAGGAGGTGGGGGAAAAGCCAGTGAGTTTCTTTCTGCTGAAATTCCATCTCATTTTTATTTCTCTTAATGTTGTTTTTTGAATCCTAAGTTCCAAAACCTGTCCCCTATTATGCAGTGCAAACGAGAACAGATGGGGAAAAGTTATGTTGGAAAGGGCTTTGGAGGGCCACCGAGAAGGGAAATATGACTACTCAATGTGTCACACACCAACTTGCAGCTGCCACCAGTCCTTCCCCACGATGCACTGCGTATGGAACCAGCCCGTGGTGCTCAGAAGGCGCAGGCTGACTGCAGGAAGGGAGCGCAATTAGGGAACAGTCGCTTTACTTGTGTTTCCTTGAAAATATGAATCAAGAGCATAGCAGCGGCACAGCCAGCGAAAGAGAACTCGATCCAAAGGCCAGCCTGGAAAATGGTTAGCTAGACCCCCAAGTTTGCCAAATGTTAACCGATAATTGGCTCTATCCCTGCCTTTTTATAGCCAAGAGTTGCCTCAGCATATCTCAAAGTCACCATTCAGGTCTTCTCTCTGTCTAGGAATTACTCTTCTGGAAAGGTCATACGAGCTTACATGCATGATGTGGCTTCCAACGAGTATTTTTCAGTCCTCACACAGTGCTTATGAGTTCACTAAATATTTCAAGGGCGAGGCAGCTGATCTGGTTTCAAATGACAGGTCTGCCAGTGACTAGCTGTGAGACGTCCAGCAAGTCACCTAACTTCTCTGAGCCTGAGGTCCATCATCTATAAAACAGAGGTAACATGACTTACTTTTGAGGGTTTCTGTATTTGAAGTAATGTATATAAATTTCTGGTTTGTTCAATCTATAGCAACTATTATTGCTGTGATTATCAGAAAGCAGAGAAAATGTATATCCCTGAGAACCCATGTTGAAAGAAATTATCAGGGAAACATGGTTTACATTATTTTATTCATTTGGTGATTCGGGTCATACAGATGGTATCTGTGAACAAATCTTCATGTTGCAAACAGTTGTGTTACGTCCAGCAGGGACTCTTTTGAAATCGTGCCTGTCTTTGCAGAGTAAGTAACTATGCAAGGACTTTATGTCATAGAACACGCTTTTCCTTCCCAGGGCAGTTCATAAATTACCTAGATCAAAATATCTATGGGAGGGTGGTCAAATGCAGTTTTTTGAGCCCACCCCATACTATACTTTCAGCATCTGTAAGATATGGAGTTCAGGGATCCTCATTTTGAAGAAAAACGATGGGGACCCTTAAGTGCACTGAAGTTTGAGAGCCACTTCCTGAAGAAATGGGGACAGTGATCATTCTAATTGTGAGTCATTTCCAGCTGCCTTCCCTCTCCCACCACACACAGCCAGGCCCAGAAATGCGGCAACTATTCGTGAGACAGAGGTTTGGATCTGGTGGTTCTAGCTACTGTTCTCTTGTTTTGTATAGTGTTTAGTTAAGGCAGGTCTATTCATACCCTTTTAGTCCATAGGAAACATTAGCTTGGTTAGAGTTTGTCCTAAGAGGGTGGCCATGCATCCCAGTTTGCCCAGGGCAGCCCTCAGTGGCCCAGCATAGTTATTAATAGCTTTCCTTTTCATTATCAAATGTGTCCCAGTTTGTATGATTAATTATATCATTCATTACCTGAGGTTTAGAGGAACTTTGATTAGCACATGTAGGACATGAATGAGGGCTGGCAAAATGTGTAACACATGTAATTCACTGGTAGAGGAGAGATACACTTAAATACCATCAGCAACAATGAGGAGGTACAATGGGCTGAAGTGACCTAGGAAGGGTGAAAGAAAATAGTACTTTTTCAAGTTATTCCATAAACTGGCATCAAGAAAGGAAGCGTATGCAACAACTAGGAATTCTAGACTTGTTAATATCTTCCCTCTCACCCAAGGGGCTGAGCAAGAAATGGATCTTGGCACCATAAAGTTAGACATTTTCTACCTTTCTGTTTACTGGCTGTGACCTTGGGCAAGTTATTGAATATCTCTGAACCTCGCTTTACGCATGTGGGAAAAAGATAAAAAAGCTTATTTAGATTTAATAAAACACGTGTATGAAGCACCTGGCACCATGGTTACGTGCTCCATATGGTGGTTCTGCCATTATTCTTTCCATCAGGGCCACTGCATGGCAGTTCCACCAAAGAAACATGACTTTTAAAATAATGAGTCCTTTCAAGAGGAGTCAAGAGGGTGCTATAGAAATGGGTATAGACTCTAGAGTATTAAAACTTTTTCTTTCTTCTTTCTTTCTATTGGTCTTTCTTCTTTGTGACGAACTCAAAGTCACACTCTTTTGGATGGAAAAAAAGTAAAAGGCTAGGGGCGCCTGGGTGGTTCAGTTGGTTAAGTGACCAACTCGTGATTTCATCCCCAGTCATGATCTCAGGGTCGTGGGATCAAGCCCTGCATGGAGCCCCATGTCAGCCTCCATGCTCAGTGGGGAGTCTGCTTGGGATTCTCTCTCCTCCTCCCTCTGCCCCTCCCTCCACTCATGTGCTCTCTCGCTCTAGAATACATACATCTTAAAAAACATATTAAAAGGCTAATTAGACAAGAAGTGACTGAAGATGGATCAAGAGAAGCATAATTATAATTCCAGGTGAGAAAGAAAGGAAGGAAGGAAAGAAAGAAGGAAAGAAGGAAGGAAGGAAGGAAGGAAGGAAGGAAGGAAGGAAGAAAGATAAGGAAAGAAAGAAAAACAGAGGTGGTGGGATATGATCTCTACCCAGGAAAACCTGAGTAGAATTTGACTTGAGAACTTCCATAAGGAGTGCTGCTAGGTTTTTCTTTTTTTTGGCGGGGGAGGGTTTGGGGGCCATAGTCCATCCTATGGAAATGATGCTACTGTTCATCTAACTGTTGCCTTGCAGCCATCCAGACTGCTGTTTGGGTGGGCGGGATGGAGAAATACTATTCTGTTAAAACTAAGAGCTTTGAAGTGGAGACAAACACAATCTGGTAGTATTACAGAGGCATTATTCACCCTGATGACTCACTCTCGTTGGCTCCCACACAGCAGAAGCAAGAAGTAACATCAGTGACCTTGAAGATGTTGGCCAAGTATAGATCTAGCCCTAAGGCCTGATTTTTCAAATGAACACGTGTGTGTGTGTGTGTGTGTGTGTGTGTGTAGAGGGAGAGAGAGAGGGAGAGAGAGCACGAGAGGGAGAAGGAGCGAGAGGATGGGGAATTCATGTTAAAGAGTAAGAATGTATGGAGAACAATTCTAAAAACCCAATATAAAAACTCTTAATGCTTAGAGAGCAAACTCAACTAAATAACAAGCACTTACAAGGAAATAACCCCATGAGTAGGTCTCAGCTCAATGCTTTGAAAAGGTAGCTCAGTGTGGGAACATTTAAAATAAGCGTTCTAACCTAGGACCTGAATATGAATCCAGTCCCTATTCCTGGGCTCAGATCTCCCTCATTATTTCCATTCATCATGACTCCATGAATCCAATTTGCTTAAAGTTTTCTATGTTCCAAGCCACACACTCCTCTGTGCTCAGAACCTACAAACAAAATTCAAACAGATGCAGTACCCAGGTCTCCGACAACATGCAACAGAAAGCAGACAATAATAAAAGGGTGCATCGGGACATACAGATGTACAGGCAGCTGCACAAATGGCAAGCAGAGTCATGGCCTTAGACCAGATGGTCCTTATGGTCCAGTAAAAAAAAATTACCTACATGGAACCCAGCAACGTTTTCAAGTTGGTAGAGATAGTTCCTGGAACTGTACATTGAAACCTCAAAGAAAAATAAAAGCAAAACCATAAAGTTATTTGAAGCTAATAAAAGAAGAGAGACCTGCAGTTGAAGCACTAAACAGCTAGAACAGAAAGGGTTTCTAGTCATGGAGTGGGCCATATGGAACAACCAGGGGGTGGTATGGAAGCATGGCCTTATAAACCTCGAAGAATCTCTGACATGGATCACCATGTCTGTATGGACAAAGAGGATTGCATTGGAAGGGCTGCAAACGATGGCTTAAAAATAGACTTGAGACAACTGGCCTTCCATAGCTTGTCCTTGGTGTAAGTTTCCAAAGGTTTGCGATTATGTTTTGAGTTATAATTTTCCCTCGGTGTTTCTACTTTTATGTAAAATTTTTACTTTTCATATAAGTTATAGGAAGGTAGGAAGGTACAGTTTGCTCAGAATTCGTAGCTATAATCAAACCAAAAAAAAAAAAAACAAAACAAAAAAACCCTTAAGATCTTTTCTCAGCAATGAGCAGAAGCCCAACTCAACATAGCCTAAGGGACAAAGGAGACTTCATTACAAGAAAATTAATCTGTTTCCCAGACCCAAGAACTGGAATCTAGGTGGGTCTCATTAACAACTGGAACCACACTTAAATACCATGATCATTCCCTATCTTTTGTCTTTGTTTCTCCATCCGTCTGCTTCATTCCCTCCTCTTGCTGTCTGCTAACCTGTTTGTGGTGCTCATGAATACACACAGGAAATACACTGCCAAAAGGCCATGAGTTCACATTTCATCCATTTCAAAAAGCAGCAAGACGAAGCTTGACTCTCTTAGTCTAATCCCAAATTCCTGAATAAAGGCTAAGTTTGGGTCAGGTAGTTATTTCTGAATAACTGTGGCCATAGGGTATTATTATGTATTACTTCACTCCTATCATATCCATGTTTGTTGAGGTGGGAGGAGACAGTTCCTAGAAAAGGATGGTACTGTGTAGACACAAGGCATCTGAGTATCAAGATGCTTTTGGTTATAAGTAAGAGGCTATTTCTTTTCTCATACAACAAAAAGCCTCGTTTAAAATTTGTTGAATCTGAGATTCAAGAGAATTCAAGTCAACTAATATTTATTGAGCACTTACTATGTGCCAGGCACTGTTTTAGGTGCTGGAGATATTTGACTAAATAAAGCAGACAAAAATCTCTGTCTTCAGGGAGTTTATGTTCTATGGTTGGCTACTTCAGTGACTTAATAGCATTAACAAGTTTCCAGGGGTTCTTCTTTTTTTACACTCTGCCAAACCCAGCATGTCAGCTATAAACATTTCTGACGAGAAGAATCAAACTGAGACACACAAAGTTTTTGTAATTTACTTAAAGTCACACAACTGCTAAATGAAGGAGTAATGAGCCCAGATTCTTAGCCCTCTGTAGTGCTGCTTCTTGCCTGGGGGCCGGAGAGGAGCCCAGCCTCCCTGAAGCACAGGTCTACCTGACCCCTGTACAAAATTGGGGTCTAAGATCCAGGAATAGATGGGGGATGGCTTCTGGAGAGGGAGCTATGGTGATTTCTATAGCCCGCTGCATTGAGATTTCTTGGGTCAAATGCATCTCTAAGTCTCAGGATTGACCATTTTACTTTTAGTCTGGTTAGAAGCTCTTTCAAGGTCATGGTTAGCAGATTGAGAGAGAAACTGAGGTAGCTCATGCTGAATCAAGGTGCCCGTAGGTCAAGGTTTCTTATTTGCAAAGGCAGTGATCAGCACAGAAAGGATGGGGTTGGTCAACAAGCAGTTTTCCTCAATTGCAGAGTAGGCAGTTTCACAGGCAGAAAGCATTCAAAGCTGGATATAGAGGCTCTGGACATTAATCTCTACAATGGAATGGTCAGAAAGTTCTTAAGGTGTGTTGGCCATCATTTTGGCAGAGGCTGATGAAAATTGCCATCACCTGACTTTAACCAAGAAAGGTGCTTTTGCATCTCAAGTTCCCAATGTGGGTGTAGGTGACTACTATTCAGTGGTGGGAACTAGGAAATTCAAGGGGGTGGGGGAAGCATACATTTAAACAGATAAACTTTAATAATGTAGAAGGAAGAGGAAGGGGAATCATAGATAATTACTTCTATGAAATACAAACTGGAGACATAACATCCTATATAAAGAAAACAATAATAAACCTTCATATTAAGAGACAAGGAAATCATCAGAAATGCTGATTAATACACAGAGGGGAGTTCAATTGTATTGGCAATGTTTTATTTTATATACTGGGAGGTGGGTGCACAGATACATGTTATATTATTCTTTATGCTTTCCTTCTTTTTCCGAAATATTTCACTAAAAAATAAGTTTAGTATCGTTTTGCTTTATTTTGGAATCTGTAATTTGTGATTTCATGAGTTGTCATTAGTGAGAGGGGTGGAGAAAAGAATCTGAGTTCTGAAGTTGTCTTCCTTCCAGAAAGGACAAGACCTTGGGTTCCTGATTTTAGATCAGCAATATTCCTCATATCTTTGCAAGTCAGTGTTGCCTTCCCCTCCCAGTCCCCTGTCCCCTCGCAATTTTTCCCTTTGCGTTTGGGAACTCAGTTGCATCCTAAAATTTGCCTCTGCCCCAATTGTACCAAGGAGTGGGTGTAGTAGAAATTCAGTATCTACCGCTATGTGTCATTGTTCCTGAGTCAACTTTGCTTTTCAAAAACACAATATATTATTAAACAAAGTCTTTCCTCTGCTCTGAACAACAGACTAGCGGTTGGGTTTTTTAATATAGATTTAAGAAAATAGTATACATGTTTAGTCCACTCAAAGGCTAATCACTTGCCAGGGTGTATTGAAAGTTGCTAGGGTGGTTCCCCCCCACCCCCAATGCCAGTTTTTGAGTCACATAATGGCAACATTTTGCTATAAAAATGCTAACTTCTCTTCTGTTGTGCTTCTGCTGTTATTCAAAAACAGCCAAATGGATGTTATTGAAATCCGGTCCCAAAAAAGGTTGAAATTGCTCCCCAGCTGGGCCTGAGACCCTGTGTGCCAAATTTCAGCCTAAAGAGAATTCTTATATTTGAGTCACTGTGAGCAGCTGAAAATATGAGGTTTGGGGTGGAAATGCTAACAGACTCTTAACTATCATTTTGCAAACCATGTGATTATAACACAATGCAAACCTCCTCTGGAGCAAGTCTTTGGCAAAAGCAACAGAAACAAGATGTCTGGGCCCTGAAGTTTTGCCTTTACAAGCTTCTGCTGGGCCAGCAGGAAGCAGGGGAGGCTGGTGATGACATTGCCGACATTTCTGTTCTTGCTGAGGTTAAAAGATGGGCCCCGTCAGTGAATTTCTGTTGAAGAAAAGAAGTGTGTGCAGCCTCATTCCTTTACAGGGCTCCTTGGAACACGGGTTTATGGTCACCCTTGCTTGTTCTGGAAGTGTTATCGCCAACACAGTGCTTGGTTCCAACCAGACACGAATTGTTTGCCACCTCTAGTCCCATTGGCTTAGTCACACTTGCTCCCATTCCAAGTTGGCAAAAATGCCTGCACTGCTTGGCCACTTGCTTCTATCATCTGGCATTTAAATGTGGGCTGCATCTCTCCTCAGTAACGTCCAGGGCCACAAAGATGCTTTAGTTCCAGGCTTCAAACACATGTTCCAGGCGGCGAGTGCCCAAATGTAAGTAGAGTTTCTATAGGCCAGTCCATTCATGGATGCTTCAAATGATGAGAGGTGATCAGAGCTTCTTGAGGGCAGCCCTGCAGAGTGCTGTTTCTAGAAGAGTCCTCATCACTCTTTGTGCAGCCCTCGGCCCTCTCTAGGGGCCGAGGGATAGCTGTGCTCCCGAAAGCCCGGTCAGAATGTGGCTAATCTGTTTCTGCCACTTAACGGCCAGTCTACACTGGGCAAGACACTCACCTACACTAAGCCTCAGTTCCTTCATCTATAAAATGGGGACAGGACCTGCCTTCTATCCACTTGTAAGGATCATAGAATGCGAGAGTGTTTCCTAAATTGCAATGCACTATACACATTTTTGGCAGTGTTATTATCTCCAGAATCTCATTATAGCTGCAGAATTCTAATCTGAGTTAAAGCTATGGTTGAAGCCAATAGGAATGGATTTAAAAGATCTGCTCCTATTAGAAATAGCAGGCCACAGGGGCGCCAGGAGCATCCAACTCTTGATCTTGGGGTTGTGGGTTCAAGCCCCACGTTGGGTATAGAGATCACTTGAAAATAAAATCTTAAAAAAAAAAAAAGGAAAGAAAGAAGTAGCAGTCCACAGGTTCTTTTTTTTTCTTTTTTAGGATTTTATATATTTATCTGAGAAAGAGCGACTGAGAGAGAGCATGAGCGGGGAATGGGGGCTGGGAGCACAGGGAGGGGGAAGAGGAGGGAAAAACAGACTCCCCTGCTGAGCAGGGACCCCAAAGCAGGGCTTGATCCCAGGACCCTGGGATCATGACCTGAGCTGAAGGCAGCCCAACTGACTGAGCCACCCAGGCACCCTGGCAGGCCACAGATTCTAAGCATGAATATGTATTAATCAGATATCTCCCATATGCTCAGTTCTCTGTTACGGGTTACAAAGGATACACAGAAAGAGAAGACATGATTCTTAACTTTAAGAAGAATATAATTTAGCATGAAACAAAATATTTGATAACTAAGTGATAAATACTTTAGATATAGTATCAGTTTAGCAGTGGAGAGAAGCGATGACAGCTAGAGAAATAGAGGTGGTTTCATGGACCATGTGATGTGGTAGGTCCTATTGTTTGTGTTTATCAAGATCCCTTCTTCAGGGGGTCTGATCTTTCACCCTCCATGTGGTTTCACTGGGTTTGCCAGTCACAATACCACTTGATTATAATACAATGCAAACCTCCTCTGGAGCAACTTTCTGGCTATCTATGGGCATATGCCCCTGGCTTGGCTACTGCACTATCCCATCCTCCTAGCCAGAATGATTGAACAAGGGAATGGCACTTGATCCAATCAGGCCAATGAAAAAATCTATGCCCCACCCCCTCCCAAGATATTATAAATAAGAGATAGAAAGGTTCTTTCTTGTGGGTTATGCATAAGAGGGGATGATGTAATTTTGGAGTTTTCCGTGGCCCTGAGTCAGCCCATTCAGTCTAGACGGGCACGTGTAGAAGGAGAGACTAAGTCCAAGGCAGAGTGAGGTGGAGACTGGGCACCACAAGAGGGACTTAATAGCGCTGTTTGGGTCCCTGGCATTCCTGAGACAGGTTCTTCCATTCTTCTGAAGCTGGTTTGGATTTTCTTCCATTTGAACTAAGAGTCCTAACTCTTAGATAGTGGGATTTGAATTATGTATTTAAAAGTGGGTAGGATTTGGATATCCTCTGGGAAGAAGGCAGAGTATTCTGGACAAGGTCCAGAGATGAGAATGAGCATGGTATGTTTGGGGAATCTGAGAAAATCAGCCTAGGTGGAGCAAAGGGAACAGTGGGGATGAATAGATAGGTAGATTATTAAGGGAGAGGCCAGTTTGTGAGTTTTTTCAAATTAGGTAAGAGTTGAGGTTTGATTAGGAGGAAACAGTTTCTAAAAGTAAAACCAAGGGGCGCTTGGGGGGCTCAGTCGGTTAAGCGTCTGCCTTCAGGTCAGGTCATAATCCCAGGGTCCTGGGATTGAGCCCCGGGTCGGGCTCCCTGCTCAGTGGGGAGAACTGCTTCTCTCTCTCCCTCTGCCCCTCCCCTGGCTTGTTCTCTCTCTCTTGCTCACTCTCTCTCTCTCAAATAAATAAATAAATTCTTTAAAAAATAAAAAATAAATAAAATGAAGAAAAACTGCATCTGTTTTAAGGCAAAAATTAGTCTTCTGTATTAGTCTGCTTGGGCTGCCATAACAAAATACCACAGACTGGATGATTGACACTATGGACATTTACTTTCTCGCAGTTGTGTCAGCTAGACATCCACGATCAAGGTGTCAGTGAATCTGGTTTCTGGTGAGTGCTCTCTGGCCTTGTAGATGGCCATCTTCTTGCTGTGTTTCTGCAGGGCTTTTCCTCTGTGCATGGGTGGAAAGGGAGCACTCTGGTGTCTCTTCCTCTTCATGTAAGAACATCAGTTTTATCAGATTAGGGCCTCACCCTCATGATCTCATTTGACCTTAATTTCCTTCTCCAAATACCGTGGCACCGGGGGCTGGGGCTTGACATATGGCTTTTAGGGGGATCCAATTCAGTCCATAACATCTGTCAAAACTAAGAGTAGGAGAGGAAGAAGGTAATGAGAAACACTGTCAGTGGGAGAGTAAATCTAAGGAGAAAAATCAGGTAAAATCTAGTCATGTTGAAACACGTATAACCAAGACCAAGAAATTCTATTTCTGAGAGTTGGAGTCTTTTGTACGGTGCACCATGAAATACATTCAGAAATGATTCTTACAGCATTGGTTTTAAAGATCAAAAATGGGAGCAACCTAAATGTCCATCAAAGGGACAATCAATTTTAGTGCATTTCTACAAACATCAATCCTATATGGCACTAGAGGTGAAAAATCCTAGAAATACATGTATTGACAAGAGTAAATCTCAAATATAATAATGGTGAGGGGAAAGAATCAAGTTGCTGGACATACAGAGCAGTGTAACAAATTAGTGCCGTGCTAGAGCTGGCTCATACCTATTGGGCTCATCTCTTCCCAACTCCTTGTTCCCAACTGACATCAGGTGCAGCTTGGAATTGGCTATGGTGGGAATATTTACACCGTTGTAATTGGCAGCTGCTTTAAATCAGGTCGTTATTTTAAATTTTTTTCCCCTCCTTGGCGATCCAGTTGTCTGTTAAACATTTACCAGGATACCATTGAAAGAACATTTTTATAAATAGTAAAATACTTAAAACAACACAATGTACCAGGATAACCGTATAAAGACAGTATTGGGTATGATAAACACCACATTCAGGATAGTGATTACTTCTTGAGAAGAAGGATCAGAATGTGTTGGGGGGAGTGATACACAAAGGCTTCAGCTGATCTTAAAATGTTTTATTTCTTAGACAGGGGAGCAGGTATACTACTGTTAGTTAATTTATATTTTATACTTTGTGTTTTTTGGAAACATTTAGTAAATCAATGAGATATGGAAGCCAGTCTTTTCAAACAGCAGCCTTACGTTGGCGAGATGGGGAGGCACCACCCTTAGTCTCTATCCTTGTGCCATTTTGTTGGTTTGGCAGCGATGGGAGATCTGTGGCTCTCAGATTTGGCCACTGGGGTGGGTGGGGGTGGGGGTGGGGGGTGGGGAGGGTCCAGATGAATCTGTAGTATCTCAGGCTGCACACAGGTGCCACACTTGATTCGGAAGTTCCAAGACAAAGAGGGAATAAATACCAACCCAAGGAAGAGGTGAGATAATCTGAGGGAAATCTTTAGGTGGTTAGCAGGTTAGCGTGATCATTCCCAGATGACCCTTCACTTCAGCTCTGTCTAACTGACCCCCACAAGCCACCCAGCACACAGGGCAGTGTATTTAGATTATGTGCAGCAAACAGAGCTTATTTTGCATGGGTGCTTGTTCCTAGTGAACTTGGGTCATAAAGGAACTCAGATTCTCCTAGAAAGGGGCATATGCAGGAAATGTTAGGGCAGATTTACAGCAAACATGGGTCAGGAGATGCTAGGAGGGGATGACGTTGTTCCTAGGGGAAAGACTCTGTAGCCTTTCTGTTTGGATTTCTGGCATGTTTTCATTCCTAGGTGAGGTGGACTAACATGCTCTATTTTACCTACATCCCCCTTCCTCTTGAAAGCAAGTTAATAAAGCACTTATAGGCCGGTCTGGATTTTGTACCTCTCCCTGACCTCCCTCTTCTCCTTCACATGTAGCGATACTTACAGTTTGCTAAACATACCGTGCTGTTCTCTCTGCCTGGAATCCACTACCCCACCCACAGTCCTTCTCTTTAAGCTCCTCCTGTGTGAAGACTTTCCTCCCACCCTTCACAGGAGCAGGGTTTCTCTCTCTCTCCTGTGCACCCTCCTCCTCCTAAAACATGGCTTCATCATTTCTCTTTACACGCAGTACAGTAGTTACTGCTCATATGTCCACCTCCCCTGCTGCAATGTGGAGCTCCTTCCTGGCAAGGACCCCATGTTATTTAACTTTCTACCCCCAGGGCCTAGCATCCTCTCTTTTCTCTTTAAAATGATCTGTTGACACCCCGACAGAATTCATTTGAAGGCAGAGAAACAAGGCAAGAGAAGTGGGGTATACCAAAAACAAGGAAACAGACACTAGCTGGTACAAAAGGCATGATTCCATTCATTTGTGGAACTTCAGCTGACTTTGTGCAGTTGGTGAAAGATAAACCAGAAGATACAGAAAGGCTTGAGGCGCCTAAGAGGCAGGGTCAGGGATGACAAAGCTCCTGGTACCTCTTCCTTCCCTTCAGCTGTGACCCTTTTCTGCTGGTCTGGAATCTCCAGAATTGTTGTCAACTGCTAGTTATTCCATGTGTGTTATGCCCTGAATCCTGTTCTGAATACAACGCTAGTAGGTTCCACTAATTAATTAAATTGTACTTCATAGACTTGGAGTCAGGGCTCTTGAATACAAGATGCAAATTTATGCAACATATGCAAATCACTCATGTTCTCAAATTCCATGAACAAAATCTGGTAGCCTTGAGATAAAAAAGCCCCTGCCAAGCATCATCTCTTCTAATTATTTCTTAATTCTACCCCCCCCCCCGCAACCCCCTTAGCAGTGAACTAACACTTTCAGGCTTGGCAGAAACTGGTAGAAATACAATGAGAGTTGGTTATAAACAGGAAGTTCCTTAAGGGCAAAGACCCTCTAATCTACTTTATGCTCTCTGGTGGCTCCTAATATACTGTTGAGTACACATAGTCTTGCACAGGGCATACCACCACCAGCCCCAAACTACTAAATTATGGATAATTCAGATGAACAAAAGTTGAGAGCCCTGTTTGTAAAACATAGCATTTAAGTCTAGCAACAAGGAAATGATGACCTGTACAGTCTACTACACATGGTTATATAAATTCAAGTTAATTAAAATTAAATGAAACTGAAAAATTCAGTTTTCGGAATAGCCACATTTCAAGTGTCTGATAGCTACATGTGGCTAGTGATTTTCTTGTTGGGCAACACAGATATAGAACATTTCTATTATCATAGAAAGTTGTATTGGACTGTGCTGATCTAGACTCTGCTACCCAAAGACCAGGGCTGGCAATATGGCATCATATGGGAGCTTATTGGAAATGCAGAATCTCAGGCCCTAACCCAGATCCACGGCATCGGAATCTGCATTTTAATAAAATCCTCAATTCATTCACATGCGTCTCAGAGTGAGAGGCACTGGTCTAGAGCTAAAATAGAAATTAGTGGTTCTCAGATTTTAGTATGCGTCAGAATCCTCTGGGGGAATTATTAAACACAGATCGCTGGGCATCAATATGAGAGTTTCTGATTCTGTAGGTATACTAGTTTCCTAGGGCTACCATAACAAATTACCACAAGTTGGGTGACTTAAGACAAAAGAACACTATTCTTTCTCTCAATTCTGGAGGCTAGAAGTTGGAAATCAAGGTGTTGGCAAGGCCATGCTCCCTCTGAAAACTTCCTTAGGTAAAGAAGAATCCTTCCTTGCCTCTTCCTAGCTTCTGGTTTACTGGCAATCTTTGGTGATTCTTGGCTTGAAGCTGCATAGCTCCAACCTCTGCCTCCATTATCATATGGCGTTCACCTCTTGTATCTGTGTCTCTGGGTCTGTATCTTCTTCTTAAAAGGATACCAGTCATATTGCATTAAGGGTCCACTCTACTCTAGTACAACTTCATTTTTAAATTAGCTAATTGCATCTGTAATGACCTTGATTCACATTCTGGTGTACGAGGGGTTAAAACTTCAACATATCTTTTTTTTGGGGGGGGGAACAAAATTCAATCCATAGCAGGAGTTCTAGGTGGGACCTGATAATCTGCATTTGTCACAACTTCCCAGGTGATGCTGATGCTGCTCTGGGGATCACACTTTGAAGACCAGAGATCTAAAATATCTACAAAATAGGACTACATAGAACTAAAAGTTGGATTATACTATAGAAATCACTGTGTTCAAGATTCTATTTTAAAGCACACTTGAAAGATTGTCATCCAGTCTGTGCGTGAATCTTTCCAATGACAGGGCTCTCATTACCAGCAGAGCGGTCTTCTCCACAGCTCTTCCTGTGAAAATTCACACCCTTTGAACTTTCTAAATATCTGATATATCTAGATATATCTAGATATCTGACGGCAGCTGAATGTCTCAATATTGTACTCTAGCTACATTTCCTCTGTGTGACAGAATTCTCAGAATCCTCAAGATGCTGGCTTGCTCCTGAAGGCACACTTGTTAAGGGTCATAGGGGTGATAATCATGCCTCCTACTGATTATAAATTAGAAAGGGAGTAACCCTGGAATCCAACAGATGAGGATCAAAAGGTCAGCTTTATTTCCAGTAAACATATAATGGAGACTAGAACTTGGACCTTGACGACAATCAGCCTTCCTCATAACCCCCACCTAGCTGGGCATATCTGACAAAGATACAGAGAAGCAGAACAATTGAATCTAGACCACTGTGCAAGGTTTTGAGGTAAGAGTTACAGCTATTACCACATAAAGAAAGGCTCCACCACTAGAAGAAGAGAGGTTTTCCTAAAAAAGAAAGGAAAACTACCTCGCTTCTCTTCTCCTAAACCCATCTACCTAGTAAGACAGCCTTCTCCTCCAGTTACCAATCTACCACCCACTCCCACTGCTTTCTCCCTTTCAAACATAAACGCAATGTTATTTATAAAAGCCCCCCTCTCCCACTTGTTGCCTAAATGTCTCAGGAAGTTGATCCTATTCTCAACTCAAGCCAATCACCGTACGGCTAATCCCCTTGTAAGTGATTGGCTCAAGAGTTTAGGCTTCAGCCAATCAGTGCATGATATGATTCTAGAGCCTGCTGCTGGACCAGAGATGGGCACATAACACAAACTAGTCTAATTAGACTGAATAAGAACTTTTTTCAAAGGGTTGGAAAAGAGATTTTCTTTCTTTCTTTCTTTCTTTCTTTCTTTCTTTCTTTCTTT
>NW_027397064.1:70930168-70963624 GCF_003265705.2 Callorhinus ursinus | reverse complement strand
TCTTTCTTTTCCTTCCTTCCTTCCTTCCTTCCTTCCTTCCTTCCTTCCTTCCTTCCTTCCTTTCTTTTTTAAAGATTTTATTTATTTATTTGACAGAGAGAGAGAGGCAGTGAAAGAGGGAATACAAGCAGGGGGACTGGGAGAGGGAGAAGCAGGCTTCCTGCTCAGCAGGGATCATGACCTGAGCTGAAGGCAGATGCCCAACGACTGAGCCACCCAGGCGCCCTGGAAAAGAGATTTTCTAATGAGGAAGCATTTTGTTCTAGGACTGATGGTAGCCACCTTCTAACCACAAGAAGAGTCAGTCTGAAGAAAACAGAGGATGGCAGAGTTCAAAGAAGAGCAGAGAAATAGATCTCCAGCTCCAATGGTAACATGTTGGCTCTCTCTTTGGTTTTTTGTTTTGTTTTTAATTATAAAAGAAACTAAATTTCCTTATTGTTTAAGCTAGGTATATCAGTGTTTCTGTCATTTCCAGGTAAAATGATTCTTACCAATAAAATACTCAAATATTGTTCCCATGGGTTAGTAAAATTTGCCTCATGGAAACCTAAAGAAATAGGACTAAGTCTCTACCCACCAATGCTCTATTTTAATTCATTAGTGCTGCTCTTAAAGTATGTGCCTTTCACTGGACAGATTACTCCAGACACTGTGCTACTGGCAACTCCAAGAACTCACCACAGTACCTTCCACAGAATACACTCTAAGCAATCATTTATTGAACAAATGCAGATGGAGACTGCATTAACATTTTCAGCGGACACATAAGAGTTGTCATATAAACTAAACTAAACTAAAACCCCTAGAACATTTTTTATATAAATTGATGTCAAAGCTGCCTGTCTCCACCCTGTATATGAGCAGTTGCATGTGTATGGAGTTTGCTTTTTAACATTTTTACCAAAAGGCCTTGATATTTATTGCTGTTCAGTTATATCTAGGAGATTCCAGCTTAGTTGATTGCAGCTCAGTTGAGATAATTTTTAATTGTGGTTTCATCATTTGTCATGTCAACTCTTCTTCCTATTTTGGTATCAACTTCAAAAAAGATAGACATTCCTTCTCTACCTTCATATGAGCCAAACAGCAAAGCATTGACTGAAACAGCAGCAATAAGAGAAGACAGTACACTAGAGTGTTTGCCAGGAGTAGCCCTCTCTGAGCAGTCCTGACTTGGCGGACTTTCCAGAAAAGGCCGGTTTGTAACTTCTGCCACTTCTAGTCCACTCTCTCTGCCACCACCCATGATTGGTGATTAGTGAATTGTGGAGAAGGCCCTGAAAATGCCTACCTGAGTCCTCTCTGAGTTCTTTGAAGTTGCCTCTGCTCTAGAAAACTCTTCTCCTCCACCAAACACTGAGCTGTCTCCTCGGGGGAGGCCTGCAGTGGCCCAGCCATGCCATGATCAGATAGGGTTGAAATATTAGGAATTGTTAGGGGACAGTGGTGTTCTTCTGTCACTTTTACCCAAAATGGGGACTTAGGGTTTTTTCTCTGTTTGGTTGATACCTACATGTATTTATCCATTGCTTCCGAATCTAGATAAGTAGGAACAATTTGTTATGAACTGCCGGTTCCCAAACAAAGCTCAATTAAATGTTTTTTTGTTTGTTTGTTTTTACTTTTTAAGTAATCTCTACACCCAATGTGGGGCTCAAACTCACGACCCTGAGATCAAGAGTTTCATGCTCTACCACTGAGCCAGCCAGGTGCCCCAAACAAAGCTCAACTTTAGACAGTATTCCACATTTGATTGTTCAAGGACACTAATTCCATCATGATGGCTGTACCCTCATGACCTAATTACTACCCGAAGGCCCCATAGCTTAATACTATCACACTGGGGATTAGGGTTTCAACATAGGAATTTTGGAGGGTACACAAACATTCAGTCCATAGCAATTATTATGTTCTTTTAAAAACCATGAATTATCTGCCATTTAGTAAAATCTAGATGAGTATTAAAATGAATCAGCCTTCAAGGAAAACATTTGTATTTTTCATGATTCCCACTTTTCCCCTTTCTGATAATCAAACTACTTCTCTATATCTTCTCTTTTGAAGCCACTCCTATGAACCACAAATTCTTTAAGATTTCTGTGGCTGTCAAATGGCACTTGGATTTCCTTCAGTCCCATGGAATGTAATTCCCAAGGTCCAGAGACTTGAGTTCATAAAAACCAAACAGATCAACTCCTACCAGATCTTGTCTCTTGAGAAAATTGAAACAAACCATAGCAATTGTCACTCCAAGTTGTCGACTGTCTATGAGGGATTCAAAGATCCATGGTCGGTAACAATTTGTTGCTTGCTGGCCATCTGGCTCTGGACCACTCTTATAATGGTACGTGGCATTAGTTTGCCTAGCTGGTGACAGCCGAGTCATCTGCCCAACATCCCCATCCCAACTCTGTGTTCTGTATGTACTCTTTATCTCATCATGGTGATTACAACTGTTCTGTCTTTATGAAAAAGATGCTGAAAAAAAGTGATTTCTTGTTATGATGGAAGTAAAAAAGGTCTAAAGGAAAGATGGCGTTCTTGAGTTTAAAAGTTTATAGGGGTCTTGAGTCAAATGTCTCATGAATGCCAGTGAACTCATGCACTTTGGTGGCATGATGGTTTATTGAAATATTGATTTGTATTGTGCTTGCTCTATTTTTCTTCTCCCTTCATTTCAGGAAGATAGTGGGCCATTGGTTGGCTGAATCTGAAGCTGTTTCAGAATAACTTAGTTTCCTATCTTCTGGGGAAAGCTGAGCATGTTGAAAAGGTTACACTAGGAGTTTGAGAGAAAGACGAGAGAGGAAAGAGAAAGAGATTTTCCCCAGACAGAGAAGGGTTAGGATTTGATGGGTCTAAAATGCCCTTTACCAGGAGAAGTAGTAAGACCACAAGAGGGTATGCCTTGTAGCCTCACTGAATTCTGCTGCAAAAGAGAGCACCTGGATTCTGTGGACCTTGTGCAGTGAACAGAGAGAACAAAAGAACAAAATCACGTGGCCTGAAAATTAGATATTTTGGTAGAGATTGCTAAATTTCATCAATGCCAATTTCATCTGTCCTTCCTGGGTATACAGGTCAATTCTACTTCTCTGCCAGTCCCCTTGCATTTGAGTAGAGCCAAGTGCCTGCGTCTGGCTGAAGTAATGGGCACTGGCCCTCATGACTCTCCATTATCACCTTAAATCACGTTCTGGTCTGAGTGGCAGGAAGCAAAGGATTGCAAAGCCCAGAGGGTGATTGGAAGATCCCATTATGGAAGGATCCCTGAGCTACCACTTGACACAAGCTGTCCAGCATGGCTTCCTGACTGGGAATATCCGTGTTGGACTTCATGTGAGGAGGAGACAAACTTCTTAAGAACCTGTGATCTGGAGTTTTTTTTACCCAATAACTAGCTTTAATTGCCCTAATTCAGGTGTCCAGCCCCTCTTTCCAATGCAACACATGCCTCCCAGATGTTTACCCTGGAATGTAGAGTGGGAGACCCAAGTCATAGCTAAGATAGAGCTGTTTGCTGGCTCAGTGGGATCCCGAGAGCTACATTTCATTTGCTTTAAAGATAATACATTACTTTGAAACAAGACTTGACGTTGTAGACTAAGAGTTTTATCTCATTTCTCCCTCTAAACTCCTTTCTCCTTTTTCTTTCTGGGAAAGGTGTACATTGAGGAATCTGTCCTCTCCGACAGACAAGATTGCCCAGCACACATCCAACAGTGATGCTCCCTGCCAAGGTAGGCATCAGCTTTCTGGCCTCCCACCCCATCCTTTTATTTTCAGCCCTTCTCGCTCCTTCCAGGGTATGGGCATGAACCTTAGAGGTCTGGATAGCAAAGAGTTACACCTTCCTTTCAGGTCTTGGGCTTCTTCAGTCAATTAATTGGATCAACATTTCAACTCGAGGCTGCTCTGCTGGTCTCTAGCTCACACCATCACCTGAAATACAGCCCGCCACACACACGCTTTTGACAGCAAGAGCCGCTCAAAAGCCTCTCCATGCCTCTATTCCAGGAATAATCCAAGGAAAGGGTTGATACCTGTGAAAGCCGTGAGTGCAGAAGGCCTCTCTGTCCACCGCTTCAAAAGAACAACTACCCTCAGTCTGCCTTGATTTGGCATTATAGCTCTTCTTTTTCAATGAAAAGTCCCTGCTCTATTCATTATAAAGAATAAAGAGCTTTTCAAGTGTGAGTTGCTCAACCCAGAAGGGAACAGAGCTATTTTTAAGAGGGTTTCAACTCTGAGCTGTTACACAGGCCAGCCTGCCAGCAGCAGAGGGCTTCCTGGGAGGCCGAAGGCAATCGCAGCCGCCCTTCAGGAGGGGATATTCAGGAAGGAAGCTCCTGGGGCAGAAGCATTCTAGCTCTCTGGCCCGCACACAGCCCCGGTGGCTTCCCACCTGGCTCCTCTAGGCAGAACCTCCCAAGGGGGTCGGGGGAGTATTTTTTATTCTCACCCATTTGAGGTTTGCCTGCTGCCTTAGGTTTCTCACATCTACTTCCTCCAAATAGGAAACAATCTGCTTGATTCTCATCCAGGAGCACTGAGAGGAGGGGGGCCGTCTTTATGTCCTCTCCTATCTTCGTCAAGCCATATGCAACTGGCAGCCACCACACTTCTCTCTGTGGGAAGAGGATAATCAGAGCTGGATTCCTGAATGAAAGGAGGAACATGCAGAGTCGCCTGCCTCCCGTCCAATGGTAGTGGAATCCTTGTGGCCTGACTCAGTCCGGAGCTCGTCTGAAGTCCGTGTCTTTTAGGGACCGGGATGGGCTCTCAGATTCAGAGTTAGAGGGACCTGGGTTCAAGTCTCGCCTTTTGGGCCTCTGCTCTCTTGGGGTAAATGAGGATAACAATACTGTCCTCTCAGAGGCATCGTGGGGAGGATTACCCATCCCGCAGTGTCACACGTATGTTCATCAATGATCTGAGGGCTGGCAAGATATACTCTCTAATTTCTTTCAAGAGCAGAAAATGGTGTTCCTGGACGACAGAAGAGATATTGACAATGTGATAGGAACTAATGATTCAGGAGAATTGGGATGACCTATTCTCCCATTCCATTAAGCTTCTCCAACAGAGAGAAGGGGCAGGGAATTAAAACTCTTCCATTGCTCTGGTAGCTTTGGGGAGTCAAAGGCATGTGTGTATACTAAAGTGTGGGAGGGCACCCAAATGTCAACTAATTTCATACACAGAATGGCTAAAAGAAATAGAGAATTTTTTTTCATCATAATATACCTTGTACCATGGAGGTACAGAGCTTAGAGAAATCCACTTCAGTACTTTTTTTAAAGGAAATATAATAGCCAGAAAAATATAGACCTACTGGACGTAAGGGCAAAGATAGTGCAAATATATGTGTATGGTAAGGTTATACTGTTACAAAGATGGGGCAACCAGTTAGGCTCTGAGCTTCCAGTAGGCCAAAGCAGAAAGGGAAATATTATGTTACCAAATGTATAGCTTTCATGAGGAACCCCCTACTGCTACCAGTTCCTCATCCTTTTTTATCATAAGATTCATAAGCATGGATAATTATCTTCAGGAAGAGAATACTTACGGAGTTTCACTACGGCCTCTTTCAAGTATTTGATGGGCTGCCAAGTACAAAAAGGAAAGATTGCTTTGGGTAATTCCAAACCACAAAACTAGAATCAATGAGTGTAAGTTAAAGGGAACAGATTTTGGTTAAAAATAAAGAACTTTCTAACAATTAGAGTTGTCCATAAATGGAATGAGCTGTCTGGCAAAGAAGTGAGCTCCCTGTTACTGGAAGTGATCAAACAGAGGCTGGCTAACCATCTGTTAAGGATAAAAAGGATTTGTACATAATGAGAGAATTATGCAACAACATAATACAAGGCTCTTCATGACAGTTTTATTTATAATAGTAGGGAAAAAAATAGAATCAACCTAAATGTCCAACAATGGGGGATTAGATTATTATGGTACTCTCATATGACTTACTTTTTTTACAGATTTTACAGATGTTAAAAAATCAATAAAATGATGACATGGGAAATGCTTATAATCTGTTACTAAGTGGGAAAAACAGGCTACTGTAGCATATATATTGTGATGCCATTTTGTAAAAAAAAAATATTTGTATATGGAAGAATAACACTAAAATGTACATACATGAAAACATTGATAGTGATTACCATTAGTGTTTGAATTATGGGTGATTTTCCTCCTCTGGGCTGCTCAGGGTTTTCCAAGTTTTCTATGCTGAGCACTTACCACTTACATAACTAGGGGGAAAAAAAAGTAAGAAGAAAAAAAACTCCCAGGAGTCTCTTATTAGCTAGTAGCTTCAATTAGATGATCCCTATAGTTTTTCAAACCTAAGATTTTATGTTTTTTATTTTAAACTTAGGTTGACTGTTTTTCTCATAAGATAACTTACCTTTTAAAAAGGTTTTAATCAAATATAAACCCTCCCACCAAAAAAAGTTTAGCTTAAATTATAAAGTTTTTGGTAAAAATCAAATGTGTTTCTGATTGCTCTGGTCATTTTCACAGTCTCTTGAAGATACATGGGATATAAATGTAAAAGTCTGCCGAGTAGAATAGAAAGAACTTACGAATTGGAATCAGACACCGCTGGGTCTCAAATCTTGGCTCCACTACAAACCAGCCTTAGTTTCCTCAACTTGAATATGGGATAATAATAATAATAGCTAAGATTTGTAGAACACCCTCAACGTGCCAGGCACTGATTAAGTGCTTTATATGCAATGGAATCTTCAATAAAATCCTCCGAGGTGAATTCTGTTCTCCTTATTTTTCAGATGATAAAACTAAAGCACAGAGAATTTCCATAGCTTGCCAAGATCTGATAGCTCTAAGCGATGGAGTACAAATTCAACCTCAGGCCATCTAACCTTAGGAACCATGGTGTTAACTACTATACTATACTGCCTTATAGAGTTGTGGAAGGATTAATTAAATTAACATAGATAAAGTGCTTAGCAGAAAAACAGGCAGTCAGTGTGCTCGGTTTCTCCCTAAACTTTTCCATAGCTATTTGGCCCCAGAAAGACTTCTGATTGTCTTCTCCAAGAATGCATTCAACGAACACGCTGGAGAAATGCAGCTCTGTGGTAGGTAGTCTTATAACAAGTTCATTATCAGTGGCATTCATGTCAAACTGAAAGATATTAGAAATCATGTCCCACAGGATTCCATTCTGGGGCTGATTCTTTAATATTTCATCAATGATTTACATGGATAGAACAGAAAATAAGCTCCTAAAGCTGACAGATGATACATGCTGTTAGCAGATGACACCCATCGTCAGTTAGAAGGGCTAGCATCCAGGACAGGATTAGAATTCCAAATGGTCTGGCAAGATGGAGAAGAGGTGGAGGCAAAAAGAATGAACTTCATTAGCAACTAGCACAGAGTAATACATTTATTAAGAGGGAAAACATTATGTCGGCATAGCAAGGGCAGTGACTAGGAGTGAATAATTGTTGCTAGAATGAGTTAATGGTTAAAGTTGCTCATAAGCTGGAAATGAGACACAAAGTCAAGTACGGTTCTGGAAATGTACTGAAAAAATAAGACTATGGTGGAGTAAATCAATTTCCCCCATTATATACCATATTTTAAACACTCTTTCGAGTTCGATTTTTTTTCCTTCAATATTGTTCTGGACATCTTGGAAAAAGTATCCGAAAAGCAAAAGAAATTTTTACAATTACAAAACACAACCTGAGGGAATAGCGAAGGAACTGAGATCTTTTAGTTGAAGAAGACAAGTCAGTTGCTGACAATTGATTTAAAAATTGCTTACGGAGCAGCATCTATGTCCCAGCCTTTGTGCTGGGTGCTGGGAGACAGAGAGAATCAAGATCTGGTTTCTGCCCTTGAGAAGCTCAGAGACAAGAGGATAATCGCTTTTAAGTTTATAGACTGTTATTTAGAACTCTGATGTTTGCATCATTCCTGGCTAACTCCTATGCATCTTTTTCTTTTATTTCCTCTTTCTTCCCTCATTTCCTCTTCTTTTCTTTTTTCCTTCTCTTCCCTAGATGTTAGATCTGTGACGGGAGCCCACCAGCATGGCAGGTTGGCTAGGTATATTCAATAGGGTCTCATCTGAGACTTGGCCAGGATACGAAGCCCTTCTCCTCTTACATTTCGAAATATTTCTATAAATGTATCTTTCATCCTCCATACACTTCCAATACAATTGCAGGCGATGAAGCAAGGCTGGGAGAGAGAAAAGTAGGTTCCCGGATGCAAATAGATCAGTTTGGCTGGGGAGAATGCTAGAGTAGATATATTATGAATCTCATAATATTAAGGAATTTGAACTTTCTCTTAGTGATGACAGAAAGTCAATGAAAGTTTGTGAGAAAGGGAGTGACAAGATCAACTTGGGTTTTTAGGAAGAGTAACCTTATTGTGGTAGACAGAATGGGTTGTAGGGGGACAGGCTGGAGGAGGAGCCTTGTTAGGAGGTGATCATTAAGGAATAAAAAATGACCAGAATTAGATAATAGAGTTAAAAGAGACAGAAGATATGTGGACTTGAGAGACACTATAAAAGAAAAATCATTAAAAATTTGATGCCTAAGTAAATATGAGCATCAAGGGAGGGAGAGGATTTGAAAACAACTCCTAGATAGTAGACAAGGAGTTTGGGAAATGAAAAGGTACCAAAATGAGGCAGTGGGAAGGTGAAGATGGTTTGTGGCAAGGGAATCATGATGGGTTTGGGGCCAGACAGGTTGTCTTTGTGTTGATGGAATATATAAATAAAAACCATATATCCAACAGGGAGCTAAGAATAGATTTTCTATAAGATCATCCTCAGGGGCGCCTGGGTGGCTCAGTCGTTAAGCGTCTGCTTTCGGCTCTGGTCATGATCCCAGGGTCCTGGGATCGAGCCCCACATCGGGCTCCCTGCTCCACAGGAAGCCTGCTTCTCCCTCTCTCATTCCCCCTGCTTGTGCTCCCTCCCCTGCTGTCTCTCTCTCTCTCTCTCTCTCTCTGTCAAATAAATAAATAAAATCTTTAAAAAAATTATGACAACAAAAAAAAAGATCATGCTCACAGAGGTAATAATGTGTTTTGGACACCTCCACCTGTATATCCCATTGACACATCACACTCTGCATGCCTAAGACTAAACTCTACTGTCATTCACAAACACAAAATTTAATTTCTGTTTCTCCTCTAGGTTAATCATGCTTTTAAATATCCAGGCTACCAAACTCAGAGTCATCTCTGGTACCTTCGTCTCCTATCCCTCCCACTCCCACAAGCAACTAGCCACTAAAACAATTGATTCTAAGAAAAAAATATGTTGTATATCAATTCCTAGTGCCATAGTTAATGCTCACATAATTTGTTTCTTAAGTATCACATAGTTTGTAACAGGTTTTCTTGCCACATGAGTCTGTATTTTCCCACTGGCTACAGAATGAAATTCAAAGTCTTCCAGGAATGAACATACTTGTCCAGCCTAATCACTGAGAATATCTCTACATACCCAACCTGAAAGCCCCATCAGATTCCTTGCCTTTCTTTAATGATGCCAGGCATTTCTATGCCTGGTGTACCTTTATTGATGATGTTCCATTATTTTGGAATAATTTTTTTCTACTTAAGGAGAATATCTTTCAAGTTCTGAGTTCCATGCTAGTCCCATTGTGAAGGTTTCTCTGATCTCCCATTGCTTGTCTCTCTTCACTCATGTTGCTTTCTTTGAAAGCAAGAGCCTGAACCAGGGAGGTGAAAGTAGACATGGGAAGATGCAAAGGATGTAATAAAAGTCTAAACAAAGGATTGTTGGACACAGAGAAGGGAAAAGTTCAAAATGACTGGCACTGAACCCAAGTCAAGCTGATAATTGAAA
Organism: Callorhinus ursinus; assembly: GCF_003265705.2. Classification (NCBI taxonomy): domain Eukaryota; kingdom Metazoa; phylum Chordata; class Mammalia; order Carnivora; family Otariidae; genus Callorhinus; species Callorhinus ursinus. The sequence continues at coordinate 70,953,744 of NW_027397064.1, read as the reverse complement.
AGCCTTACAGAAATGAAAAGGGTGGTTGAGGCTAGAGAAAACTATTTGGAATTTATATGCAAAGAGATGATACCAGATGTGTGGGAATAAAGGAATAGAAGAGAAGAGTCTGTTAGGGAAAATGCTGATCTAAGGAGAGAGCTATAAACATGTTACCAGAGTTCCAGCCCAAGATGGTAACTTAGGAAGACCCTGAACTCACTTCCTCCATGGACACACCAAATCTGCACTTATTTATAGAGTATTCCCCCCAAAGAAGAAGATAGACAAAAAAGAGAACAAATAGAGAATGAATGACAAGAGAGACAGAGACAGGGTAAAAAAAAAGGGAAACCCTGCCCTCATGGTGAACTGTAGTTAGGAGGGATAGTACTGAGGGATCGTGAGCAGATTCATCTGTGCTGGGGCTCAGAAAAAAAACAAAAAACAAAATAAAACATGGTTTAAAAGGGCAACTGGAATATAAAGGACCCATCGCTAGAAACCTGCCAAACAGCAGGAGAACTGCTAGAACTCTTCCAGGTCAGAGGACTTAGTGAGTGCCACAGTTTACATTTGTCCTCTACCTTGATAGTGCAGACAGGAGCAGGGGTCCAGGTGCCATAGCCAGCCTGCCACCTCAGTGGGCCTCAGGCCCCTGGCCTATGCCAGCCACAAATGCTATAGGGCATAGGAAAAAAAAAGTGTGCTTTAAAAGAACAATTAGAGGGGCGCCTGGGTGGCTCAGTCGTTAAGCGTCTGCCTTCGGCTCAGGTCATGATCCCAGGGTCTTGGGATCGAGCCCCGCATCGGGCTCCCTGCTCGGCGGGAAACCTGCTTCTCCCTCTCCCGCTCCCCCTGCTTGTGTTCCTGCTCTCCCTACTCTCTCTCTGTCAAATAAATAAATAAAATCTTTAAAAAAAAAAAAAAAGAACAATTAGAACATAGAAGAACTAACCCTAGAGCCTTGCCAAATGGTGAGGGAGTTGCTGGGACTCTCTCTGGGTCAGAGGGGCTGGCAAGCATCATGGTTTATATTACCCCTCCACCTTGAGATGGGAGCAGGGTTCCGGGTCTCATAGCCAGGCTACTGCATCAGTGACACCCAGGCCCCTAGTCCACACCAGGCCCAGATGTCCCACCAAGGCAGCCCCAGCTTATGGGGACACCCTTGGTCAGCCCTCACTACAGCTCTAGCCATCTCGCCAAGGTGACACATATGCAAAGTATACCCAGAATACTCCAGGCCAACACCACTTCAACTCTAGATGTCTTGCTGGGGTACCCCCAAAACAGAGCACCCCAGGATCTCATGGTCCATGCTTGCCTCAGCTTTAGCTGCCCTGTCACAGCAACCCCTGCATAGAGTGCCTCAGGATCCCTTGGCCTACATCCCACCTTGGCCCACACATGCCTCAGATTCAGCTGCCCTGCCAGGTCACCCCTGTATGAAGCACCCTGGGATATCCCCATTTGCACCCCCTTCAGCTTCAGCTGTCGTCGCAGGGTGCCCTCAACACAGAGAGCCCTGGCCTGTGCCCACTTGAGCTCCAGCCATACCATCAAGGCAGCCCCGGCACAGAGTATCCCAGGACCCCGAGCCATGCCAGCCACAACTCCAGCCAGCCAAAGTCACCCGGCACACATAGCTTACAGAGGGGATGATCATACACAAGATCATTTCTTCAAGTTTAGGAGAAGTAGCTGTTCCATTCATAGGAACAAACAGAAAGTCGAGCAAGATGAGGAGACAGAGGAATATTCTCCAAATGAAAGAACAAGACAGAACCTCAGAACAAGAACTAAACGGGACAGTAATAAGCAATCTATCTGATAAAGAGTTCAAACTAATGGTCATGAAGATGTTCATTAGACTAGAGAGAAAAGTGGATGAACTCAGTGAGAACTTCAACAAAGAGATAGAAAGTATAAGAAAGAACCAATTAGAGTTGAGGAATATAGCAACTGAAATGAAAAATACACTAGAGGGAATCAACAGTAGATGAGAGGATGCAGAGGAACAGACCAACAATCTGGAAGATAGGGTAATGGAAAGCCCCCAAGCTGAACAGCAAAAAGAAAAAAGAATTTAAAAAATGAGGATAAGGGGGTGCCCGGGTGGTTCAGACGGTTAAGCCTTCGGCTCAGGTCATGATCTCAGGGTCCTGGGATCGAGCCCCGCATCGGGCTCCCTGCTCCGCGGGGAGCCTGCTTCTCCCTCTCCCTCTGCTCTTCCCCCTGCTGGTGCTCTCTTGCTCTCTCTGTCAGATACATAAGTAAGTAAAAATCTTTTTTAAAAAATGAGGATAAATGAAGGGATGTCTTGGACAACATCAAGTGAACAAATACTTGCATTATAGGGATCCCATAATCCCTATGAAGGAGAAGAGAGTAAGGGGGAAGAAAACTTATTTGAAGAAATAATACCTGAAAATTTCCCTGAGGAAGGAAGTAGACATCCAGGTTCAGGAAGCACAGAGAGTTCCAAACAAGATGAACCCAAGGGGGTCCACACCATGCCGATTCCTCACCTAGAACTATAAAATCCAAAGTTCTGGGAGTAGGCGTCAAATTCTGCATTAAGCAACAAGCCCTCGGCGTGACCTTATGCTTACTAAAGTTTCTAAAGAGGTAGTTGGTATTAGAGTGACATTTTAAATTCCTTAAGTTTGCTTAATTGTGTGTACCAATAGATAACGAAGTGTGTATCTGTACGGTGGGGGTGGGGAGTGACAGATGGAGTACAAAGAGTGCTGAAATTCAACAGACCTGGGAGTCTGGGAATTGGTTATGGAAACGACTGCCTTTGAGGGTGGAGAGTGTGGCTGTCAGAAAGGATGACAGAGAGAAGGTCCTGGCGACTGAGATGTCTTATGTGAATGGGTGCTTGATGGCTGTGGTCCACAACATAAGTCCCTCTGTAAACTAAACCCTGTTATGGTGATAGCTTTCAAAGGCTATTGTGAGAGATAAACTAGATAGGCAAACATATAATGTAAAACATGTATTTACACTTGACCAATTCCTCAGAGATAAAAGTTGGTATTCTTAGGAGTATGGTATCATTTTAAAGCCCAAATGTCACATGACTCATTATTTTGGATAATCTTTATCACTATCGGTCCTTCTCAAACCAAAAATATAACTTTAACTTAACAAGCTACAACTAGCAAGTTAAACATTAGTAACTAGTAGTTTATCTGGTTTCTTAAATTTCTTAGCCTCAGTACATATTCGTCTTAGAAATTCTCTCTTCGGAAAGATAAACGAGGGCACCTGGGTGGCTCAGTCGGTTAAGCGGCTGCCTTCGGCTCAGGTCATGATCCCAGGGTCCTGGGATCAAGCCCCACATCGGGCTCCCTGCTCCGCGGGAAGCCTGCTTCTCCCTCTCCCACTCCCCCTGCTTGTGTTCCTGCTCTCGCTGTGTCTCTCTGTCAAATAAATAAATAAAATCTTTAAAAAAAAAAAAAGAAAGATAAACGAGCTTTAAATATAGGCAATATATTGCAAAAGCTTTCTACTCTACAAAAAGTTGCCACCAATTGTAAGCTTATCTATTAAAGAGAATGTTTATGAGGAAAAAGGAAAAATAATAAACATGGCTGTCACCCTCAAATATTTCTTCATGCCCCTTGTGACCCATCCCTCTTCACCCTCTACTTGGTTCCAGGTGACTGCTGACTCTGCTTTGGTCATTGTAGATTAGCTTGCATTTTCTGGAATTTTTTATAAATGCAATCATACAGTATGTATGTACTCTTGTTTTTGTCTGACTTCTTTCACTCAGCATATTATTTTGAGATTTATGTATGCTGTAGTGTTTGTAAATAGTTCATCCATTTTTATTGTTGAGTTGTATTCCATTGTGTGACTATACATTTATGTTAACCCATTCACCTATCGATGGACATGTTAATGGTTTCCAGTTTTGCGCTGTGACAAAGAAACTGCTATGAACATTAAAACACACACACACACTACTCATTTCTTATATATTTTTTAGAGATTTTGTTTATTTGTCAGAGAGAGAGAGAGAGAGAGAGAGCACAAGCAGGGGGAGCGGCAGGCAGAGGGAGAAGAAGCCTCCCCGCTGAGCAAGGAGCCCAATGAGGGGCTCGATCCCAGGACCCTGGGATCATGACCTGAGCCGAAGGCAGACGTTTAACTGACTGAGCCACCACATCCCACATTATTTGTTTCTAAGAAGAGAGGAGGAATTCTAAGTCGCAAAAGAGCCAGAAAAAGACTGGCCACTGAGGTGAACTTACATATTTTAGTTACCCAAAAAGATTATCTTTTTTGGTCTTTAACCTTTTATGGGAAACTTCCAATTTCTGAGATGTCATACCTGTGATTTGAGGAACTGCTCAGTTTGGGACCCTTATGATTCTAAGTTTTGAAATTTAGTCATTTTTCTTTCAAAAGAGGTATTCCATTCTTATATGAGGGTATCTAACCAAAAACAACAACCAAGTACCAGGCCATAGAATTTAAAGAGAAGTGGGTTGTAAGGTCAGTTTTCACATGATCAATTAACATATTGGGGGTGGGATGAGGGGCTGGAATAAGATGTGTTAAAATGGATTCAATTTGACCAAATTATAGCTTTTGAAAGAACTTCTCTTTAGCACAGCCATTCTTTGTTCTTTTTAGAGGAATTCATTGAAATAAAAATATTGTAAAAATACATACATGTGGGACACCTGGGTGGCTCAGTCAGTTAAACGTCTGCCTTCGGCTTAGGTCATGATCCCAGGCTCCTGGGATCAAGTCCCACATTGGGCTCCTTGCTCAGCGGGGAGTCTGCTTCTCCCTCTTCCTGCCGCTCCCCCTGCCATGCTCTCTCTTTCTCTCTCTGTCTCTCTCTCTCTCCCTGACAAATAAATAAATAAAACCTTAAAAAAATATGTGCTTGTTGTAAAAATAATCCAAACAATCCATCAGTCTAGAAGCAAATATGAAAGCCCTGTCATAATAAGCCAGTGGGCCTATACCCTTCTAGACTTTTCAGAATACATACGCAATCATGTACACATATATCTTTTTCTGCATGTGACTTGTCCAACTTCCACCATCTCACTTCCCCTAAAGTAACAAGCTATAGCAATTAACAATTACATTAATAAAGGTTACATTTCTACAGTACACCCACACACATTACATTTCACATCTGTTATATTCTGATCCTTACTCTGATGGGCAAAAATAGGCAGGGGGGGATTATTGGGGTCATTTTATAGGCAATGTCATTTATGCAAAATCTCAAAGCTACTTGTGCTAAAGAAGTCGTAGCTGGACTTGGGTCCTCCATACAAAACAACATGTTTCTTTCCTACATCACACTGTTCCCCACAGTGGGATTTCCACATCCAAGTCTTCCCAGCCTCAGCTAAAGTGTCCTACAGAGTATGTCAGCTTAAAAATTGGATTAGATATAATTTTGAACATCGCCATGTAGTTGCCTAGTAGTTTTCTTTAGATAGGAAAAAAGTAGCATTCCAAGTTTGATCTACCAAGTATCTGGATTACATCTTGAAGTGATGCCAAAGGGGGGGGGTTACAAGGAAAACTCTACAGGATCCCACACTGATGTTTCTGTATGTAATCCAGCTTTTTCCAAGTATGTCTGGCAATGTACATCCACTATTGAACAATGTGCTGTCAAAAACAAAACAAGACAAAAGGCCCAAAATGGAGTCACTTGTGCTAAGTTCTACAACACCAAACTGAGATTTAATTCTAGTTTCAGCTGTTCCAGAAATGGTATCTTAAGCCAGTCAATCAGGAATCGCCTGATCAGCACCAGTTAGGGTATTCTGCCTGTTAGAGCCCATTCCCCTAAAGAAAAGTAACCTTGCAATAAGGCAAAAAAGACCTGCTTCTCTCAGCCTGTAAAAGGCTATCATTTTGTACAGCTCCTTGGAGCTCCGTTCTGTCTGCTAGATTGGATGCTGCCTGATTTGAATTTATTTTTGACCAAATAAACGCTTAAAATTTTTCATATGCCTAAGTTGATCTCTTAACAGTTCTAGTGAAGGGAAGTTTAGGGGAGAAAGGCAAGAGGTAGTGTAGAGGAAAGACCACTCCTGTATTTCGTTTCTGAGAAACTTTTTTTTCCCCCACATCTTAGTACTTAGAAAGAGGCATTCACCTTACAAGTCCATAGACCTTTGATTTGGTAAAGAGCACTAAATGGGGACTCACTGAAACGAGATTCTTGATGAAATTCTGGTACTTCCCCATTTGGGGACGGTCATTTAACTCCCCAGTATTGTGAACAAGAGGTGACATACGTAAAGCTCACTACAGGCTACACAGGAGTTGCTTTTAATAATAACTAGCATTTGTGGAGGGTTTACCCTATTCCAGTTACTGTTTTTAGCACAGTGAGAGGATTTTTCTCATTTAATCCTCATAGCAAACCTCTTAGGAAAGTCCTATAAATATCCCAGTTTTAGAGATGAGCAAAGTGAGATTTCGAAAGTTCAAATGAATGTAGCTATAAGTTAGAACTGATAAGTGGCAGGGCTGGGAGTTGAACAAGGTAGTATGAGGCCAGAGGCTCCCCCACTAACCCCAATACTATTGACCTACTTGCTAGCTATGAGCTCACATCATTGTCCTTTTATCTTCGTTCTTTCTACTCCATTCACCCACAGGTTTACTAGCTGATCTTGATTTATTATAAACTCAGATGCCTTCAGGATTATAAACATAGAACTGGAGATGGACGGTAAATGTTAGGGATGGTAAACAATATGATTCTCAGCCTGCGTGTGTGCACACACGTAACACACATACCGCATACCACATTGACCTTTGGATTATCTTTTGCACACACACAAACACAAATTAAACAACACATCAAATGAAACTGAAAATAAAACAAAACAATCTGGGACCAGCTTTTTAAAAACTAATACAAATTAAATTTACTAGGGATTTTGGTGTGTCCAAAAAAATGTGTTGATTTCAGCTACTGGTATGGGAACGTCCATTAAGTCTGCAAGTAACGATATCTATTCCGGATGGATGGATTATAGCAACACTTGCAAAACCTCAGTAAAGCTAAAGGACATACTGAAGTGGAGGAGAAGGTAACCCAGAGTGGATCTATAATTTCCTAAAGAGGAGGTCTCCAAAATGACATTTTTATTGAGTACTTCCTATCAAATAACAGGTGCTTTCTTTTGTTTCATGCATCTTTACCTTATACCATTTCTAAGGAGGACTGGAGGGTCCTATTTTACAGATTACCCAATTAAGGCTCTAGGGTGTGAGTATTAACTTGCTCAAGGCTTTTGAAGCCTTAGCTTTTCCAGTATACTTGCTGGGGTCAGAGGGTGGATATATTACGTATCATGAAGCCGATGAAGACCCTCAGTTTTTACCAAAGCCCTGAATCTGATTTTATTCATAGTTTTATGTTCTTTTTCTTAAAGACAGCCCCCCAAACTGTTTAAACATCAGACTCCCCCAAAACATAGATGCTGTAGGGGAGTCAAAAGGCTGTGCTAACGGCTATCTTGAGCAGGGTACCCTCTGACTCTAGCCCCCTCCCAGGTGAGGAGAAAGCAGCAAACCCCACATTCTCTGTCCAGCTCCAGTATTGTGGACTTGATGCATCCTGTAGTTCTCCTGGGGGCCCTCTAGGAGAAGCATCTAACTCTTCCCCACTGGTTTACCACGCAGAGACAATGTTGACTATATTTTTGCAGCTTTGGTTTTTCTATTAATTGCTAAGTTGCCCCTAGCCTGCAGGAAATGAGATGCCAAAAGGAAGGGGAGTGGATCTCTTCCAGACCTCTACAACTCTCAGATTATACTAAACCAGTAGCAAAAACCCTCTTTAGCATTTGAAAGGGAAGGCAATTGTATTACTAAGCCTCACTCTACCGCCTCCAGACTTTTCTCAGCCAGAGAACAAAGGGAAAAAAGCAAACACCACTTCACATTCTTATTCATCGGAGGTTAAAAGAGACCTCCCACTATACAAAAGTCCTTCTAAAGGTCAGTTTGGGAGTGTATTGAGGAGGGCACTGGCCAGGGAACGAAATGTTTACCATCACTCTCCGCCGGCTGCTTCTGTTTTTCTTTCAGCACGTGCGCAGGGTACATCTGTCAGAATTGGACATTTTCATCCCCAGTTAGCTTGCTGGTGGTCAAATTATACTTCCTTGGCTCTCCTCAGTCTTTTTCAGATTCTGAATTCCAGTTGAACTAAGGAGGCAAGGCCACCCTGGGCCAGGACAACTCCCTGGGGATGGTTATTCATTCATAGTCATTGAGTCAACAGCGATTCACTGAGTATGTAACGTGTATCCAGCACTGTGCTAGGTACCAGAGGATTCGACCATGGGAGAACTGATGCACTTGTCTTAGAGCTGCCATTCAGTGGGGGAAGCTTGACATTACACAATGAAGCACACACTCCAGTTTTTAAGTACAACTGTGATAAATGTCTGAAGGAACCCAGTGTGCAAAGGGAGGTTAACATGAGAGTGGCTGACCTCCCATGGGCTGTCAGAGCAGGGGGCTTCTTTGAGGAAGTGAGAGGAGGAGTCAGCTATGTGCCAGGGCAGTTGAGCTCATGCTGGGTATTGCAGGCAAAAAGTCCCTGACTTGGGAAAAATCTGGCCGGGCACAGGAATTGGAAGACTAAATGTGGCTGGAGGCCAGAGGGCAAGCCAGAATGGGGCTGGAGATTTGGCAGGAGGGGAGCTTCCCTCAGGCTTTGTATTCTGTAGGCTTTTTGCCTTCTATCTCCAAAGCAAGGGGGGCATGGGTGGGGGGAACTAGTTACAGGATTTGATAAGGGAAGGGACTTATGAGGTTTGTAGTGTCAAGAAAGAGTTTTAGGGGGCAAGAGACCGATTCAGGGAGACCAATTAATAAGCTATATCAAAAGTCAAGATAAGAAGTTCTCAAATTTTAATGAATTGCCTGGGAATCCTGTTAAAATGCAGATTCAGATCCAGAAGGTCTGGGGTGGGGCCCGAGCCTGCATTTATAACCGAGGTGCTGGTCTATACCACAAACGTTCTACTAGGAATTTTAGTTTAAGGCACTTGTAATGCAGATGACAAGCAGACACATTTGAGAGGTATTGTGTGGGAAGTCTCACAGGTCTCTGACTCGGGCAACTCTAGTGGGAGTTGCATTCACGGAGACAGGATGCACCAGAAAAGAAAGAACAAGTTTGGGTGGCAGGTGAAAAGCTCAATTCTGGACATGTTGAGTTTGATGTCTTAGGAATCTCTAAGGAGGCTATGTTACATATGAATCTGAAGCTCAAGAAAGAAGAGGAAGCTGGAGATACAAATTTAGGAGTTATCAATATGTAAATGGCAAATGAAACTATGAAAATGGATGCTATCAGCATAGGGAGAGGGAATACAGCAGGTGGCACAAACTTAAATTTGACCTGCTGTCCATCTGTTAGTCTTCTCTTAAGTATCTTGGGAAGAGAAGAGGCCCAAGGTGAAGCAAGTATTTAACAACTGAGTGGGGAGGAGAAGCCAGCAAAACAATCTGAGAAGAAAATGTCAGAGAGAAAAGAAAAACGAAATTATTATCCAATAACTTGGGGAATTCTTTTTTGCTGATGGAACAGCTTTGAGACATGGGGATGGCTTGGGATTACAAAGGTAAACCCTCTCGGTAGCTCCAGCAGCTGAGTCGTGGTTGACCTAAACCAGACATAATCTCATTCTACTCCGCCTGAAGATTGGACCAGTAGTGGGCTCTGACCGATGAAACAAAAGGGCGTGTGTGGGGGAGTGAGTGGGGAATTCAAGGAAGGCATTTTGCTTTCCTATTAAAAAGGACGGAGAAGGAGAAGAGTTTCATGGTGCCACTACCCGTCCCTCCCCTCCCCCCCTTTCTCTGCTGTGAACTCAGTCATGGTGTCAGAGCAGTGTCAGGCATCCTAGGGCTAAGAGGAGATGAAATGAGGGTGATAACTCAACAGCTAAGGATAGCAGAATTAAAAATGAAAAAGCATCCATGTTGCAGATAACACAGCGGAGCTGCTTAGCTACTCTGGGGCCACCTCCTTCTACTGTTTTTGTTAAGTGAGATGATAAATACTCATACTGCTTAAGCCACAGTTAGGGCATTCTGTCACTTGCAGCTAAACGTATCTTCAGCCTTTAATTAGTGTATGTCGTGTAGTGTAGACGGGGAGTTAGATAGACATGGTTCAGGTAGATACAGCGTTTCACTTTGGACATTTTGTGTGTTTCCTCATCTCCAAAATGGAGATAATAATGGAATCTCCCTAAAGAACTCTCCTATACTGTTGGTGGGAGTGCAAATTAGCAAAACTACTTTGTAATTTGGCAGGATTTACTAAAACTGAAAATGCATGAAGACTAAGGCCCAGCCATTCTACTTCTAGGTAAATCTTAGAGAGATTCTTGCCCAATGCGTTGAGAGACATATACAGGGTTATTTATTTGAAGCCCTTTTTGTAGTAGGAAAGAATTAACAACAGTCTAGATATCCATCAAGGGGAAATACATAGGTGAACTGTAGTATATCAATATGATAGTATACCATGGAGCAGTTTAACAGATGAACTAGCTCTCTCTATATATATCAACATGGATGGATCTCAGAAACATAATGCTGAATAAAAAAAGCAAATTGCAGAGTTAGACATGCAGTATGATCCATTTATATATATTTTAAAAGCAGACACTACACTACATATTTTTGTGGATCTGTAAGTCTATGGAGAATAGATTGCAACCACATACATTAGATACACTCGGGAACGAAGGGTAAGGATAAGAAAAAATAGGGGTCATGTCTAGACAGATGGTTATATCATGCCAGTCACGGGAAAGAATGACTGACTGAATCAATTCAGTTCTGTGCATCTGCAGTTCAACATTAGAAACGAAATAAAACAAAACATAATAGTATCACTCTTCTAGGATTAAGTGACATAATAGCTCAGGGCTCATAGTAAGGGCTTAACAAATGGTGGGCATCATCATTACTATTATGCCCACTTGCTGTGTTCTGCCTTTTTGTTTTCCACAGGCTCTTTTTATTAGATCAATCTTAGAAAGTTGGGGAATTCGGTTGGGTACAACTCTCTGGACCTTAATCTCCAGTTCCCATTTATTGGTTTGAGGGTCTTAACAGTAAAAGACTTGGTTTGGGCCAGGTCTTGTTGTGCATGAAGGCCACTCGAATGGGTTAAACAAAAACAAAAACAAAAACAAAGTGCCATAAGGCACACTCAGGGCAGCCCCAACCTACCAACGTGCCAAATAACCACAGAGAGGGGAAGGGGAATACCTTGCTCTTGTGAATCCTTGCATTTTGCATACGTAGCTTACTTAATCAGAGCTAGATTGAACAAAACAAGACATTACTGGCGCATGTGAAAATTGGGAATTCCAAGAGAAAGACCTGACTTCAACTTTTTCAACTGAATTGGGGAATTTTCACTGCCTTGTACCTACCTACAGCTGCTGTTGCCACAGCTGAGATCTCTGTTGCTTGCAGTGCTCACTTCCAGGTACCAGTTTTTGAACCAGTTCTGCAAGCAACTGAAAGAAGCTCTGACTCACCGAGGTGGAAGAAGGAAGTCAGGGGAAGCATACATTGCAGGTCACAGAATTAAAGGAAATACTGCAGGCCAGGTCTTGGGAAGAAAGGAAAGGAGGAAGCTACAGGATCGTACTAGGGAATGTATCTCTTTCTTTAGTCATGCCACGGGAACAGTACAGCTCTGCCTGCCTAGAGCCCCTCTGTCATTCTTCCGAAGAAAGAGTCTGCCTGCATTAGTTTGGGTCATATGGGGTGTCTTGTGATCAACAGTCCTTTTAAGACCCATAGAATTGGGAAGGAGTCGTCCTCCCAAAGACAAGCTGCTTCCAATCCAAGGGGAAGGATGCTGGCCTCACCAAAACAACAAATGCCTACTCTACTGTTAAATGTAGTTTGCATCTAATTAGGAATTCCAAAGGTCACAGATAGAAAGATAACTTCATCATCAGCTTGTTTAGTGACTTGGGGAGCTTAGCCTCACAATTCTCTCTTTTGCACTGGCAAAGTGGGGTTCATGACACACACTCCTTTCTTATGTCACCAAATGTAAGTCTCAATAAATTGATAATAACCCCAAGCTGGAAAGGGTCTCACATGTCCTAAGGGAGTGATTCTCAATCTTGTCGTGGCTCCTTAACATCACCTGGGACACTATTTTTAAATGCACATACCCAGAGATCCTGATTTAATTGGTTTGGGACAGAAAGTTTGGGCATCAATACCTTTTTTTTTTTTTTTTGGCATCAGTATATTTAAAAAGGTCTCCAGGTGGAGTGCCTGCCTGGCTCAGTTGCTTCAGCAGCAGACTCTTGATTTCAGTTCAGGTCATGACCTCAGGGTCCTGAGATCGAGCCCTGCATCCGGCTCCATGTTGGGCTGGGCCTGGAGCCTGCTTAAGATTCTCTCTCCCTCTCTGCTCCTCCCCATTCACACACTCTCTCTCTCTCTCTCTCTCCCCCCCACAAAAATAAATAAATAAATAAATAAATAAATAAATAAATAAATAAATAAATAAAAATTTCCCCAGGTCATTCTAATATGCAGCCAAGGTTGAGAAGCCCTGGGATAGACTTACAGAGATAGTTTGCTCTCATTCCACTGTCCTCCTATGGAGAGTCCCTCTGTATCTCCGAAAGGGGACTGTCAGCTTGTTTTAGTGGTTCCAGTGAGGGGAGTATCTTGGTCTGCTCAGGCTGTGATAACAAAACACTATAGGCTAGGTGGCTTAACAGAAATTTACTTTCTCACAGTTCTGGGAAGAAGTCCAAGATCAAAGTTCTAGCAGGGATCAGTTCCTGGTGAGAGTTCTCTTTCTGACTTGAAGGTGGCTGCCTCTTCACTGTGTCCCTCCCATGAAGAAGTGGGAGCAAGCTCTCTGATGCCTCTTCTTATAAGGATACTAATCCTATTGGATCATGGCTCCACCCTTACAACCTCACTTAACCTTAATTTCTTCAGTAAAGGCCCTATCTGCAAATACAGTCACATTGGAGTTTGAGGTTTCAACATATGAATTTTGAGGGGGGACATATTCAGTCCCTATCAATGAGGTCGCAGCTCATCAGGTGATAGGGTGACTTAAGTTGTTACAGGGCTCTTCATATTAAGCCCAAAGCCTTCTCTTCCTAAATTCTTCCTACCTCTTGGGTCTTAATTCTGCAGAAAGGGTTAAGAGAAACGGGAGGCAACTAACACAAGAACAACTATTTTGCAAGCATTATAATCTCTGGAGTTTCAGGAGAATAGTGTGAACGGGATATCATTATCCCCAATTTACAGATCAGAAAACTGATACCAGAGAGGATGAGTCATCTGCCTAATTCATAAAGCTGACAAGTGGCAAAATGAAAATTCATATTCAAGGCTTTCTGCCTTCTAAGCCCATCACCTCCTCCACACAAAAACCCCCTGGATATGTAAGGTTGACTGCCTCCTGAGAACATGCCTTGTCCATCCAAATGCTGCTTAGGTTATGCTTGTTTTTGCTTTTCTATCTCTCCCTTTCTCCCCTTTATTTCATCCTTCTATTATCTACTTTTCATTCTAGCTCCGATTTACTCCTTTCACCTCATAATCTTATTTTTCCTCCATGTCTTTCCTGGAATTCCTTTCATTTTATGAACTGTAGCATGGACCAAACTTTAGCATGTGTAGGAACCATACAGAAATATTCTGATTTGCTCCGTGAGGTGGGGCCCAAGGATGTGCACCATGGTTTATCTATAATGTGTTTATTATGTTTTTCTACCTGCTCTCCTTTCCCCCTTTTTCTGCAACAGCATTTCTCTTTCATTTTTAGGAAGTGTTCTTAGCCCACTCTGAGTGATTCTGGTGGGTCTGCCAGTCATGTGGTGCCATGTATTCTACCATAGGAATGGACACAGGAGGCAGAACAGCATTGTACACCATTTCTCTGGACACAGTGATTGGTCTAGCTTGTCACTCAGCAGCTGACCCATGAAGGGCCGGTCAGAATCCTTTTATAGAATTGCCATGGATGCAGGGAGAAAGAGAGTTCTTTTCCTTGCTGTTGCCACCTGTTGGTGATGCGGGCAGCCATATTTGTCCTCACGTGGAGGGAGTCTGCCTGGAAATGAAATGACCACAGAGGGAAGGAGAGCCTGAAGATAAAAAGCAGAGAGGAATCAGTCCCCATGGCACTGCATCTAGATTTGCTGAAGGCTGTTTCTCCCTTAGGTTGCCCATTCCCATGAGTCAATAAATGCTGTTTGGTATAAGCTTATTAGAGTTGAGTTTTTGCTTCTTGCAACCACACTTAAGCTATAAAATGTGTCCATTTTGTCCAAAACTGCAATCAGTACTTGCTCACAAAATATGCACCAAATGAATGAACAGAGAGAGTTCTCACTGTACATTTACTTTCCTGGGTCTCAAAATTGGCTGAAATACCACAGCTCTAGCTGGAACTTCATATAGAAACTGCTTTGGAATCTGTCTTCGATTCCTGGGCTGCAGTAGATACTGGGATGGGAAGAGTGGTTAAGAATCCAGGGTTTGAGAGTGCCTGGGTGGCACAGTCAGTTAAGAGACCAACTCTTGATTTCGGCTCAGGTCGCGATCTCAGAGTTGTGCAATTGTGTCCTGCTTTGGGCTCCAGGCTGAGCGTGGAGTCTGCTTGGGATTCTGTCTCTCTCTCTCCCTCTCTTCCTCCCCCCTCCCCTGTGTTCTCTATTTCTCTCTATAAAATAAATAAATAAATCTTAAAAAAAAAAAAAAAGAATCCAGGGTTTGGGTTGGGCAGAATTGTGTTCATATATGGCTTTACAACTTGCTACAAAGCTGTAAACTCTCTGAGGTTCAATATTTTCCCATTTGCAAAATGAGGTAACATTACTTATGAAGCAACTATCACTTTGGTCTGCTTCATTCCTCTTGTTCACTCTTTTTCTCCCCCATAACTGAACATGCTCCTCTGGCCCAAGGTGGGCATTTGTCACAGGCAGGGCCAAATTTAATAGTGCCTTTATTTCAGCAGAGTCAAATTAAACTGTGCTTGGAATTCAAATTGTGAGTGAAAATCCACAGAAGGGGGAGGCAATTTAGGTAGGGTCATCTGATGATGATAGTGCCATAGACCGAGAAGAGAACTAAGAGCTGTGACAGAGTCCCTCAGAGCTGTTGTCCTTTCTGTCTTTCCTAACCCTGTTTGTGCAGCTCTTCTGATTCATGAGCCAGTCCAGAGGTCTTCTAATAAATCCTTTTTTTGGTTATGTAGGATACAACCAAAGAGTCTTAGTAAATGAATCCACCTCAAAAGTTAGCTCAACATAATACATGTGAGATAATTTTCTCAGTACTGGGGATATAATAAATGCTTAATGAATGTTAACTAGTACTCCAGTTTGACTTCCTGACTGGTGAATCCTACATGGTGAAACAAGTAAATCCCTGTTTATTACGCAGAAGTCAGCGATGTGGTTTCCCATGTGAGAAGCAGTTTGAGTGTGAACTGGAGCCTCTACACCAATATCTACTCTTAGACCTTCCGTGAGGGTAAGAATCAGATGGAAAGATTCTGATTCAGTAGCTCAGTGGTGGGAAAGTCAAATTGAAAGCAACCAATTATTTTCTCTATCCAAGGTGTCTTGAGCCACACGGTGGTTTTCTTCTGATTGGCAGATACATGAAACTCCCATTGTTTCTCAGTATTGGATCTAGAAGCAGATTGGTCTTTGAAAAGATGGAGCCCCCCAAATTGATGTCATACATATTACATGTGTTACATCAGTCCCTCTGTAGTAGGCTGAATGATAGACCTAAAAGATGCCAGGTCCTAATTCCTGGAACCTATAAATGTTAACTTATAAGGAAAAAAAGGGTCTTGGCTGATGGGACTTAGTTAAGGATCTTGAGATGGAGAGATTATTCTGGATTATCTGGGTGGGCCTTACATGCTGCCACAATGTCCTTATGAGAGAGGCTGAGGGAGATTATATGCACACACAGAGGAAAGGGTGATGTGAAGACAGGCAGAATTGGAGTGATGTGGCCACAAGCCAAGACATACTGACAGCCACCAGAAACTGGAAGAGTCAAGGAAGGGATTCTCCTGAGAGCCTTCAGAGGGTGTATGGGGCTGCTGATGCTTTGATTTCTGCTTAGTGAAACTGCTTTGGCATTTCTGGCCTGCAGAACTGTGAGAGAATACATTTCTGTTGTTTGAAGCCACCAGATTTGTGATAATTTGTTACAGCAGCTGCAGGAAACGAATGCACCATCCTAAATACATTTGTCAAATGTATTGAAAATCTGTCTAACCAAAAGCTGTAAAAGACAGAAACTTTATTCTATTTATATAAATTATTTGGCCCTTTCTATTCTGTTCACTTGGAAAAAGCTGAGAAACGTCATTCTTTTTTTTTTTTTTAAGTAAGCTCTGCACCCAATGTGGGGCTCGAACCCACAACCCCAAGATCAAGAGTCACATGCAGTACCAACTTCTGCCCCTGAGAAAAGTTGTTAATGCAAAGATTCAACTTCTCCTGTGGTATCATGTACAGAGTGCCTCCAACTTTAGTAGGTACACAGGTTGCTCTGCTTCTGAGGCAGTTTCCCCTGGCCCTGGATGTCAGGTGCAAAGCCCTTCAGCCCCTTCTGAGGAGGAATGGGAGTAGGGCCGACCACAGATAAGAAGCCCTTTCCCTCACTTCTCCAGGAGCAAAAGACTGGTTCATTGCACAATGACCTTCCCACATCCATTCTCTCCCCATGGGGTGGGGTCAAGTGAGGTCAAACCTCTTGGGGAAATCAAGAACATCGCTAAAGACTTCTTTCATTTCTCTCCCTATATGGCAATGATCATTTTAATTTTTCTTGTACTTTAAAATATTGTCCAAATGTTTGTAGAAAAAATTCAGACAACATGGAAGAATGTATAGCAAATAGTTCAAGTTCCTCTCTCCACATCTTCCCATTTTACTCCCTTTCATATATGAAACCACTGTTAAAAGTTTGATGTTTCAAACCTGAGTGGCTGGGTGGCTCAGTCTGTTGGGCAGCTGCCTTCGGCTTGGGTCATGATCGAGACCCATATCAGGCTCCCTGTTCAATGGGGAGCCTACTTCTCCCTCTCCCTCTGCTGCTCCCCTGCTTGTGCTCTCTCTGAAATAAATGAATAAAATCTTTAAAAAAAAGTTTGATGTTTTCTTCTAGAAATTTCTTTAAATGCTTGTGTACTCCATTGACATGTGTGTGCCTGTGTGTGCACTTGTACACATATAGACACCACAGAGGATTTGGGTTTTTTGTTTTGTTTTAAATTGTATCAATAATGGGAAAAGGTTAAATGCTAAATCAAAGTAACTCTGTTATGCCAAGATCAGGGCCATAGTTAAAAAAGAAAAAATAGAACACTGACACTGAAGCTGGGGACATTTGGGTAGATGCTATTTAAGATTTTGAACCCTTGACTTCTTTGAATCCTCCTGGTTTACAGAAGTGACCACCCATCTCCATTAAAAGCTAGCACTCTTTCCTTGCTTGAAGACAATGCAGAGGTCTTTCCCTGTAGGGCAGAATGTGCCTTCCTCATGATCTGCCCCCCATTTTTCTTTCTGGTCATTAAGCCTATAACTAGGGCTAAGTTCCAACATAATATATCTGGGGACATGGTGGGCCTGATAAGGAAGGAAAGAGACTCTTACCTAAAGGAGTTTTAAGACCTAATTAGAATATATTGGCAGTAGCTGGGGGAACATTATAGGGACTGGATTCTGAGGCTACTCTATCAAGCAGGCTAGAACAACGTATTAGAGAGGGGAGAGTTTATTGACTTGTGGACACTTCCCAAAATATAAGATTTAACAGTCTGTCAAGGATCTGAGCAGACAATGTGAACTCTATTAGTATGGACCCCAGAAGCACGGGAAAAATGATGGCTCATGCTAAATAAAGGTGAAATGCCAAAATTGCTATCATAGACAGTGGAGATAGGGATGAAATGCCCAGGGAAATGGGCATGCTTAAATGTAAGGCTGAAAGAGACACCAGATGATTATATACCCTGGAAAGGACTATTGGATATGCCATTGCCAAGTTCATTAAGTAATGCACTCATGAGAGGGGTTAATAACATTACTAAAAAGTTCAGTGAGGAAGCTCTTCTATAAGGTAGGGTTAACAGTAGAAAAGGCCATTACAGAATTAGGCTCAATAATAGCAATGGGGATGTTAGGACTCCAAAACAAGAGAGAGTGGGTAGTGTCACTTAACTGCCAGAAGGAAGATGGATGTAATTTTCTTAATGAGTGGCAGAGTCATAAGGTAGCTAAGGGGGCCTGATCTGCAGAGAGTAATAGAGATGGTTAATGGAACACAGTATGCCTAGGGGCAAAAGAGATGGGCACCCAATAAGGGTACAGCTCAACTTGTTCCATAGGAAGAAAAAAAAGATGAATGACTACTAGACTGAGGGCAATTAAATGCTTTGATTTCTTGCTCTGCTCCTGGACCTGAACTGGTTTTCGGATACAGATCCCTTGACTGAATAGTTACTTATAGTTAGGTATCCCAAACATTTTGGAGACTGTGGGAAACAAAGGTCTGAGTTAATATAGATATGCAGAGACCCAAAGTATCATCATGGTCTTCCTGTTAGAATGGAGGCTTATGGAGTCTTGACAAAGGTCCTGCTTACTAGATCTATTGGTCTACCTAGCAGTCATTTTCATGATCTCTGAGTGTATAATTGAGATTGACCTATGCAGTAGTCAGTACAACTCCAACTTTGGGTTCTTGGCCTTTGGGGTATGGGCTCTTACAACGGGGAAGTCCAAGCAGAAACCTCTGAAAATACTTTATCATCCCCCCAGTTCCATCCAAGAACCAAAACCAATATCACAACCCCAGGTCAGGAGATGGCAAAAGTTAAGAATATAAAAGATGTAGGAATGGGGGACTCCACCATATCTCCATTTAATTTGCCAATCTATCCCCCAGAAGAAGATGGGTCTTGGAAAATGATGGTTTATTGCAAACTTAAACGGATTGCCTGCCTAATTGCAGCCACAGTACTAGATATGATTAACATATTTGCTAGAGCAAATTAAGATGGTTTCAGGTACATGATACATGGTGATTGACTTGGCAAATGTATTCTTTTATATTCTGACAAAAAAATAGCACCAGGAAGAGTTTGCATTTACATAGAGTAGATAATAATACATATTTACAGTTTTCCCCAAAGCTATGTTAATTCTATGCTTTCTATAAGAATATAGGCCAAAACGATCTGGACCATCTGGATGTCTCACAGAACTTCACATTGATCCATTACATCAATGATATTATGCTAATCGGGGCTAATGAATAAGAATGGTTAACACACTGGAAGACTCAGTAAGACACATATATTCCATGTGAGATAAACCCTATGAAGAATAAGAATCCTGACACATAAATAAAATTTTGTAGTCTTGTAGCCAGTGGTGTGCCAGGGCATACTTCCCAAGGTAAAAGACAAATCATTGTCTTGACTTTCCACCACAAAGCGGGAACTCCTATCCCTGATAGGTTGCTCTCAGTTCTAGAGGCAACGTATTCCACACCAGAGAATACTTATCTAGCTCATATGCCAGGTGACAAGAGATGATGCCAGCTTTCAGTAGGCGCCAGCACAAAGAAGAGTTCTTCAGCAAATCCAAGCTGCAGAGCAAGCAGCCTGGCTGCCTGAGCCATACGGGCCCTGCAGGTCCTATGGTCTTAGAGATAGGCGGCAGGAAAGGAAAAGATGCAATGCAGCCACACGGCTTATGGCAAAGCCCACTGGGAGAATGACAGCTCAGACTCCTGAGATTCTGGCACAAGGAGCATTTTATACTTAAAACAAACAAACGAACGAACGAACAAACACTTCTGGCATGCTAATGGACATTGGTGCAGATGGAATGCCTGCCCATGAGAGCCTAAATGACCGTGCTTCCAGAATTGCCCATCAAGAGCGGGGTTCACAAAAGATTGCTTGAATCCTGTAGCTGTTTGTTGTAGGAGGAGCACAAGCTCAAGCATGGGAAGGATAGAAAGCAAAAACAAGCTGCATAAGCCAGTAGCCCATGACCTTCACCACTGTGCACCAGCACCTCTCCCTCACTGCGCTATGATCATATTGGGAATCTCTTATCCTCAGCTGACGGAAGAGCAAAATCTACAAGCTTGGTTTACAAATAGAACAGCTTAGTATGCCGGTGCTTAAAAATGGAAGCAGCTGCACTGCAGCCTCATTCGGAAGTGGCTTTGAAAGACACTCGTGAGGGAGAATCCTCCTGATGGGCAGAGGTCGGGGTGATGCACCTGTTTATCCACTTTGTGTGAAAGAAGTGGCCTGAGGTTACAATATATCCAGATTCATGGGCAGGCACACATGAAGGAGTAAGATTTAAAGAATGGAACAAGGAGGTGGATGAGCATAATGGCAGTGGGAACAAAGCAAGAAAATCTTTGTGTTATATGTTAATGCCCATCAGGGAGCACCAACCTTGGAGGAAGATCTAAACGGCCAAGTAGACACGATGACTCCATCAGTCTCTGTCACCAACTACTTCGGTGCTGGCTCAATGGGTCCATGAATGTAGTGGCCATGAGGGAGAGATGGATGCTATACATGGGTCCAACAGCATGGCTTCCCATATCCACCAAGGTGGATTTCATTGTTGCTGTCATCAAATGCCCAATGTGCCATCAGAAGACACCAATGCTGAGCCCCTGATACTGTGTTGTTCCTCAGGAAGACCATTGGTGGCAAGTTAACTACATCGAGTCCCTTCTAGGGAAAGGGCAGAGGCTTCTTCTAACAAGAATAAACATATATTTTGGGAGTGGGTTTGCTTTTCCTGCCTGCAAGGCCTCAGTATAACCATAACTATCCAAGAATTTATGGACTATTTTATCCCCGAGAAAGGATCCTATGTAACATGTTGTCAGAATAGGGAGCCTATTTTACTACGCAAGATGGTAGGGGAGGGCTTCCTGACTGGCTCAGTTGGTAGAGCATGGGACTATTGATCTCAGGGTCATGAGTTCGAGCCTCACGTTGAGCATCGAGATTACCTAATAAAGTAACATTTTTTTTTTTTTAAAGGAGGTATGGGTGTGGGCCTATGATGACTGGATCCACTGGTCATACCACATACCATACCAATCAGAAGCTACCTGTCTGATAGAGCATTAAAATGATCTTCTGAGGACACAGTTGAAATGCTAGCTTAGAAGCAACCCCCCAAAAACTTATGTGACACTGTATCCCCAAGTAAGATTAATGTAACTAAGGGATGAAAGTAAGAGTGATCTTAGTTACTATGTCTCCCAGTGGTCCACTGGGGACTTTGTCCTTTCCATCTCCATAATTCTAGACTCTGTAAGGTTAGAGGTTCTGGTTTTCCAAGGGGTACACTTTTGCTAGGGTACCTAGAAAGTGTCCCATTGAAATATAGACTACAATTGCCATTACAAGTGCTGCTAGGCACTTCAGTTTCCTTGTGTTCAGGGACTGGCAAACAAGGAGAGGAGTTCCTGTCCTGGAAGGGGTAATGGGACCTGGATCTTTAGGGGGCAGTAGAGGTTCTCTTACACAAGGGATAAATACGTAAGGCACCCAGATAATACACTTGAGTGTGTTTTTGTACTCCTTTGCTCAATTGTGATGGTAAATGGACATGTCAGCAGCCCTGGCCTCAAGAGGGCATGGTGTCCAGAGATGATTAACACCTTTCAGGTGTGGGAGTCTGGGTAACACCATTAGATAAGTCACCAAAGTCAGCAGAAGTAGTGCTGAGGTAAGAGGAATCTAGAATGGATATCGGAGGAAAAAGATGATGAATATCATGGTCCTAAGATCAGTTCTAGTGGTAGGGACTACAATTTGCCCCACTAACCTTTCTTTTCTAAGTTTCTTTTGGAAAGAGAGGGACATTAGAATCTTAGAAGAATAACTCCCCAAATATATATGTATGTACCTGAAGAAATGTTTCCGAGTGGCACTGAGGGGGGACTGTAGTGGATATGAACATGAGCTACAATGATCCCCTTCAAGGAAAGGCTTGCCGTTCCATCTGTCAGCTCCTTCAGACTCTATCTCAGCTACCTTGCTCAAGAACACACCCTTTCCAGGGTACCCTATATCCAATGACTTGTCATGTGAAGGTATAAAGGTCTAGCCATTTGGGGTTTACTGTGGAATGACTTTGGTTAGCTATATATATATTCCAGAGTTCCCAGTGCAGTATTTTAGACTTTACTAGAACCACACTGTAGTTGAGCTTCTCCTTCTGCTCAATCATACTTCTTTCCCCTTCTTTCCATGAATGCTGATTTTTAGCAGCAATCCTTCTCATTAAACTTGACCTCAGATTTTGCTTCTGGAGCTCTACCTACAATGCCATCCTTAACCCCTATTCTGAAGATGTTAGGAGGGTATCCTCAAAGCAGCACCACTGCGGAATGGGACATAAGAACTGATCAGGGTGAGAAAAGCATACATGTGGAAGCAAGAATGACAGCACAATTCAGAGATTCACTACACAGGGGAATTAATCAAGCAAGTACATATTAATTCATTAATGTAAATAAAAGAGGAAGGGTTTTTAAAAATATTTCTAGGTCAGAGAATTTTCCAGGTCAGGGAAAGAGGTTTCAGAGGAAGATAAATGAAGACAACATTCTTGATTCAAGATCTTGGACAAAGCGGCCCACTTCATGGTATCATCTGCTTCTGGAGCCTGCTGGAAATCCTCAGTTTGAGGTCACTCATTGGGATGGCCTTCTAATTGTCGTAGAGGTGATGACCTAGATCTAGCTTGGGGTGCCTCATGTGAATCCAAGAAGAGTTTTATTTTGGGGACAGTGTAGATGGTTAGCAGTACTTCCTAAGCCTCTCCCTGTGAGGTGATGATGCGTGTTTTCTTCTTAAAAGCTTTGACATATACTGCGTCTCCTGCTCGTAGAACTCAGGCCGCTGCAGCCCTGCACATGTTGGAGACAAACTCCGGGGCTGGGCTTGGGCAGCCTTGGGCAGGAAGGGCCCGAAATGGCTACAAAGTAGCCATGGCTGTGCCCTAGGGGAGCAAAGTGCAAGGTTGTTCCGGAGCCCGGGTCTGCCAGTGGGGAAGTCTTGGGGCGGCTCCTGGTGGTGTCTGTGCCTCACATGGCCCCAGACCTGCTTGCTGCCTGGCCTCAGACCGGGGAGGGCTGCTCTATCCCTCTGCCCTGGCCGCCGACAGCGGTGGAGCTCGGGGCCGGCAAAGTTCAAGGGGACACCAAACAAGCCAATATTTAAAAGAGTGGAAGCCAGTTTTCTCACTGTTGGAAAAGGTAAGTATAAACACAGAAAAGGAGAAAAGCAGAATCCATGCTTGATCTTGGATTAGGGGAGACATCGATGTGAATTCTTGGTTTTTAATATATAGATATAGAAATAAAAAATAGATGCAACTGTGTGTGTGTGCACGCTAGTGTACTTGCGGGCAGGCACCCGTGTGTGTGTGTGTGTGTGTGTGTGTGTGTGTGTGTGTGTGTGTGTG
>NW_027397064.1:70706998-70930158 GCF_003265705.2 Callorhinus ursinus | reverse complement strand
TGTGTGTGTGTGTGTGTGTGTGTGTGTGTGTGTGTGTGTGTGTGTGTCTAGCTGTGTCTACTGAGAGGGACTGGGACCAGTGACATGCTAATAGTAAGGAGCACATTTAGCACTCAGATGTGGTTTTTATTTTTATTTTTTATTTTTTAAAGATTTTATTTATTTATTTGAGAGAGAGAGAATGAGAGAGAGAGAAAGCACATGGCGGGGGGAGGGTCAGAGGGATAAGGGACTCCCCACCGAGCAGGGAGCCCGATGCGGGACTCGATCCCGGGACTCCAGGATCATGACCTGAGCCGAAGGCAGTCGCTTAACCAACTGAGCCACCCAGGCGCCCTCAGATGTGGTTTTCAAATACCATTTTCCACTCTGGGAACTAGGGCTCATTGAAGAAGCGGCTGCTTCCAGAGCTGGGGCAGGAAAAGAACAAGATGATCATAAAACATGGTGGTGTTCTAGAGAGTGCGTTGGTTACCAGTTGTGAAGGATCAGAGTTTGTGCTATTTGTAAATGAAGACGTTAGCCTGCCATAGTTTCCCCAAGGCTCACAGAAGCCAGGAAACTCCTGGGTCGGGTATAAAGAAGCGTGTTAGTTCTGGCATTGCAAACAGCAGGAGCTTCATGTCTCTGTCAGTTCTCTTGTCTCTCAGGCCCTGTGGAGTGGACACAGAGGTGGATGTTGCACATGCAGGAGTCTGTCACAGCTGAGGAGCCCCGAGCTTAGGGAACCTGTATGCTGTCTAGAATTCCTTTCCACTTGTCTTGATTTGACTAATACAGACTCACCTTCAAGACTCAGCTCAGATGTCTTTTTTTTTTTTTTTTTTTTTGCAGGAAGTCTGCTCTAAATCCCCGGTTTGGCCTAAATGCTCCTCTTCCGAATGCCCATCACATGGTGTAATTGCTTCTATCTTAGTACTTAGTTATTTAGAGATACACATTCCTGTTAGACTGTAAGCTATTTGATTTCAGAGATTGTATTTTACTAATCTTTATATACCTTGTTAACACAAAGTCCAATACCTGCAACATAGTAATTACTCATTCCACGTTTTTTGAGTGCTTGCATTTGAATTGAACTGAACCAATAAAGGAATCACAGTTGGTACCAACTTGAATTGCCTGGCTCATCCAGTTTTCATGACCAGGGACAGGTGGTGTCCTCGTTGGGGAGATTTAAGAAGGGAATGGTAACATAAATGCCCACCAGTTAGGGAACAACTACATAAACAATGACACATTCGGGGCGCCTGGGTGGCTCAGTTGGTTAAGCGACTGCCTTCAGCTCAGGTCATGATCCTGGAGTCCTGGGACCCAGTCCCGCATCAGGCTCCCTGCTCAGCAGGGAGTCTGCTTCTCCCTCTGACCCTCCCCCCTCTCATGTGCTCTCTCTCTCTCATTCTCTCTCTTTCAAATAAATAAATAAATAAATCTAAAAAAAAACAAAACAATGACACATTTATACTATGGAATAGTCCACAGTAATTTTTTTTTTAAAAAAAGATGGCTAAGTATGTACTGAAACAGAAACAAAAATCTACAAAATATATTAAGATTTTTTAAAAGAACATTGAGATTGAGGGTAATATATAAAATGAGTATTACTCTACCAATATTTGCAAGTGTGCATGTGTATACTTATGTGGGCATACGTAAACGTGAGTGTGTTTATGCATTTTTGTGGCAGACTCTGATGTTTGCCCACCCGTTGGCCTTTCTACCTTCTTTCTTGCAGTAATATGTCTAATCCCAGGGCATGAATTATATATGATTGGTTTAAACCATCATGACAATCCCATTTCTCTTTAATTGTAATTGGTCCAGAGGCATTTCACCAAGTTCTGCTCTGTTGAGAACTTTGGGAAAAGACTATCCTCTTAGATAAGAGAAAGGCGTGAAAAGAAAGTCTTTTACCCACTCCAACTCCCTTCCTGTATAGGTATTGCTCAAAGCCGATGTGTGAGACTTGTATGCTTGGAGTTCCAGCAGCCACTCTAGGACCACAATGGGAGACTTGATTGACATGCTGAGGATGGCCAGAAGAAAGATGGGAAAAGCCTAGACCCTTGACTTCACCATGGGCTTCCAGACCAGCTGGGGACCACCTACTTCCATATTGCTCTCAATTGAGGAAGAACTGTCCTAATGATTGTCACTATTGGTTGAGTTTTCTGTCCTTTACAGCCCAAATTATCCCATTTGCTGTGTGCTATTATTATTTCACAGCGATACCACTTGAGCATTCCCCTTTGCATTCTTAATTACAAAATGTATAATACATATATTCTTGTTCTCTTCAATTTCCTACCTTTTTGCCTTATATTTCACCCATACATCCTCCACAAGGTTTTGTACTTTAGTTTTCAACCACCTCTCCAAGCAAAACAGGAAAGAGTCCACCTTGCCAAAGCCCTGTTGGATTCCCAATAAAACCAGACCTGTCTCTGTTTCCCTTTACCCTCCACCTAAACTTTCAGATGGCTTTATGGGTTCAATTAATACCTGGGATTTTATAACCCTCTTGTGGATATTTATAAAGCACAAATAATCAGAGACAGTAAGCTATGATGAACTGAAGTATGGTGACTTTCAGACATTTGCCCAAGACTTAGGCTAGTCCAAGAGTCACATTGTATTTGAAATCTCTCATCTGATTCTGATAATTTGCTTAAATAAAATTTATCTGGTAGTGCCAGAAGGAAAGATCTCAGTATGAGGGAAGAAACCTTCACATACCAAGTACGAGAGATGGGGGGTGAATGAGTGGGGTTGATGACAGAGTCATAGGAGACAAAATACGATTGGTTAATGAGGATATTTTAAAGTCATAATAAGAGGTGGGGGTGCCCCACATTTGCCTCAGTCAGTTAAGTATCTGATTCTTGGTTTTGGCTCAGGTCATGACCTCAGGGTCCTGAGATCGAGCCCCACATCAGGCTCTGTGCTCAACAGGGAGTCTGCTTGAGATTCTCTCTCTCCCTCTGTCCCTCCCCCACTGCTTGCTCTCTCTCTTTCCCCCCTCTCTCTAAAATAAGTAAATAAATCTTTAAAGTCATAATAAAAGGTGAACATGGACTCTCTTCATAAATACTTTGCTATATTAAAGAAGTTTGGCTAGAACTTCAGGGAGCTGAGTCCTTACCTTGTCAATTAATATTTTTGTGATCTTTGAAATTTTCCTTCCTTCCTTCTCCTCACTTATAAAGTGGGATAATGGGATTGTTGTGAGGCTCAAAGGAAATTATGCATGTGAAATTACTTGAAAAATAAGATTCAGTGGAAAGTGTAAGCCACTTTTTTTTTTAAAGCTATTAAGCTCAAAGAAGGAGAGAGATCTTTCTGACCACATGCAGATATTCTCATCTCCCCTCCCTTTTTTCCCAACATATAAAACATACATGAGTGGATTAAAACTTATTTGGCCTCAGGAGTCAGAAAATTTGGATTTGCGTTTTGGCTGTTAATGCTTGCTCAGTTTTGTATGATCTTAGACAAGTCATATTTCTGTCAATCTTTTGCTATCTGTAAGTCAGGAAGTCCTCCTTACTTGTGTTCTTCCCTTCAAAGGAAAGATGTCACACTTCAGTAGAAATAAATCCAAACTCTTGGAAAGATTGTTTCACAACCCTCCCCAGGAGACACCAGGAATGGGGCCAGTTGGTAGAGGGGCAGGAACTTCTAAGTGATCTGAGTCAAATGGCCATAGGGCATAAACCCATATACTTAAAATCTACTGGGAGGAACATCTGGGTGGCTCAGTTGGTTAAGCATCTGACTCTTGATTTCAGCTCAGGTCATGATCTCAAGGTCATGAGATTGAGCCCTGAGTGCCCCGAGTTGAGCCCCATGTTGGGCTCTGTGTTCAACGGGGAGTCTGCTTGAGATTCTCCCTCCCTCTCCTTATGCCCCTCCCCCTCCTCTAAAATAAATAAATAAATAGATAGATCTTAAGCTCTACTGGCAGACAATCCTTGGCGAGGGTCAAGTTTTCCAAACAACCGGGAGTTTTCTTTGTCTTCAGACATTTTCTTGTCATCCTAGTAAAAAATGTTAAATACCATTTAACAATTTCTTAAACATACGGGATTATTAAAACCAGTAATTCTTTCTTTTAGGACTACAATACAATGATTCAATAATTGTATACATTACTTAGTGCTTATCACTCTAAGTGTACTCTTTATCCCCTCCACCTATTTCACCTAGCCCCCCACCTCTTCTCTAGCAACCACTACTCTGTTCTCTATATTTGAGTGTAATTTTGTTTTTTTTTCTTTGTTTTTTTTCTTAAATTCCACATACAATTGAAATCATATAATATTTGTCTTTCACTTAGCATTATATTCTCTAGATCCATTCATGTTCTCTCAAATGGCATGATCTCATCCTTGTTTATGGCTGAACGTTATTCCATCATATATATAATATATAATACATATTCTTTATCCATTCATCTACTGATGAACACCTGGGTTGCTTCTATATCTTGGCTATTATAAATAATGCTACAATAAACATATCAGGTATGCATATACCTTTTTGAATTGGTGTTTTCATTTTCTTTGGGTAAATACCAAGTGGTGGAGTTACTGGATCATATGGTATTTCCATTTTTAATTAGCTATCTGTATGTCTTTTTTGAAAAAATGTCTAGTCCTGTCCTCTGCCCATTTTTAAATTGGATTATTTGGTTTTTTTTGGTATTAAGTTGCATAAGTTCTTTATATATTTTGGATATTAGCCCCTTATTGGATATATCATTTGCAAATATCTTCTTCTATTGAGTAGGTTCCTTTTTCATTCTGCTGATGGTTTCCTTTGCTATGCAAAAGCTTTTTACTTTGGTGTAGTCCCAGTAGTTTAATTTTGCTGTTGTTTCACTTGCCAGAGAAAGCGCTTCTTTTAGTGTTTTTATCTGGTTTTAGTATCAGTAATGCTGGTCTTATAGAATGAATTTGGAATCTTTCCTTCTATTTTTTCAAAGAGTTTGAGAAGAAAATGTTTTAACTCTTCTTTAAATGTCTGGTAGAATTCACCTATGCAGCCATCTGGGCTTGGGCTTATGTTTGTTTGGGTTTTTTTGATTACTGATTAAATATCATTGCTAGTGGGTGCCTGGGTGGCTCAGTTGGTTAAGTGACTGCCTTCAGATCAGGTTGTGATCCTGGAGCCCCGGGATCGAGTCCCACATCGGGCTCCCTGCTCAGTGGGGGGGTCTGCTTCTCCCTCTGACCCTCTTCCCTCTCATGCTCTCTGTCTCTCATTCTCTCTCTCTCAAATAAATAAATAAAATCTTAAAAAAAAAGAAATGAATGCTCAATAAATATTTGTTAAAAAAATATCATTGCTAGTAATCAGTCTGTTCAAATTTTCTATTTCTTCTTGATTCAGGAATATAACCATATATGAACAGACATTTCTCCAAAGAAGACATCCAGATGGCCAATAGATACATGAAAAGATGCTCAACATCACTTATCATTAGGGAAATGCAAATCAAAACCACAATGAGATATCACCTAACACCTGTCAGAATGACTAAAATAAAAAACACAAGAAACAACAAGTATTGGTAAGGATGTAGAAAAAAAAGGAATCCTCTTGCACTATTGGTAGGAATGCAAACTGGTGCAGCCACTGTGAAAAATTGTCAGAGGTTCCTCAAAAAGTTAAAAATAGAATTATCCAGAGTCTCTGGGTGGCACATCAGTTAAGCGTCTGACTCTTGCCTTTGGCTCAGGTCATGATATCAGGGTCTTGAGATTGAGCCCAGCACTTGGCTCCAAGCTCAGTGAGGAGTCTGCTGGGGTTTCTCTCTCTCCCTCTGCCCTTCCCAACTCTTTCTCTCTCTCTCTAAAATAAGTAAATAAATCTTTAAAAAAATAGAACTACTCTACCGTCTAGTAATCACACTATTGTGTATTTACCCCCAAAATACAAAAACACTAATTCAAAGGGATACGTGCCCCCCTGTTTATTGCAGCATTATTTACAATAGCCAAATTATGGAAGTAGCCCAGGTGTCCATCCAAAGTGAATGGATAAAGATGTGGTATGTATACACAATGGAATATTATTCAGCCATAAAAAAGAATGAAATCTTGCCATTTGCAATAGCATGGAAGGAGCTTGAGAGTATAATGCTAAGCAACGTTAAGTCAGAGAAAGATAAATACCATATGATTTCACTCTTTTGTGGCTTTTAAGAAACAAAATAAATGAACAAAGGGAAAAAAAAGAAAGAGAGAGAGCAAGAAGCAGACTCTTAACTATAAGAGAACAAACTGAGGGTTACCTGAGGGAAGGTGGTTGGGGGCATGGGTGAAATAGGTGATGAGCACAGGGCGATGTATGGAAGTGTTGAATCACTATAATATACACCTGAAACTAACATAACACTGTATGTTAACTATATTGGAATTAAAATTTTAAAAATAAAAACATAAAAGTAAATTTAAGAAAAGGAATATAACCATATAATAACAACCTAACAATTATAAGTATTTATGCACCCAACATGGGAGTGCCCAAATACATAAAGCAACCATTAACAGATATAAAGGAAGAAATTAATAGTAATATAATAATAGTAGGGGATTTTAACATCCCACATAACATCAATGGATAGATAATTCAGACAGAAAATCAACAAGGAAACAGTGACTTCATCTCTTTTTTTTAGTTAATTTAATTTAATTTAATTTAATTTTTTGAGAGAGAGAGAAAGAGGTAAACTGGGGGTGGAGAGGGGCAGAAAGGGAAACAGAATCTCAAGCAGGCTCCATGTTCAGCACAGAGCTTGACTCGAGGCTTAATCTCATGACCCTGAGGTCATGACCTGAGCCGAAATCCAGAGTCAGATGCTTAACTGACTGAGCCACCTAGGCTCCCAGAAACAGTGGCTTTGAATGACACATGGACTAGATGGATCTAACAGATATATTCAGAAAATTCCATCCCCAAACAGTGGAATACACATTCTTTTCAAGTGCACATGGACCATCCTCCAGAATAGATCACATGTTAGGCCATGAAACAAATCTCAACAAATTCAAAAAGATTGAAATCATATCATACATCTTTTCTGATCACAACTGTATGAAACTAGAAATCAATCACAAGAAAAAATCTGGAAAGACCACAAATACATGGAGGCTAAATAACATGCTACTACACAAGGAATGAGTCAACCAAGAAGTCATAGAGGAAATAAAAAAAAATACATGGAGACAAATGAAAATGAAAACACAATGGTTCAAAATCTTTGGGATGCAGCAAAAGCTGTTCCAAGAGGAAAGATTAATACAAAACAGGCCTGCCTCAAGAAGCAAAAAAAAATCTCAAATAAACAACCTAGCCTTATGCCCAAAGGAGCTGGTAAAAGAACAAAGCCCGAAGTCAGTGGAAGGAATGAAATAGTAAAGATGAGGGCAGAGGTAAATGAAATAGAAACTAAAAAACATGATAGAACAGATCAATGAAACTAGGAGCTGGCTCTTTGAAAAGATCAACAAAATTGATGAACCTTTAGCCAGAGTCATCAAAGAGAGGAGGGAGGGAGAGAGAGGACTCAAATAAAATCAGAAATGGAGAAAAAATAACTCACAGAAATATGAAGGATTAAAAGAGAATATTATAAAAAATGATATGCCAACAAATTGGACAACCTAGAAGAAATGGGTAAATTCCTAGAAACAAATAACCTTCAAAAATTGAATCAGGAAGGAAACCAGTAACTTAATTCTATCAAAGCCCAACTCCCTTTTTTATGATAGATATTTTATGACCTACTTATAAATATGTCATTAAATACATAGATTAAATAAATGTTTAAATAAACATAACCTACATATGTATATAATTTCAAAAAAGCAACACAGTGCCTAATTGTAAATATAAAAGGATAATAAAAGCAAAGTTGTTTATAATAAAATAGTATGTACTGCAATATGCAAATGTCTAGGTATTACTAGTAGACATAATAACATAGGCAAAGGTTTGCATCTATATTTAGAATGGTTGTAAATGAGACCGCTAGAAATATAGACTGACAGAAATGTACTCTACTAGAGACTCAGAAACTATGTCCAGCTTTGCTACTCATGATATGGTTGTCCTAAATGTTGAATAATTTATGGTAAATTTCTAACAAAATATTCCTAGAAAATTGAAGTCTATTAAACATGTGCAGGAAATATTTGGTATTTATTTGTAGAATGGAGTTAGGTTCTAAGTTCAGATCATTAAAAACCCACTTTCACCTAAGTATATGTCTTGGTGGATGTCAAAAATTACACACGATAGGAGACAACTCTTACTCCATGGGACTGCCCCAGGCACTTTACGAAATGTTATATTCCCAGTACCGACCCACTAAATACTAGTAGCTCCCAGTTATTTTGATATTATAAAAACCTTGCAACAAATGTTTATAATGCTGTCAAATAGTAATATCATGCTTGTTGAGAAATTCTGCTATAAGCACTATCTGGCATTCAGTATGTGTTTAATTCCTGTTTATTGATGGGATGGATGAATAAATGTATAATGTTATATTTCTAAAAATAACTTTAACTTTTGATGGCAAGTAACAAAAAGTGCAGCTAAACTCTAGTTTAGACAAACTGTTTTTTCTAACTAAGAAGTTTAGAGTTAGGGCACCTAGGTTTTGTGCCGTAGCTCATAATGTTGTCATTATCTAGGGTTCCTATTTTCCTTCCATTTTGTCATTTAGCAAATCTGTTTTGTTTTTGTTTTTTTAAATCACTTCATGAATTAAAGATCACCACAGTACCTCTGGGTCTTATATGTGTATTCAAAGCAGAAAAGGGGGAAGGAAGAGGAAAGGATTATTGCTAGTAGACTTCCTTTTCTATCCGATTGGCCAGAACTGTGTCACATGGCTAGTGCTGGTTGCCAGGGAAGCTATGATCCTCCCACTGAAAGTAATAATACTGTCATGTAAAATGTAAAACCCAAAGAATGAAAGAAACAAAACCTTCCAGATAGATACATCACTGAGCTGCCAAGAAGTAAAGATTCTAAGAAGCTAAAAAGTGAAGTGAACATAGAACTCCTAGGAGGTAAGGAAGTACTGGGCATGGCTTTTCCTTGGACATATGTGCCAACCCCTGGTGGTCTTGATTATTTCACTTTTAATGGTTTCACAGGAAGTGGAGGTTGGGGACAGATGATAACATTTAAGGCCTGCCCAATGTATGAAGTCTCATAGAGTCGGACTCAAAGTTGGAAAATGAAAAGGCAAGCCACAGACTGGTAGAAAATATTTACAAAACTTCGTATTCAGAATATATAAAAACTACAAATCATCATCAAAAAGAAAAATAATTTAATTTTTTAAATGGACAAAGGTCTTGAAAAGACCCTTTAGAAAAGATGATACACTTGTAGCCAGTAAGCAGGCACTCGACATCATTAGTCATCAGAGAAAAGCAAATTTAAACCATGAGATACTATTACACATCCATTAGAAGAGTAAACATTTTTAAAAATTAACCAAACCAAATGTTGGTGAGAATATAGAACTAATAGAACTTTCATACATTGCTGATTGGAATGTAAAATACAAATACTTTGGAAACTGGCAGTGTCTTACAATCTTAAACACACACAATATATATTGAAGAGAAATGAAAACACCTATCTGTACAAAAGCTTGTACATGTGGGATACCTGGGTAGAACAGTTGTTAAGTGATCAACTCTTGGTTTCAGCTCAGATCATGATCTCAGGGTTGTGAGATCAAGCCCTGTGTCACTGAGTGTGGACTCTGCTTAGGACTCTTTCTTCCTCTACCCCTCCCCCCATCCTCTTTCCCTCTCTAAAATAAATAAATAAATCTTTTAAAAAACTTGCACTTGAATGTTCATAGCCACATTATTAATAATAGCCAAGATGTAGAAACAACTCAAATGCCCATCAATTGATGAATGTTATACCACAAAATGTGGTATATCCATATGGTAGAATATTATTCAGCCATGAAAAAGGTGCTGCTACATGCTACAACATGGATGAACTTTGAAAAAATTATGCTGGGTGAAAAGAAGCCAGACACAAAAGCCACATATTGTATGATACTGTTATATGGTATATGTCCAGGATAAGCAAATCCATAAAAACAGAAAGTAGATTAATGGTTACCAGGGGCTGGGAGAGGGAAAAGTGGGGTGACTTTCAATAGGTATTAGGTTTCTTTTCAGAATGATGAAAATGTTTTGGAATTGGATAGTGGTGATGCCTAAACAAGTATACTAAAAACCATTGAACTGTACACTTTAAATTGGTAGAGTGTATGGTATGTGAGTTATATTCAATGATGTTGTTATAAAAAAACAAAAACAAACAAAATATGTATAAAGGTCACTGGCATTGCCACCATCCCAAGATTACCCCTGCCATCATCTTGATGCATAGACTTCCAAACTCATTTCTGTGCATCATATGTACTTTTTTAAAGAATAAAAATTGGGGCACCTGGGTGGCTCAGTTAGTTGGGTATCTGCCTTTGGCTCAGGTCATGATCCCGGGGTCCTGGGATCAAGCCCCGCATGGGGCTCCCTGCTCAGCAGGGAGTCTGCTTCTCTCTCCCTGCTGCCTGTTCATGCTCTCTCTCACTCTCTCTTTCTCTCTCTCAAATAAATAATAAATAAAATCTTAATAACAACAACAAAAAGAATAAGAACTGGGTTATACCATGCAAAAGGTATTTTTAACTACAACACATAATTTTAAATTTTAAAATTATAAAGTAATGTTAGACTTGAGGGTAATTGTTTTCCTCCTGGCTCTTTGCTGGGGAAACTTCCACTCTTTCATCCTTGAGTGTGATGTTAGCTGTGTGGAGTTTTTGTGGATGCCTTTTATCAGATTGAGGAAGTTCCATTCCATTCCTAATTTGCTAAGCATGTTTTATCATGAAAAGGTGTTGGATTTTATAAAATGCTTCTTCTGCATCTATTGAGATGATCACATAAGATTTTTTCCCTTTATTCTATTCTTATTACTCTATAATATGATTGATTTTCAGGTTGAAATAATCTTGTACTCCCACAATAAATCTCACTTGGTAAGGTACAAAATCTTTTTATATGTTTTGCCAAGTTTAGTTTACCACTATTTGGTTGAGGAGTTTTGATTCTACATTTGTAAGGATATTGATCTGAAGTTTTCTTTTCTTGTGATGTCTTTGTCTTGCTTTAATATCAGGGAAATACTGGCCTCAAAATATAAATTAGGAAGTCTTCCTTCCTCTCTTATTATCTGCAAAAGTTTATTAAGAATGGTATTAATTCTTCTCTAAATGTTTGGTAGAATTTACCAGTGAGACCATAAAGTCCTGGGCTTTTCTTTGCTGGAAGTTTGTTGATTACTAACTTAAGCTATTTACTTGCTACATGTCTTTTTAAATTCTCTATTTCTTCATCAGTCAACTTTGTTTCTATGTTTCTAGGAGTTTGTCCATTTCATTTAGGTTATCTACTTTGTTGGCCTATAATTGTTCACTGTATGCCTTATGTCTTAGTCATCTCAGTCTGCCATAGCAAAATACTACATGCTGGGTGGTTTAAACAGCAGAAATTTATTTCACAGTTCTGGAAGCTGTAAAGTCCAAGGTGCTGGTTGATTTGGATCTTGGTAAGAGCTCTCTTCCTGGCTTAGAGACAGCCACCTTCCCATTATGTTGTCACATGGTCTTTCTTCAGTGCATGCACATGTTGAGAGAGAGAAAGAGAGAGAGAGATCTAACTCTCTTCCTCTTCTTCTATGGTCATTAGTCCCTTCATCAGAGTCCTAACCTTAATCTAATCCTAATTACCTTCCAAAGGCCCCATCTCCACATATTATCACACTGGGGGATGGGGCTTCAACATAGGAATTTTGGGAGGAGGGGAACACAAACATTTAGTCCATAATATTCCACTCTGGGCTCCCTCAAATTCATGTTTTTCTCACATGCAAAATATATTCTATCTATCCCAACAAACCTAAACATCTTAACTTGCTCCAGCATCAACTCTAAAGTCCAAAGTCTCATTTAAATATCTAAATCAGATATAGTGAAACTTGAGGTATGAGTCATCCTGAGATAAATTCTTCTCCAGCTGCAAACCTGTGAAACCAGACAAATTATGTGCTTCCAAAATACAACGGTGTGACAGGCACAGGAGAGACATCCCTATTCCAAAAGGGATAAATAGGAAATAAGGAAAGGGTAATGGGTCCCAAGCAAGTCTAAAACCTAGAGGTGAGTTCTATTAAGGCTTGAGGTGACTGTCTTTGGTTTGATGCTCATCCTGTAGGACCATTGAGCAGAGGTCTTGCCTCTGAGCCTTTGTTGTACTGGGGTTGTGCCCCACAGATGGCCAGTTAGAAGTCTCACTCCCAAGGCACGGCAGGGTAGCCTTGGCCCAGAGCTCTGCATGATGGTTCCAGTCCCAAGGCCTTTGTCAGAGGCCATCTGGTCTGTTGAAACCAACACAGTGGTTCTGATGATCTCTGAATCACCTTTCGGTCATTTTTCCTTTTCGTTAAAGAATAGCACATGTTCTAGCTGAATAGCACTATCATCCAGTCCTATTAATTTCATAAAGCCCCACAGCCTTTCTTCATTTTGTCTCACCTCCATTCTTTTCAGTTCAAACTGGCAGTACTTCTGCTTATATAATCCCACAAACCCATTATCAAGAGATAGTCCAGCCATACCCATAGTGTTCTCTTTAATGCATGTGTTCTAATTTTTTGTAATATGGATAGGTGGAGAATTTTTCAAATCTCCAAATTCGGGTTCCTTTTTGCTTAACAGTTCCTTCCTCAATTCATTTCTCTCTTGTATTTTAGTATGAGCAGTCAGGAGGAACCATGACACTCCTTCAGAACTTTGCTTAGAAATCTTTTCAGCTAATCCCAGACTTCAAGATATACTACAAAGTTGTAGTAATCAAAACAATGTGGTACTAGCACAAAAACAGACACATAGATCAATGAAACAGAAGAGAGAGCTCAGAAATAAACCCACAATTATATAGCCAATTAATCTATGATAAAGGAGGTAAGAATATACCATGGGGAAAAGACAGTCTCTTCCATAAATGGTGTTGGGAAAACTTGAGACCTACATGTACAAAAATGAAACTGGACCACTTCCTCACACCATACACAAAAATAAACTCAAAATGGATCAAAGACCTACATGTGAGACATGAAACTATAAAAATCTTAGAAGGAAACATGGGCAGTAATTTCTTTGACATTGACCTCAGCAACATTCTTCTAGATGTCTCCTCAGGCAAGAGAAAGCAAAACAAAAATTAACTATTGAGACTACACCAAAATAAAAAGCTTTTATATGGCAAAGAAAACCATCAACAAAACAAAAAGGCTACCTACCGAATAAAGATATTTGTAAATGATATATCTGATAAAGGGTTATTATCCAAAATGTATAAAGAACATATATAACACAACACCAAAAAAATCCCAAATAATCCATTTAAAATGGGCAGAGGACATGAATAGACATTTTTTCCAGAGAACATCAGACGGCCAACAGGGAAATGCAAATCAAAACCACGATGAGATATCACCACTTGACACCTGTCAGAATGCCTAAAACCAAAAAGACAAGAAATAACAAGTGTTGGCAAGGACGTGGGGAAAAGGGACACTCTTGCACTGTTGGTGGGAATGCAAACTGCTACAGCCACTGTGGAAAACAGTATGAAGATTCCTCAAAAATTAAAAAATGGAAATACCATTTGATCCAGTAACTCCACACTAGGTATTTACCCAAAGAAAATGTAAACACCAATTCAAAAAGATATATGCACCCCTATGTTTATTGCAGCATTCTTTACAATAGCCAAAATATGGAAGCAACCCAGGTGTCCATCAATAGATGAATGGATAAAGAAAAATGGTATCCATAAACAATGGAATATTATTCAGCCATAAAAAAGAATGAGATCTTGCCATTTGCAACAAAATGGCTGGATCTAGAGGTTATTATGCTAACTGAAATAAGTCAGAGAAAGACAAATACCATATGACTTCAGTAAAAAGCAAAACAAATGAATAAACAAACAAACAAAAAGCAGAAATGCAGCCATAAATACAGAAAACAAACTGATGGTTGCCAGAGGGGAGAGGGGTGGGTGATTGGCAAAATGAATGAAGGGGAGTGGGAGTACAGGCTCCCAATTATGGAATGAATAAGTCATGAGGGTGAAAGGCACAGCATAGGGACTATAGTCAATAATATTGTAATTGCGTTTTATGCCGACAGAGGGTAGCTACATTGGTGGAGAGCACTGCGTAACATATGGACTTGTCAAATCACTATGCTGTACACCTGACACTAACATAACATTGTATATCAAAATTTTATTTTGAAGAAAAATAAAATATATAAAAAATCTTTTAAACTAAATATCTAATTTCATAACTCACAAATTCTACTTTCCACAAAACACTAGAATACAAACAATTCAGCCAAGTTCTTTGCCATTTTATAACAAGGACCTCTTTTCCTCCAGTTTCCTATGACATGTGCCTCATTTCCATCTGAGACTTCACCAATGGCCTTTAATGTCCGTATTCCTACCAATATTCTATTCATGATTCTTTAGGTCTTTTTTAAGGAGATGGAGCTCTCTCTTCAGCGCTCCTCTTCTTTCTGAGCCCTAACCAGAATCTCCGTTAATATCCATATGTCTGGCATGCACCTCCAAACTCCTTTAGCCTCTATCCATTATCTAGTTCCAAAGGCACTTCACAGGTTTAGGTATTTGGTATAGCAGTACTTATCAAAATCTGTTTTAGTTAGCTCAGGCTGCCATAATAAAATGCTGTAGACTGAGTGGCTTAAACAATAGAAATTTATTTTTCGTAGTTCTAGAGGTTGGGAAGTCCACATCAAAGTGCCAGCTAATTTGGCTCCTGGGGAGAGCCCTCTTTCTGGGTTACAGAGAGACACTTTTTCATTGCTCTCACTTGGTCTCTTAGTGTATGCACCTGGGATGGGGGTGGGGTGGGGAAGAAGGTGGGGGGAAGAGAGGAGAATCTTTCTCTTCTTCTAACTTCACTAATCTCATTATAAGAGCCACACCCTCATGATTTAACCTAGCCTAACCCCAAGGCTCCATTTTTAAACACCCAACGCATTGGGTATTAGGATTTCAGTATATGAATTTTAAGGGACATATTCAGTCCACAACACTTTATAATCGTTTTTTTCCCCCTGTAAGGTTGGTAGTTATGTCTTTTGGTTGGTGATTTTAGTAATTTTAGTCTTCTCTCATTTTTTGCTTGATTAGGATAGCTAAAGATTTGTCAATTTTATTAATCTTTTCAGTGAAGTGACTTTTGATTTTGTTGATTTTTCTCTATTGTTTCTCTATTCTCTCTTTCATTTATTTCCCTCCTTCTGCTTGCTTTGCATTTAGTTTGCTCTTATTTTTCTCATTCCTTAAGGTGGAATGTTAGGTTATTGATTTGAGATTTTTTTCTTCTTTTCTAATATGGGCAATTACAGCTATAAAGTTCCTTCTAGGCACTATTTTCATGGTATCCCTAAGATTTGGTATATTGTGTTTTCATATTCATTCATCTCAAGTATTTTCTAATTTTCTTTGTGATTTCTTTTTTGACCCTGTGGTTATTTATGATTGTGTTTAATTTCCATTTGTAAATTTGTCTCATTTCCTTCCATTGTTAATTCCTAATTTCATTCACTGTGGTTGGAGAGCATACTGCACATGATTTCAGTCTTTTGAAATTTATTGACACTTGTTTTATGACCTAACGTATGTTCTATCTTGGTAAATGTTTCACACGTACTTGAGAAGAAGTGTACTCTGTAGTTGTTGAATGGAGGGTTCTATAGGTCCTTCTTAGTTGAATTATAGTGTTGTTCAAGTTTTCTATCTGCTTGATGACTTTTTGTCTAGTTCTATCATTATGGAAAGTGAGATATTGAAATCTCCAACTATTATTGTTGAATTTACCATTTTCCCTTCAATTTTGATACTTTTTGCTTGATGAATTTGGTATATATATATATGTTTATAGTTATATCTTCTTGATGAATTAACTCTATTATTATCAAATGTCCTTCTTCATCTCTAGTAATAAATTCTGTCCTAAGATCTACTTTGTCTGATATTAGAGGAGTCATTCTATGTCTCTTCTGGTTATTGTTTACCTATTATATCTTTTTCCATACTTTTACTCTCGACTTCTTTGTACCTTTGACTATAAAGTGTGTCTCTTATAGACAGCATATAGTTAGGTTTGGAGTTTTTTGTTTTACTTTGTTTTGTTTTAATCTATCCTGCAGATTTCTGCCCTTCAATTCAATCTCTTTCCATATAATGAAATTACTGATAAGGTCATGTTTACATTTGCCATTTTTCTATTTGTTTTCTACATGTCTTTTTTTTTTGATACTTTCTCCATTACTACTTTTGTTTTAAAAGGATATTTTCTAGTGAACCATTTTAATATCCTTATTATTTCTCTCAGTATATATTTTTAAAGATTTATTTATGTTTTTAGAGGGGGAGGGACAGAGGGAGAGAATCTTCAAGCAGACCC
The DNA here is from genome assembly GCF_003265705.2 of Callorhinus ursinus. Classification (NCBI taxonomy): domain Eukaryota; kingdom Metazoa; phylum Chordata; class Mammalia; order Carnivora; family Otariidae; genus Callorhinus; species Callorhinus ursinus. Next base: position 70,913,544 of record NW_027397064.1, on the reverse strand, counting down.
CCCACTGAGCATGGAGCCCAACTCAGGGCTCGATCTCACCACCCATGGGATCATGACCTGACCCAAAACCAAGAGTCAGCTCTTTAACTGACTGAGCTACCCAGGCGCCCCTCTTATAAATTTTTTGAGTCGTTCTCTTAGTGTTTGCTATGAGGGTTCAATTAACACCTTTGTTCCCATAACAATCTAGTTCAGATTAATATCAATTTAATTGTAATAATATGCAAAAAAGGGCGCCTGGGTGGCTCAGTTGGTTAAGTGACTGCCTTTGGCTCAAGTCATGCTCCTGGAGTCCCGGGATCGAGTCCCGCGTCGGGCTTCCTGCTCGGCAGGGAGTCTGCTTCTCCCTCTGACCCTCTTCCCTCTCGTGCTTTCTATCTCTCATTCTCTCTCTCTCTCAAATTAAAAAAAAAAAAAATATGCAAAAAAACCTTTGTTCCTCTATGACTCCTCTCCCCTGATTTGTGCTGTTATTATCATGTAAATTACATCTTTATAGATTGCATGCCCATCAACACAGAAAATATAAAGAATGCTTTACGTTTATAAGTTATTCTTCCACAGGGGCCGTGCTAATCTTTTTTGTATTGTTCCAGTTTTAGTATATATGCTGCCAAATTGAGCACAACATGACCTAATATTGACATTAAAAACTACTCTAGCTTCAGTGAAAAAGGAATTAAAGAGGAGGCCAGTCTGGGGGTGAGAAGACTAGATAGAAATGCTGAAATATATCAGGTAAAAGAGGATAGTGGTCAGACTTAGAGTTCAGTATTAGACTACGGGAGAAGAGATGTAGACAACACACTTGAAAGATATTAAGAAGATAATATTAACTAGCCTTGGCAGCTGGATGTGTAGTTGAGCAAAAGGAAAGAGTCAAAATAACTAATTCTCTATCATGCAACTGAGAGAATTACGGTACTATTCACAGAGAAAGATAACATTGAAATAGAAGCTTTGGGAAAAAATACAATGAGATCAATTTTACACTTTTTAAATTTATGATGCTTGTAGAATATTTAAATGAAAATAGGAGATGTTCAGTAAAGATGGGATATTTGGGTTTGAAACTTAAGTGAGCAATATGAGCTGTGAATCAAGATTTGAGAGTGATTAATATGTAGATAGTAATGAAAGTCTTGAGAGTTTATTAGAATATCTGCTAAGAATGTATGAAGTCATAATAGAAGAGGACCAAGGATGGAATCTTAAGGAAGAGTAATATTTTGAGTTTGAGGAAATGAGGATGATTCATCACAAGAAAGTGAGAATAACTCTAGAAGTATCAAGAAAACCAGAAGAGTGTGTTGTCATGGAAGTTGAAAGAATAGAATATTTTAAGAATTGAGACGTCACATAAAATAAGGAATGTATTGTTTTCATTGGATTTAGCAATAAGGAAAACCATTAAATACAGCAGTATATCAAAGATAGCTGCAGATTCTTTGCTATTCCTCTCATCAAGAAATAAAATTGATTTCCCTCCTCTTGGATCCCTCCTCTTGAAGCCCTATTGGGCTTGTACTGACCAATAAAATGTGGCAGAAGTTGGATTGTTTAATTTCTGAGACTGGACAGCTTCTACTTTCACAAACTTAGAACATTTCCTCTTAAAACTCAGCTTTCATGCTGTGGGAAGCCCACATATGGAGGAGCCATGAGAAGAAGGACTCACTTCCAGCTGAGCTCCCAACCAAGGGTCAACCCCACATGCGACCAATGTGAATGAGCCTTCGTGGAGGTTCTAGTCCAGTCAAGCCTCCAGATGACCACAGCTCCAGCCAATGCCATGCAGAAAAAAGTATCCATTCAAGCCTAGTGAACCCACAGCATCATGAAAGTTACTGAATGGTGGCTGCTGTTTTAAATGACCATGTCTGGGGGGGGCAGCTTGTTACTTAGCAATCGATAACCTATTTTATTACTATTTTGTAACATTTATAAGAGCCAATGTCCTGTTGAGGTATTGCAGGTGTAAATTGCCATGGGTTGAAGAGTGACTTGAAGGATAGGAACTGAAGACAGCTATTTTAGTAGATGATTATGAAAGAGAAAAGCTATTTAGAGTGGTATATATAAGAAAGTCTGAATTTGATAAAGGTATTGTTAGCTTTTAATATAAGAAATTTATTTATTTTTTATTTTTTATTTTTTTTAAAGATTTTATTTATCCATTCATGGAAGAGAGAGAGAGAGGCAGAGGGAGAAGCAGGCTCCCAAGGAGCAGGGAGCCCGACGCGGGACTCGATCCCAGGACCCTGGGATCATGACCTGAGCCAAAGGCAGATGCTTAACGACTGAGCCACCCAGGCGCCCAAGAAATTTATTTTTTATTTTTTGTTTTATTTTTGTGAGAGAGAGAGAGTGCATGTGCATGCACGCACACATGTGAGTCGGGTGGGGAGGGGAGAGGGAGAGAGAGAGGATCTCCAGGAGACTCCCTGCTGAGTGCAGAGCCTGATGCAGGGCTTGATCTCACTGTCCTGAGATCATGGCCTGAGCCAAAATCAAGAGCCTGACACTTAACCCTACTGAGCCACCCAGGTGCCCCTTTAATGTGAAAAACTTAAATGGTATTTAAGAAGGTGCATCCCTGTGCCACAGCAGCAATATTAATATACATATAAGACAAAAGAAAATACTTATAACTATGGTTCCCGAGTGACACCGTAAGAAAACATTGACGATCCAGAAGAGAGATGGGTTAACATTGAAGATCCAAAAGAGAGATGGGTTAACTGATGGAGAAAGGTTCTTGAGGAGATGAGAGAAAATGTTATCTTTTTCAGACTCCCCCAGAAAGGATCTTATTAGTCTCCTTAGACATGATCCATTATAGAGTCCCTAATATGTGGACTCTCCTATCCTGACTCCTTGGCATTCACTGTTTGCATAGCTGCTTTTAGCTCAAGCACTAATTGTTTTCTAATCATCCATTGTTAGTGTCTTAGGTTGTATTAGGATATTATGTTTTGGGCCACAAGTAACAGAACATATATTTCAAAGTGGCTGAAATATAAATCTGAAGTTTGAGGGTTGGTTAATTCAGCAGCTCAACAGCATCATCAAGGTCTCAGGTTCTTTCCAACATTTTGCTCTGTCAGCCTCACACTTTTGTCTCATTCTCTTAGGTTGGCTCCTGTAATTGTCTCAAGATGACTGCTGCAGTTTCAGGGGTTATATTCAGAAAGTAATGTCATGGGACAGAAATAGGAGGTTTCTCCTTGCATGTTCCTTTCCCGTAAGTCACATAGCAGATTTCTCTTCTAATGGTTAGAATCTCATAATATGCCCAATCAATTGCAAGAGTGATTTTAGGTAGGCTATTTATACTTTCTGAGCTTTAGTTTTCACAGCTGTAAAATGGGTAGCCTAGTACCTATCTTAAAATTATTGTAAGGAATAAAAGAGAATATTCTACTAAGTGCATAGCACATTGCTTGGCTCACAGAGCCTCTTTTCTTCTATTCCACCCTCCATACTGTGTTTAGAGTTTATTTTCTAAGAAGCAAACTTGAGATTCTCTTCCCATTTAAAAGACCATAAGAAACTTGATTTGTCTTCTGGTGGTGCTGGGGTCTACTTTTCCGAAAGCCCTCAGAAGAAAGAAAAAATTAATTGAGTGTGGATTAGAAAGGAAAATGGCTAGTGGGCAAATAATAGTATCTGCCACACAAGACTACCAATGTACAAGAAACTGTTCTGGTTGCTTTGACTTGGGGAGGGGGTGGGTTGTGGGGAGTGTGAGAATTCCCATGTGCTGGGTAGAAACTGAGATGTCAGAATTTCCTTTTGGGGGTAAAGGGTGGGGATTCAGAGCACAGATGGAGTACAGGTTCTGATATATGTGTTTGGGTGATAAAGTGGGTGAACATGCAGCATGATTTATTCTTATCCCAACTCTATCCCTCATAGCTTGGCCCTGGGCTCGACCACAGCCCTGCATCCGAGCCAGAATAATAAATCATGAAGTTCCTTAGGCTCCAAAGAAGGTGCTAACATGAATACTGAATAGTATTCGTGTTATCATGTTACTAAGTAAAAAAAAAACAACAACAACAATGCATTCTTACATGCAATGTGCTTTCTCTAGAAACAATTAGATTTCCCATCTAGACTCTCCTTTTGCTTATCTCAATAGACACAGTGCCATCTACTGAAAATAAAGCACCAATAGCCATGATACCCCAAGGGATTCCCAGGAGAGCCCCCCTGTCTGTGGGCTCCCTGTCTCACCCACCTCCCAGATGGACTGGAGGGAGTAGGCGGAATCCACAGGCTGTTCTCCTGTCACAAACTGTAATGCATCTGTTCCCTGGTGCTTTCTGTGAGCAGCAAGAGTAAGACGTTCCTGTAGGGACCTAAGGAGCCCGGCCAGAGACTTAAAGTGTCTGTGAAAGCTCTTTTAGGCTACCCTCTTGCCTTCATTTGACCAGGTACAAAATTAAGCTATCCTATAGAGATGAGGCATGCTTTTCTAGTAAAGCATAACAAGGATTACTGACATGTTTTCCTTTGCGTAATTATGGTAGGTTTCTTTCCATGTAATAGTGTAGCCATGTATTAAAGTCTTTTTATTTTTCAGTGAAATTTGTAGTGGGTAGAATAGATACGAGATTGAGAACAGAATCCTGGAACATTATCAGGACTGCTCTTTGGGGTTTGAGGATAACCTAGGTTGCTATGAAAATTCAGCTATGCCAAATTCCACATTCTAGTTCATTGTGTTCTCTCCAGATTGCAGTCTCTCTTGGTTTCATAAATGGAGAAATGGAGAAACAAAAGGAAGATTGTTGCTTACATTTAGCCACCCCAGTCAGCAATAAAATAGAAAATGGAAGCTCTTTAAAATGCACAGCCTTCTGTAGGCCGCGCTCAATTCTTTTGTCCCCTCTGCCCCTCACTCTCTGCTTGTAGCCCTTCAACGACCATCTATAATTTAAAGCACTGGTTTGAATGGATTCTGATTTGGCTTTTGGTAGTCAGAGCTGGCATTCCTTCCATTTGCCCCTCTAAATCTGGCCCCATTTCCTCTACTTCACTCGCTGCTCATTCTTTCTGCTTTCTTCTTATTAGATTTTCCAAAGCAAAACTTCCCACAGTTAAGTTTGTAGTCTGGTAATTTATCATGAATATTCTTAAAATTGCCTCATTAAAAGGGGCATTTGAAGCTGAAACTTAAGTGTCTGTTACCATGGTAACCAACAACAACTCTTTAGAACTGCCTGCCTAAGCCAGAGAGGTAAGGGTTGCTGTTGGCAGAAGATTGAAGGTAGGCAACTAAAGACTCGTGGGCAGGAAAGACAGAAAAGGGAGGAAAAGGCCTGTAAGACCCTGATGTGGCATTCTCAGCCCCAAGTTGGATACCCTTCTATGCAACGAGACAAATTAAGTTGTAACTACACTCCCAAATTCTTGACGTCATACACTTCAGGAAATTTGGGGCCTGGAAGTCCTTTTCACCATCAGGTTTCTGAGGGGAGTTTAGATTCAAACTTTACAACCTGAAACTTACATAATCACACGTTACCTAGTCTTGAGCCAGTCATTTACTTCTCTGTGCCTCAAGTTATCATTTCTTTTAAAAAAAATGGGCAAAACACTCTCTGTAACCAGGTTACATGAATATCAGCGAGGCAATAAAAGTGAAGCCTTTTTGTAAACAAGGTGCTGCATCTATGCAGACTAAAACCCATGTTTTGAGTCTACAACTGTTCTCTAGAAGCTCTTCTGGGTTGCCATCAGTCAACCTCTCTCAAAGAAAAGAAAATTTCTCCAACAGTAAGTAGTGTCAAACTAACCTTATTGATTGCTTTTTCCAAGCCAGGATTCTCTAGGCTTTCCATTATTCACTGGGCCTGTAAAAGAGTGAACACTGGCCGTTAGGCATGTCTTGAACTGCTATGAAAATGGTTATAAAAGAAGTATATTTGATAAATAATGAAGGTTACAAAGAATACAAATTATATTCTTTCATCTTCTGTTTTCTTTGCCTTTCCAATTGCAATTTTGGGTAAAATGTTAAAGACACAATCAAGAGCGGCAAGCATTGCATTTAGAAAGGGAGAAATGTCAGGTCAGGGAATATGGGAAATGTAGCAAGATTTACATTTAAAAAGTAGTTAAATGCTTGGGAGTCTTTAATATGTATTGCTTTCTTGGTAGAAATATAACGTGTTGAATCAATAGGATTAGACAACTATGACAAAGGGAAAAATACATCTTGATGAGCAACATATGGAGAGACACAGACATATAAAGAAGAAAATACTGCACAGTGTTGACATCCTTAGGACCACAAGAGAGAGGGGACACTTGGGTGGGGTCTTAGTAGGAAATCTTATGGAACATAATAACTAGGAACACATTGGAGAAGGGGTTGGGTTATGAATATAAATGAATACATTAAATCTGCCAGATCTAGTACTTCTTGGCACTGCCCACTTTTGTTGTTTCTCTTATTAGTACAACTGCCATCAGCATAGATAATTGAAATATTAGTGAATTTTTGATGACTCATTTGTGTACCAGCACAAAGGATCTGGGCTAGGCAAAGCTCATTCTTCAGGTGCTCATAAATTGGCAATCTGCTACTTCAGATGTTCTAATTTCCTCCTTCTTACCAAGTGAGTAGGAAATCAAGCCTTCCCAGAGATGGGTGGGGTGTGAAGGAGTTCCCCAAATGTTGAAAATAGTCAGGTGTTCAAATCGTAATGGGTTCACCATCAGGGGCTCCTGGGTGGCTCAACCGGTTGAGCGTCTGACTCTTGATTTCTTCGGCTCAGGTCTTAATCTCAGGTTCATGAGATTGAGCCCTGCATTGGACTCCTCACTCAGCAGGAGTCTGCTGAAGATTCTCTCCCTCTCCCTTTGCCCCTCCCCGCCAGTGTGCACGTGCACGCGTGTGCGAGTGTGTATGTGCATGCTCTCTCTCTCTCTCAAATAAATCAATAAATCTTAAAAAAAAGAATGGGTTCACTATCAGAGATGTCTTGACATGTTTTGAGAACGAATAGACAAAACAATTCCACACAAAATCGCTAGCTTTATGGTGGTTAATGAGAAATGTCCAAAAACATACTTTTTACTGTTTATGTTTCAGGCCTTATAAATCATGAAATGTTTCAAATTGTAGCGTAAGACCTATAGAGTAACACGGGTATTGCTGTTAGCTGTAAATACAGTTCTTTATTATGGTTACAGCTTGCTCTTCCTAAAATAAAACTCAGCATTTGCTGAATTTAAGTTTAGCTTGGCTTACTTCTCTGCCAAACAGAATATAAGTATACCGGATACAATACTACGTTAGCTTTCTTTTCAACATCAACCCCACATCTGAATGTTCTTATTGTTCATTATTAAACTTTCATGCAAAAACAAAAAAGGGAAATTTTAAGGGCAAAAGCTTTGGCATCAGATAGACTTAGTCCAGATCTTGACAGTGCCACTCAGTTGATTGCTAATCCTTACTTTATCTGTAAAAATTGGGTGACAAAAATGCTGATCTCATATGGTAATTATGAAGTTTAAAGGAGCTAATGGATGTAGATTGTACTGGGGTATTTGTATAGCTTTAATAAATAATACTCATTCTCCCCACCCAAGTTCTGAACCAATTAAGAAAGAGACAAGAGTTGGGCAGACAGGAGATATTGTCATGGAAAAAGCTGACATTGGGGAACATGAGCTTCCTGACACAGAACACCAGAAATAAACAGACTTACCACCTGGTCACCAGCAGTCCTATACAATACGTCTCCCACCGGGAAAAGGTATTTGCTACTAAGCTTAAAGCATGCCTGAGATCAATTGAGAACACATGCTCCCTGTGAGGAGATTTGCTACAGAGAGAGGAAGAGGCTGGATTATAAATACCCAGTTTCTTCCAAGCTCCCTAATGAGATAAATCACTCCCCCCCTGGGGAGAGGTGGAAGGTATCCAGGTGTGTTACAGCTCATGAAGCTCCCTCTCATGGGAAGAAACATCAGGAGCGGAGAATTAGTGTTCCCGGCAACCAAATGTTTAAAACAGCATCTGGCGCAAAGAAACATTTATTCTATGTGTTATAAGATAAACTGAGGCATATTAAAAATTTTAAGAGTTTATTTGAGCAAAAACTGATTTACATCCACCAGCATCCTGGCTAGTAGATAAAAAGGAGAGCCGAGGAACTGTACAAAATGAAAGACTTATTGGCAGAAGGGAGCAGGAACAAGGAAGTTATACGAGGCAAAAAAGAGGGCTGGTTATTGTAAGGTCACTTTCCGTTAAGGGATGGCAGGGTCTATCAGGCAGATGACCTAACTAGTGCTGATCAGGTGAATCCTGACTGACTGGTTCAAGATTCCATTTCTGGGAAAGGTGAGCCTAAGCCAAGTCTCAGCTTGGTGATGTAAGGTTTAGCATACACCTTTTGGGACCCGTGTCTTTTTTTAACATATGTCATTTATGCCCATTATAATTATTGATCCTTAGGGAAAAGTGGAAGTACAAATTATATTTTAGGTCTTGATACATATGAGAGAGTGATAGGTGGCATATCTAGAGAAGTGGAGAAAACCTGGTAGGAAAGATCTTCATATGCCATCATGTGCATTTTTATTTTGTTTTGTAGACAGTGGGTGACCAAAAATAATTTTAAGTTGGGGAGAGACCCTCAAGCTTACATTCTAGCATGTGAATTCTCACTGCACTATACAGAATGGAAAAGACAGAATCTCCATGAGCCGGGCACTATGCTATGCACTCAGCATAGGAACAATGTTATATATATATGTAATGACCTCTCTTAATTGTCACAACAATCTTGAGAATGATGCCGCACTCTCATTACTCTGATTTTACAGATGAGAAAGCAGAAGCTTTAAAAGTTTAAGTAACTCCCTCAAGAGATGCATTCAGCTTGTAAATGAAAAACCTAGAATTTGATCTCATGTCTACCTGACTCCAAGACTCAGCTCTCACGGACATTCTACACCAGCCTCCGTGCTTAGAAGGTCCCATTCTTGCTTTAATGCTCTGCTGTCATCGTCTCGAAATTCTTAATAATTTCAGAGTAACAGGCTTCACATTTTCATTTGGCCCTGGGTCCCTTAAATTACGTAGCCAGTCCTGCCAAGACCTCTTACTTTCCACTACCCCAGTCACCACTTTCATCAAATCTGGAGGATTCTATACAAATAAAACTCCTCTTTTAATCAAAGAAACATGGAAAATTAACAACTATAAATATGTGGACAATTATATATGGATGTTTTAGCATTTATACATATAAATATCCACAATTCAGAGCCACATCTCCATCCCCAAACAATCCTCTCCCAGAATTTCTTTGGTTCCTGAGCACCTCCCCAGTGTGGCAAGTGGGAGCCAGATGAAGAAGTGGTGAGGACAAGTCTGAGGTTTAGTGGGGGGTAAATACATTCATGTCTAAGCACATGTGTCTGGTCAAATTCCAAGTCCAAGTCCAAGTTAATTTAGGATATTTTTTGATATTTTCCATATTTCAGCTCCCATCGGTTGGCAAAAATAAATTAAGGATGATGGAATACATACCGGCCCAATTTCGCAACTTTTTTGAAGTTATAGGTCCACTGAAGGGCAGGCAGCTGTTATCGAAGATGGAGAAGGATATTTTAGAAGAGCATGCTATGTGAGCAGCACTATATGGGTGCCCTCTTTTCTTTTTTTTTTTTTTAAGGTTTTTATTGATTGATTGATTTGAGAGAGTGAGCAAGCGAGAAAGAGAGCACAAGCAGGGGTGGGGTGGTGCAGAGGGAGAGGGAGAAGCCGACTCTCCGCTAAGCTGGGAGCCAGAGGGTGGGGATGGTGGGGCTCGATCCCAGGACCCCGGGATCATGACCTGAGCCAAAGGCAGACGCTTAACCGACTGAGCCACCCAGGCGCCCCTGGGCGCCTTATTTTCAATCACCTTATTTAATCATGAATTCATAATACTCTTTGAGGTAGTTGGCTACTTTTAATATCTTTCTTAAGAAAGAGCTTTTTTTAAAAATTAGAGAAAATAAGAAAATACAAAAAGAAAGACTCTAGAAAAATTATTCTAAGTCCTTCCATATTTTTTCATATGTACACACACACAGACACACACAGAGTTACAAAATGGAAAATAATGGGCACATGGTTGGTAACCTGGATTTCTTTTTTTCTACTTAATGTACTGGGCATTAATCATTTTTGAAAAAAAACTTCAATGGTTTTCTTGGGCATTTTAATTTTTTCCCTTATTTTTTATTTTTATTTTTTGCCATAAAGATCCAAGGTGCATCCTGTGAACCCTAGGAGAGCAGAAGATGCTTGGCCACTATACCACATCCACTGTGTCCACATGATTATAGAGACAATAAATTCTCTCTCCTCTGGACAGAAGGGCTTTGCTTCATGATTTTACTAGAGGTTTGGCTATGCCTTCATTTACCATAGCTCTGGTTAGGAGGATGACTAGTCCCTAAACATACTTTCTTTCTTTTTTTTTTTTTTTAAAGCTAAGTCCTATTTTTCTCTGAGCTTTTCTTTTCTTGCTAAACGATTTTATGATTAATTGATTTTCTCACATGTTGCCCTAGAGCTTGTTTACCTCCTATGAAATAAGTGGAAGATTTCCAATCTGAAGTCAGAGTTTGTCCTGTTGTTGAATATTGTTGCCTAATTTGAGCTCCTAAAAATGACTTTTAATGAGTATTAGATCCTAAAGAAAATAATTTTTCCAATTAATTCTAAACCCTTGATAGCCATTTTGATGCTTGAGTTGTGTTCTTTGAGGATTTTCATGGTTATTAAATCCTTCTAGAGCTTTCTAGAATTCAGCAGAGAAGAAGCGGCCTGAAAACCAACATTTTGGATAAGCTCAGATATTACTTATAGGGGCTCAGACACTTTTCCAAATCCTAGGTTTGCTTTACTGGAGGCCATCCTGATCAGGGTTCCTATCAATGAGAAGTTTAGTAGGGAATTGTTAAAAAGAAATCCCCCCTAGGGGCACCCGGGTGGCTCAGTGGATTAAGCATCCGACTCTTGATTTCGACTCAGGTCATGATCTCGGGGTTGTGAGATGGAGTCCTGCTTTGGAATCTGCACTGGGCGTGGAGCCTGCTTAGGGTTCTCTTTTCCTCTGCCTCACCCCATTTCTCTTCCTCTCTGAAAAAAAAAATAAAGGAAGGAAGGAAGGAAGGGAAGGAAGCAAGGGAAGGAAGGAAGGAAGGAAGGAAGCAAGGGAAGGAAGGAAGGAAGGAAGGAAGGAAGGAAGGAAGGAAGGAAGGAAGGAAGGAAGAAAGAAAGTCTTCTCTGGCCAGAAATTGAGTAAGTAATGTTAAGGCAATATGACATGCTTTGAACGATTAAGTGCATTTTGAAGAGACATTTATTCAGTCATACTAATAAAGTAACCATAATTCTTTTCTTAAATGTTTCCATCTCAATTAATATTTTTTAGTCAACTAAAGGACCAAGAGAATAATAACACCAACTTGACCTTTAACTTTTAACCCCAGCAGTGCGTCTTCACACCACTCCAGTAGCAGAGGGCTACAGGCTAAAGGAAGGGTTTCATGCAGGAGTCCTTCCTTACTGTTCTCTCGTAACATCTCTTTGGAATTGTGCCCTAAACTCGAAGGGTGATTTGCCTGCCTGTAACCTAAGGGGACTACTCTGCTTATTAGGTCAAATAGGAGGGTGAACTAGAGAGCTCATCAGAGAATCAGGAAAACGTATTTGGGACACCACATAATATTTTGTTTCTGGGGCGCCTGGGTGGCTCAGATGGTTAAGCAACTGCCTTCGGCTCGGGTCATGATCCCGGGGTCCTGGGATTGAGCCCTGCATCGGGCTCCCTGCTCGGCGGGAAGCCTGCTTCTCCCTCTCCCTCTGCTTGCTGCTTCCCCTGCTTGTACACACTCTCTCTCTGTCAAAAATAAATGAAAAAATCTTAAAAAAAAAATTTGTTTCTGCCTCTCCTACTTTTTGTTTTGTTGCCAGGCACTCTACTGCTCATTTTGGAAAATCTTTGCCCATATTTTTTATTATAGGGTTATCATTTCATAATACACTATTGAACATGTGTAAAGATCCCCAAATTTTTATTATTTATTTATTTATTTTTTAAAGATTTTATTTATTTATCTGACAGAGAGAGAGACACAGCGGGAGAGGGAACACAAGCAGGGGGAGTGGGAGAGGGAGAAGCAGGCTTCCCGCTGAGCAGGGAGCCCGATGTGGGGCTCGATCCCAGGACCCTGGGATCATGACCTGAGCCAAAGGCAGACGCTCAACCGGCTGAGCCACCCAGGCACCCTCCCAAATTTTTAGGTAGCTAAAATTGGATTTCAATATTTTTTGGAACCCTGTTGCTCAGTAGTAGTGGAGAGAAGGCAGGACTAGGGGACTGGAAAGAGCTATTTTTAAATTATTAGCAAAATTCTGGTTTCTCTAAAGGTCAAAGTTTGAATTCCCTTTTCAGTACAGATCTTCCCTCTACTTCCGCGCCTTAATTTCCAGATTTATGTATATTGGCTATGGGGGAAATGCCATGATGTCTGGTCTTTAATTCAAAGCATATACTACACCTGGTAAGAGAGAACTTAACACTTTTTCAGGCTGTTGTCTCTCAATAAACACCATAACTCAGTCTTTAGTAAGCCATTCCAGCCCTCAAATAGCCCAACCATTTCTGAGAAATGGGTCTGTGTTAAGACCATGTAATTCTATGAGCATTTAGTCCATTGCTGTCCTGCCTTAGCTGGGAAAACCCTGTGATAACCTCATTTGGGGCAGATGCTTTGAAAGGGGATGTCCATTCTCCATAAGACTTACCACAACCATGTTACCATGGACCTTATGGATTGAGTCAGATTTCAGCATGTTCCAGAGAGATGGGTACACTCTATGCTCCAGGAGGAAATAATTTACACCCCGAAAGAATTTCAAGATCTTGCTAAAATATGTATCAGTAGAAACCTGGGGAACATCTGTGCATTCCAAGGGCATTTACCCAAAGAAGATATAACAGTAGATTGCATTGAATTTATTGACCTAAGTGCACCTCCTAAAGATTCTGGATTTAATGTGTCAGTTCATGAAGCTAGAAGTGGTTCTAACATCCTTCTTGGTTGATCAGTTAGAACTTGGACTTAGTGGTGACCTACATTTAATGAGATGACATGTCAAAGCTTCCTTGGCATGATGTGAAGGAGGAAATGCACAGGCTTAGGGAGATAAGAATGTTGGACTGGATTTATCACATGAAACTTACATACCATCCCCACACCTTTGTTCCACTAGAAGGCCCCTTCATTAAGCTATTGAGAAGTAAATTAGTGAAGGGAATATCTACATCTTTGAAACACTATGGTTGCTCTCATTTGAAGGCCAGGTATGAATTGTCAGGGATACTGTCATTAATTATGAAGTACCTTGGTATGGTTTTTTTCATTTTTTTTTAAAATTAGAATTTAATAAGTTTCTTGGATTTGGATATTTATGTTTTTCAACAAATTTGGAATAATTTCAGTCATTATTTTTTCAAACATTTTTTCTGTCTCCTATTCTCTCTCTTTTCCTTTGAGGACTACAATTACACGGATAGCAGATCACTTGAGGTTGTCCCACAGTTCAGTGATGCTCTGTTGATTTTTTTTTTCCAGTCATTTTTCTTTCTGTTTCATTTTGAATGTTTCTGTTGTCTTTGAATTCACTAATGCTTTATTCTACAGTGCCCAATCTGCTTTTAATTCCATCCAGTATACGTTTTATCTTGGGCATTGTATATTTCAACTCTAGAAGTTTGATTTGGGTCTTTTTTTTTTTTAAGATTGTATTTATTTATTTGAGAGAGAGAGAAGGGGAGGAGCAGAGGGAGAGAGAGAATCCCAAGCAGACTCCCTGCTGAGAACATGATGCTGGGCTCAATCCCATGACCATGAGATCATAACCTGAGATGAAATCAAGAGTCGGACACATATCTAACTGAGCCACCCAGGCACCCCTCGATTTGGGTCTTTTTTTATACCATTCTGTATTTCTTTCCCTAATATGCTTATGGTTCTCTCTACTTTCTTGAACATGAGGATTATAATTATAATGCCCTTGACGATTAGTTCTAATATCTGTGTCATTCCAGATCAGTTTTATTTTATTTTATCTTATTATGTTTTGTTTTGTTTTAATTGCAGTGTAGTTAACATACAGTGTACTATTAGTTTCAGGTGTACATTACAGTGATCCAACCCTTCCATACATCACCCAGTGCTCATCACAAGCGCTCTCCTTAATCCCCATCACCTATTTCACCCATCCCCCCCCACCTCCCCTCTGGGAACTATTAGTCTTTTTTTTTTTTTTAAAGATTTTATTTATTTATTTGAGAGAGAGAATGAGAGAGAGAGCACATGAGAGGGGGGAGGGTCAGAGGGAGAAGCAGACTCCCCGCTGAGAAGGGAGCCTGATGCGGGACTCGATCCAGGGACTCCAGGATCATGACCTGAGCCGAAGGCAGTTGCTTAACCAACTGAGCCACTCAGGCGCCCCTGGTAACTATTAGTCTTATAGTTCTCTTATAGTTAAGAATCTGTTTTCTTGGTCCCTCTTTCTCTTTCTTTTTTTCTCCCCCGCTTTGCTCATTTGTTTTGTTTATTAAATACCACATGAGAGTGAAATCATATGGTATTTGTCTTTCTCTGGCTGACTTATTTCCCTTAACATTATACCCTCTAGCTCCAGGGTGCCTGGCTGGCTCAGTCAGTAGAGCATGCCCCTCTTGATCTTGAGGTTGTGAGTTCAAGCCTCACATTGGGTGTAGAGATTACTTGAAAATAAAATCTTAAAATACATATACTCTCTAGCTCCATCCACGTTGTTGCAAATGGTAAGATTTAATTCTTTTTATGGCTGAATAATATTCCATTGTCTATATATGTGTGTGTGTGTGTGTGTGTGTGTGTGTGTGTGTGTGTGTGTGTGTGTATCACATCTTCTTTATCCATTCATCTATTGATGGACAGTAGGGCCACTTCCATAATTTGGCTATTGTAAAGAATGCTCCTATAACCATAGGGGGACATATATCCCTTTGAATTGTTTTTATATTTGGGGGGTAAATACCCAGTGGTGTGATTACTGGATTTTAGGGTAGTTCTATATTTAACTTTTTGATGAACCTCCATACTGTTTTCCAGAGTGGTTGCACCGGTTTGCATTCCTACCAACAGTGCACTAGGGTTCCTTTATCTCCACATCCTTGACAATACTTGTTGTTTCTTGTGTTTTTGATTTTAGCCATTCTGACAGGTGTGAGGTGATATCTCATTGTGGTTTTGACTTGCATTCCCCTGATGATGAGTGATGTTGAGCATCTTTTCATGTGTCTGTTAGCAATCTGTATGTCTTCTTTGGAGAAGTGTCTATTCATGTCTTCTGCCTATTTCTAATCAGATTGTTTGTTTGTTTGTTTGTTTTTTGGTGTTGAGTTGTATAAGTTCCTTACATATTTTGGATACTAACCCCTTATCAGCTATGTCATTTGCAGATATCTTCTCCCATTCAGTGGGTTGTCTTTTAGTTTTGTTGGTTGTTTCCTTTGCTGTGCAGAAGCTTTTAATTTTGATGTAGTTCCAATAGTTTATTTTTGCTTTTTGTTTCCCTTGCCTCAGGAGACATATCTAGAAAGATGTTTTTATGGCCAATGTCAGAGAAGTTACTGCCTTTGCCCCCTTGTAGGATATTTATGGTTTCAGGTCTCACATTTAGGTCCTTAATTTATTTTGAGTTGATTTTTGTGTGTGGTATAAGAAAGTGGTCCAGTTTCATCCTTTTGCATGTAGCTGTCCCAACACCATTTGTTGAAAAGACTGTCTTTTTCCTATTGCCTATTCTTGCCTCCTTTATCAAAGATTAATTGACCATATAATTGTGGGTTTATTTCTGGGCTCTCAGTTCTGTTCTATTGATCTATGTGTCTATTTTTGTGCCAGTACCATACTGTTTTGATTATTACAGCTTTATTATATAGCTTGAAGTCTGGATTTGTGATCCCTCCAATTTTGCTTTACTTTTTAACAATCGCTTTGGCTATTCAGGGTCTTTTGTGATTCCATACCAATTTTTGGATTGTTTTTTCCAGTTCTGTGAAAAAAAGGTGTTGGTGTTTTGATAGGGATATTTTGGGCCAGTTTTAATTGATTTTTCTTTATCATTATGGGTTATATTTTTTTATTTTTGTGCATGCTTGGTAATTTTTGATTGGATGCTAGTTAACTGTGAACTTCATATTTTTAGATGCTGTTTTTGTATTTCTATATGTACTATTGAGCTTAGCTCTAAGATATAGTTAATTTACTTGGAAACATTTGATATTTTTAAGGTTTGCAAAGTGTAAAACTGATGCTTTCCCCTTACAAATCATGTAATTTATTTCTGAGTACTCTACCTGGTGTCCCATGTATTACAAGATTTTTTTCATTCTGGCTTGTGGGATCACCAACTGTTTCTGGATATATGTGAGCTCTGAAAGTTGTTTCACCTGCTTCCTCTGAGTGTCTTTCCCCAACCTTGAGTGGTTTCCTCACTTGCATGTGTTGATCACTGATCTAGTGAAGAATTTCTTACTTAGAAATTATATTTATAGGATATTACTATATTTATATCATTATATAAACATTATAGTTATAGGATTTTTTAATGATATGTAACAGAAACTCAGATTAAGTAAAAAAGATTAAGATAACTCAACTTAGATTAAGCTAAAAAAACATTTGTTGATTCATAAGAAAAATCTTGGGATAAAACCCACTTGGGGACAGTGGATGCAGGAGCAAAGGAGGCCTTCTATCTTGTGCTCACTTTTACTCTTTCTCCAGCTATCTCTTGCCTCTGGTTCTCTTTGAGCAATATTTTATGGTTTCTTACCAGAAAGAGCTTCTTCCAAGCAGATGGAAAGATGGCCCCAAGCAGTAGCAGCGTACATAATCATCCTGCTAGTTCTTTCCCTAAATCCATGTATCAAATCTCAAGGAAGACTTATTGGCCTATTTGGGTAACAAGCCTATCACTGAACCATATATTGTGCATGAGAGGTAGATTGTTCTGACTGACAAAGCCAGAGTTAGCCCTACTGAAAACATGTAAAATGAGGTCCTTGCAGGAAAGAACAGTTTTGTTACTAGAAGATATTGAGGGAGGGATATTGGGTAGACAAAACAACAGTGATCTCCAGCATCCAGTTTCCTCATCTGTAAAATCATCTAAAATGTGATAATGTATTAAGAGTTTAGCACAGTGTGGGGCCTGTAATAAAGGCACAGTACATCTTACTATCACTAATCTGAGCTTGGTATCTCCAGATGTCAGTAAATTTATTTGCTTCTCGGCATCACTAATTCTCAGTAAAGAAGTTCCTCCTTTGTCTCTCTGGGTCAAGAGTGACTTAAATTCCTATCTGTGGGCCTCGGTTTCCAAGTAACTGGGTTCCTGATCCATTGTAATTTCTCAAATACACTTGTTTCTGCCTTGCTTATGCAAAGATCTTGTGTAAGTGTCAAATTAGCAGCAGGAAGCAGACAGTCCATTCAGATTGGGTAATTTTTTTAAAAAGATTTTATTTTTTATTTATTTGACAGACAGAGAGAAAGAGAGAGAGAGAGAGATCGAGAGATCACACAAGCAGGGGGAGTGGGAGAGGGAGAAGCAGGCTCCCCCCTGAGCAGGGAGCCCGATGCGGGGCTCGATCCCAGGACCCTGGGACCATGACCTGAGTCGAAGGCAGATGCTTAACTGACTGAGCCACCCTGCTGCCCCTCGAATTGGGTAATTTGAAGAGAGTTTAATGAGATTATTAACAAAGATGTTGGCAGGTTATTGGGAAATCAGGAGGGGTAGTGCAGGAACCTGGGCTAGGCAAAGAGTACTCTTTCCTCCAAGGCTGGAAGGGACAAAGGACAGAATGGTAATAGAACCAGAGAGAGAGAGAGAGAGAAACTGTCAGGGCTGGGATATTCCGACAGCCCATGGTGACCCCATGGAGAGAGAGTTGGTGAATAAATAACCTGACATCTACCTCTCCCTGGTCTCCAGTGCTCCCCACATGGTGAGACCAACAGGAAGACATAGGACAAAGAGACTGTTGTTATAGTCCAGTGAGCCAGCCTACTGCCTACAGCACAGGGAAGGGTGGCAAAGGGTAAAGAGTAGACTAGAAACGTGCAGCATATCCTAAAAGGCCAGTGCTCTACCCACTGAGCTATGGAGCTGACCCACATGCGGCATATCCTCGATCTCGGACCTAGTTTGGGTGTTTTTCCCCAACTATGTGCCTCACACCCATCTTCGTCCTGTTAGGTGATTTCCCAGTCTATTTGAATTCAGAGTTTTGTCCCCCTTCTCAGAACAATCTATTCCTGACCATAGTCACAAAACCTTTGTACGTTCAGGATTTCTCTGGTCCTGAGGGAGAGAAACCTGAGCTTCTATAACCTGGAATGGGGAACTAGATCACAAGCCACAGTCTGGTATTTAAGAAGGCACAATGCCAGTGGCAAGTGCCTGACATATGTGCCTCATAACGGGAGGTTTTGGTCTTCAGCTGTGAACAGAATCAGGCCATTTTTTGGAAGGGGCAGTTTTACTGGTTGACTGGAGAGACTTTGCATCAAGAAAAGAGTGCTGTTACCTTATGTGGACTCACCGAGGGTGGCTTTGAAGAGCCACCTCAGCATCTTCCATCGACACAAAACCCACTCATTTTTTAATGTCTTTAGAGAGCAAGCCACCAGTGTAAGGCACAGGGAATACAAATTCATAATAATAATAATAAAAGAGAGGGCGATGAGGTCAAAAGAAGTTGCTGGAAAATATACAGACAAAAGTGAAGTCAAGGGGCCAGGGGAAGTAATAACAAGATAGAAAGCAAGAAGTACCGAAGGTAGACTTGAAGCTTGGGACCCACAGGCTCTCCTGCAAGCAGACAGAAAAGCAGGCCCTACTCCAGCTTTGGCTGCGACAGAGAAACCAGAGGCCAAGCAGCCGCCGATTAACGCAGTTAGAGGAAAATGCAGGTCTGGCCCGGGAGTCTGCTCTTTATTTGAATCTGGCCTTTTGCTTTCTAAAACCACCAAGGCAAGTGAGGAAACGAGAAAGCCTGGCTGTCTGGAGGGCTTGCACCAAACGGGAGCTTGGCTGAGCCGTTTGCGATGGGTGGGTGATTTCAAGCTGGTAGCTGAAGAGATGGTCCCAGTGGTGGTTTGAATATTCTGGATATATTACCTAATATCTAAAAAGAAAACTCACAACCCAAGTGCCCCCTGGCTTAAGTGCATGTTTATTTTCACAGCCTTTGTCTTTCAGAGATCAGCACTCTGTTGCTGTGCTGCTATTGTAAGGGTGGAAAAAATAGAACCATTTTAATGTTGTGCTGTTTGCATTTCCCGACAGTTAGGAAGCAGCCCATTATTAGCTGGTAACACTGTTGTGACATCAATGGTGACTTTGCTGCTTGAGATTCAGCTCATGAAGTACCTTCCTCCCTGGTGCAATTATTTTTCGTTTTCCTTTCCTATTTTTTTTTCTTCTCTCACCTTGCATGTTCCATTTTCATGCAAATGAGTGGCTGAATGGCCATCCATGCTTCCAGGGTTTTCAAGAATTGATGACCAAAGAGGCTAACATGTGAGGCTTGACCCAATTTCAAAGCATTAGACCCCCGGACATCAATCTCCCACGGCCGTTCCTTACGCGGGCCAGGGAGCTGTCCTTGCCAGGTTGGAATGAGCTGTGGGGGTAGAGCAGGGAGGACGTGGCACAGAGGACGTGGCACGGAGGAAGGAGAGTGTCGGCTCTGCGCTGCCATGGGCGCTGGAGCCTGAGCGGGGGCGGAGATTGTTCCCTGGCAGGGTGGGAGGGGGGTGCGGGAGTGGCTGCTGTGACTTGGGAGACTGATGGAATGACACAGACACCCTTGCCAGGGGTGGGGACGGTGGGGGCAACAGGAGATTGGTCATATGCAGGGGGATGGATTCAATAAGAAATATACTGAGGACAACTGGAGTCAGGCTTCTTATTAGAGAAGAGAAATACATACAAAAAGAGAAAAATAGGGGTGCCCGACTGACTCGGTCGGAAGAACATGTGACGCTTGATCTCAGGGTCGTGAGTTGGAGCCCCGTGTTGGGTGTAGAGATTTCTAAAAATAAATAAATAAATAAACGTTTTAAAAAGAGAGAAAAATTAAACTCTGCGATATAAGAATTAAACTATAGATGTTCATATGATCTCATGGTTTTCAGTGTATGGAGACACAGAAATAAATATAGCTGTGAAATATACATGTATGTGTGTGCTTTGCATGTTGCAACATTTCCCTAATTTGAGATTGTTTCAAAATAAAAACTAAAAAAGTGTTAACATGGGAGAGTAGTACTATTTAAAATAGGGATAAAATGCTAACAAGATTTGACTGTCAAACGAATCAAGTGATATAATTCATGTAGTGGGTATAAGATAGTGCCTGGCACATAGTAAGCTCTCAGTAACTATTATTATAATCCCTGGGATAAAAGCATGTCATGAACACTGTTCTGCATCTCGTTTTTGTTTTCACTAAAAATATATCTTGGAAATCTTTTCATAACAGAACATACCTGTTTTTTAAAATTCATAAATCTAACTTGTGTTCTTTACTATATTACTTTTATAATTAGAAAAAAACCCCCAATAATCATGGGGGATAATCTGCCTTAGTATGTCATCTGCCGATGACTCATAATTTAATTAATTCTTGTTGCTAATGGAAACCTCTGGTTGAACAAGGCGTAGTTGTATTTTAATAGCAGTTCTTTAGTGGAAAGAATAAGAAAAACATATCCAACACCAAATCTATGAGCACATGGATATTTACACTAATTTTTCCAACTTTTGCACAGCTCTGAATCAAAAGCTTTGGATGATTAAAGCAGCTGTCAAAATTACTTCTTTATTCATTTTTTCAATGTATGGACAAGTCCCCACTTTCAAATTGCTTTGACCAGGTACCATTTGCTGTGCTAGGGAGGCAGCAATGAATCACAGAGCCCCTGCCCCCATGGGACTCTCTTATTCTAGAGGTGGGGAGACAGACAATGAACAAACACCCAGTCTTATATGATTCATCAGTCGGTGATAAATTAAACCTTAGATCAGTCCCTTTCCTTCATGAAGAAAGGTAATTTGGTAATTTTTAAAAGTTTATGCCTTACTAATCACTTGACTTTTAGTAACCTTTGGAGCTTCCGTTTCCATACATCAAAAATAAAGATAATAATAATTACCTTATAAGGCCAGCCCCCTAGAGGTACTTGATAAACAGAAGTCATTATTATATGTAAATTATACAATTTTGGGTCCTTGCTTTTGTGACAAAGATAAAGAGGGTTGCTTTGATTTATGGGGAAGCTGTTTCCTTCCCTGGGTTGGGTGTGTTATCCATATAGCCCCAGACCTTACCGACCTGTTCCTACAGGTTGGTTAGTCACATTTCCTTTACTGGCTTTTCACACTTCTCCCCCACAGGGACAGGAAGTCCATAGTTCTACTGGGTTACCTTCCAGAAGGAATCCCAAGAAATCTGTCATGGTTTCTTGTCACTTACCCAGGAGTCCACACTTTGAACGGTCACTTTGGCACCATCTTATAATTAGGTTTTCCAGGCGTCTCTTCCCAGAGGCCAGGGTTTGCACTAAAGTCTCCAAAGCACATCAAGTTTAGATTTGGCCTTGCAGAATATGCTGAATACATGGGTCTAGACCCCAAGAACACTGAGAAAACGGAAAGGTTTTAGGAAGAGAATGACTTGACTTCACCTGTGTTTTAAGAAGAATCCCTAGGTTGCTCAGGAAAGAATGGAGCAGAAGAGTCAGGAGAAGAAACAGGGAGAGTGGGGCTGTGTTGTAACCCAGGTGGAAAACGTGGAAGCTGGATTGGGAAGGAACAAGGGCAGGGAAACAGCATGGGCTTGGCATCTGGTCTATTTGGAGCTAGGATTGACAGTACTTGTCGATGGATTTTATGTAGGAGTGGGAAGGAACAGGGAAGTTTGTAGTTTAAACATTTGGGTAAATTTATTTTTTTATTTTATTTTATTTTTTTTAATTTGAGAGAGAGGGAGAGAGTGCGTGTGCACACACACATATGTGCAAGGGGGAACAGTTAGGGGGAGAGGGAGAGAGAGAATCTCAAGCAGACTCCCCACTGAGCATGGTGTCCATCATGGCAGGGCTCGATCTCATGACCCTGAGATCATGACCTGAGTCTAAATCAAGAGTCAGACGTTTAACCTCCTGAGCCACCCAGGTGCCCCAAAACACTTAGGTACATTTATATGGCTGTGCTATTCATTAAAAATGGGGAAAACCCATGGCATTTAATAAAAACTCTCCCAAGTGTCAAAAGAATCTCAAGTTGAGTGCTTGACACTGCAGGGACCAATGGGTACACTTGGGCTTCACAGCTGGCCTGAAATAAACCTCAGGGTCCCAGTCTAGCCCCTGGAGGCCACTGCATGGCCAGCACCAGCCCAAACCCCACCTGCAAAATGTCCAGGCCTCTGTAAGCCTCAGTCCCATGCCTAACCCATCATACCCTTCAGAGCTAAGCGCTTTCTCTCCTCCTCTATTCCGCCACCTTTCTGTCTTCTACCTCAGGGTAATTAAGGACGGGAAATGTTTTCAGCTTCACTACCCAGCCAAGGTGATCAGCAAAACACCCCACAGTACATTTCCCAAATGTGATCAGCAAAACACCCCACAGTACATTTCCCAAAGTCTGGGCTCTTCAGTAAGTACAGTTAGTGGGGGGAGAGTCCAGTTTACAAAACTCTATGGCCAGAAAAAGATCTACTGAATTCTTTAAGATCACAATCTAGTTAAAAATGTCCATCCCTCCCATTATGAAGTACAACATTTCACACCTTGCTGTCTATTGCATCTGTACTCAGACGTCTGGAAACCTCACCGTCTTCTCCAAGAACAAGAGAGAGAGGTGCTTCCTTTACAGTTCTGGAAACAAGGGGGCCATTCACATAAATACAAAATATTAGCAATTTCCAAGAATCAGTTGTTTTAGCTTGTTAGCTAAAAAGCAATCTCCAGTGGATGCCTTACAATGTGTACCTGAGAGACCCTTTCTCATTTCCATTCTTTTTTTTTCAAAGATTTTATTTATTTATTTGAGAGAGAGAGAAGGAAGAGGAGCAGAGGAAGAGGGACAAGCAGACTCCGCACTGAGCGCAGAGCTGATGCCGGGCTCCATCTCATGACCTTGAGCCAAAACCAAGAGTCAGTCGCTTAACCGACTGAGCCACCCAGGGCCCCCATTTCCACCTTTATTTAATAAATGTGCTTGTAAGATAACTGGGTCTTGATCAGACATGACACTAGGTTTTGTTTTGTCTCCAGCTACTACAAATGGGGATAGGTGGACATCCCTAGTGGGAAGATCTAAGTGTACAAGTTTTTTTTGTGACAAAAAAATCATCAGCTCAACTCAAAAGAGTAGCGAGGAGAGTCCTCACCCTCCCGGCTCCCTTCGCCTTGCTTCCTTCACCCCCCAGACTTGGACTTCTCTGAGGCACCCATTCAATTCCTTCTCTGAGGCTGGCACTCAGTTCCACTGTGCCAGCCTCTCTGGCACGGCAGCGGTAAATTATAATAGGGCACAACATTCGTTAAGCCCTTTCTGTATACTGTTAGGCAATGTGCCAAGCACTTTACATGCATCACCTTACAACCTTGTAACAATTCTGCAAGGTGGTAATATAATATTATTATGCTCATTTTACACATGAAAAGCACCAAGACTGAGAGATTAAGTCCTTTGCCTGAGGTGACACCGTTGGGAAAGTGTCAGAAGTCAGGTTTTTGTGACTTCAAAGCCCAAGCTCTTTCCTCTTTGCATTCAGCCCTTTCTTGTTCCCTTTCCTTGTTTCTCCTGGCTCGTGCTTCCTGTTACCAGCCTCTCTATTCAGCAAACTTCCTCACAACAGATTGATCTTGCCCAGTGCCCGGGTGTCCTGAGGGTTCCCTGGCAACCACCAGGTCTTGAGGTCCTCGGCTTACCAGTGTCTTTGCAAAGTGCTCTCTGCCGCCCCCACCTGGCAAGCCTTCACACTGACTCGCGTGCCTTGGGCAACACATTTTTGCTAAGGAGCAGGACTTTTCTTAGATACTTCTATTTTCATTAATCAGATGCGTCTGTGTTACCGTTTAAATCAAAGTCAATTGTCAAGATTAGGATCTAAGAATACATTTAAGGTCTCAAAAATGGATTAAAAAGAATGCAAATTTAACTTTAATTGGATACACGGGTCCTCAAAAAAAGTTAATGGGAAATAAAGACATTTCAAATTCAAAATTCTTTGAGGCTTTTCCTAGAAATGAGAAATTACAATTAAAAAAAAACCCCACTGTGTCTCTTTAACATGATTTCTTGCTTGTAAATATATTTGTTCGTGAAATTTGCTGGAGTGTTTTGGGAATGCCAGTCAAAAGTGTAAATTTACTGGTTTGAGGTCATTGTTTCTTCAGCTTATTAGAAACAAGCTCATGGGAGATTGTAGTGATCTCTTGGAGCACTATATTGCTTGCTTGATCCTGTTGTGTGCCAGGTATGCAGTAGGTGTTCAACAAATGTTTAATGAATTATAAAGAGTATCTAAATAGCTTTTATAAGTTACAGAGGAGTGGAGAAGAATGTTACTTAACTTGGGTTAAAACTAAAATTTTCCCCTACTACACGATTGTTTGGAGAGCTTATTCAATAACATACTGTATGAGTACAATGAAATGGGTACCCTGTTCCTCCAAAGTTAATGACTTTCTCAAGCATTTGGCTTTCTTACCATATGCTTAGCACCATTATTTCTAGGCCAATCAATAGGCACAATTCCAAGATTAAGAGCAATTTGGATCATTATTCTCCTTTCATCACATATTCATTATTTTCTATTTGAATAAGACCTGTAATCAGTGTTATTTACCAATCTTTACAGTGAAACTTTAAACCACTGATTGTTCCTGTCTTTGCAGGTATTAAATGCCATTTCAAATATCCTTTCAATAATTTTGTAACAGCTAATGAAGTCCATTTCTCCAGATTTTTCAGTCCATTGAAGGAGCATTGAACCCCCCAGGAGTCTTTAAAAAAGTATGTGTTGTTTAATTGGTGGCAGCTGTCCCTTAGAAAGTTACCCAAGTATATAAAAGTGTGTTTTTCCCCTCTGTTTAATAGCTTTTCTTTTTTTAATCAGGGTTTAAGTTATCCTTGGAATATATATGGAATACATATGAAGGTCCCCTGAAGTTCTTTGATATTGAAATTTTCAGATATTAATTCCAACATATGCAAGAAATTATAAGACAGTACCCTTTAATTTTGGATTTAATTACCAAAACTTAAAAAACAAATATTCTCTTGGTACCCTGGATAGCTTTCTTCAAGACAAGTTAGTAGTTTATTGTGGTAATTCTAAAACGTGTACATTCTGTGTTACTTGACTGCAACATTTTTTCCTGCCTTGTCCTTGAATTCTTTCCAAAAATCATTAAGTATTGGATACATACAGCAATAGCAGATTTGCTTAAATGTCACTATTAATCCAGTTTATAACCTCCAACATTTTGTATGAAGAATTTTGGAAAGAAACCCTTGCATAGACATCTAATGTCCAGAATAACCAGAGCCAAATATCCTGATTTTACAGTGGAAGGATAGCCAAGTTGCACATTTTCTGAGTGTGGTTTTACTGAGAGGCTGTGTGCAGATGAAATATAGCTTTTAAGAACATAATCTTCATGGAAAAGGTCTTTCTTGTCATAGGACTGGGCTGACTTTCAAGCCAAGGTCAAAGTACTTTCTGAGGGCCTATTTTTAGGTTTTCCATTTCTCAACGGGACGTTCCCAGTTTTGAGTTCATGCAACACAGATTGCGTGGTGCTGGAGGGGCGGGGAGGAGGGGTGGAGGCCTGGTCTCTGAGGTTCCGAGGCTTCCGTCCAGGGACTCCAGCTTCGTGTATTTCCCATGTCCCGGGTGGACTGGCATCTCCAGCTTGTCATCCCTACGGCCACCTGGCCCCACTGATCGGTGTCCTCTCTGAAAAGGCAACGGCAACCTGGGGCTCTCCCTCTTGTGGCTCTTTTGGATTTTCTGAGAGAGTGGCGACCTGACGTTATCATTATTAACCAAGAGCTGTCTAGATCTTCAAACTGTAAAACTGAAGGGAACAGAAGCAGTGAGGTCAAAGGGATTTCATTTAGATGGAGTTAGAAGAAAGCAGGAAACAAGAGCATGTTGATAGAAAATGTCAAATGTGGGCGCCTGGGTGGCTCAGTCCTTAAGCGTCTGCCTTCGGCTCAGGTCATGATCCCGGGGTCCTGGGACCGAGCCCCACATCGGGCTCCCTGCTCGGCAGGAAGCCTGCTTCTCCCTCTCCCACTCCCCCTGCTTGTGTTCCCTCTCTCACTGTCTCTCTCTCTGTCAAATAAATAAATAAAATCTTAAAAAAAAAAAAGAAAATGTCAAATGCCATTCATTTGTTTTTGAAATTGAATACAAGGACCTAGACAAGTCTGTAACAACAACAACAACAACAAATCAATACGATTCTGTTTTATATTATGGCCTTTCACTGAAAGAGAGGAAGGAATGAAGATGAAAGGACCAGGGGAAAGACCACCAAACAACCTTGTTGTAGGCAGAACCTCTGAAAGGAAAATATCTAATGTCATAATCATGTACTTTCTCCCCACAAATGAATCGGTAGGTTTTTTTTTTTTTTTTAAGGAGTACTCCCTAAATTTGTTACAAGCAGCGCTTTGATTTTATAGAAAGTTTAGAAATGTATACATTCACAAAATATTTTATTTCTTCTTTTTTAGTGACGAGAGATTTAAATACTTTGTTCTGGATGTTGGAGACTATTGCTTCCTCTCCTCCGGACCCCTAAAATTTTACTTTCATTGCGTAACAGCCCCATCTTGTGGTTATTTGTAAACTTTCCATTAAACATATGTTGCATTTTCACAGTTATGGGCATAAGTGGGATCCTCTCTTTTTAATGTTCCCTGGAGACTGGGTGAAATTAAGCAGGAAAGAAGAACTAGCAAACATCAATTCAGTTTAAATGTGCACAAACCGGAGAGGAGAATAGATGGTCAGCGTTCAGTAAATACTGGTTGAATTAATGCAGAATGAAGGGAGAGTGGTGCTAAAAGCTAAGAGGAAATGCGACAAAGTCCCCTCCAGGGGGAGCACCTTCAGCTCCCTCATTATCTTGCTAAATCATTTGACCTTGTACCTACCTTTTTCACTAGCCCAAGGAGGTTCACTTATCCATCTCTCTATCCCTACCACTTAACACAGAGCTTTGCAATGCTAGGAGCCTGCATTGGGGAGGACTCCGGTTTCACATGGCAAAAACACATCTGGATCTAGCTTCAGAAGAACAGGAAGGTAATGGTTCATGTAAACAAACAGCCAGAGGAACAGAGGAAGTGGTTAACTGGGGAGATCTGAAACAGGGATTTGAATGCCAGCAATACTCTTTCTCTAACTCATGTCTCTGGGTATCTCTGCTTATTGCCCCATTTTCTACTCTGCTTCTCAGCTGACTCTTTGCAGCTTCCAGGCTCACATCTTCACGCTCTCTAAATGGAGGAAAGATGCTCTCTTCTCCCAGATGGGTTTTGGAAAAAGACAGGAAGGAAGTCTGATTGGCCTGTTTTGGGCCACATGACCACATTTTGGCCAATTGCAATGGCCAAGGGAGTGAGATACATTGATTGGCTGAGCTTGGGTAATTGGTCACCATTCAGCCAATCACTGTGGGAAAGGATGTAGGGTCATGGGAAATGATAGAACACCTACCCCGAAGGAGGGAGAGAAGGAGCAGTTTCTCTAAAGAAGGAGGGGAACAGGTAGCTCAACACACTTACTTGCAACAGATTCCCTCTTTTCCTGTCCTGTTTATGTCTATCAGCTTACCCAATAAATATTTGCTTAATGAATGACAGATTTTCTAGATGCGTAGAAGATCCCAGGGTAGGTATAAGGGATACAGGGGTGGGGTTAGAGGTGGCTATTTTCTGGAGCTGGAGAAACCATACACTTCCTTCCCTTATTAAACCTTGCAGCCTTTCCGCCATCCGCGGTTATGGTCATGCATGTTCTTTCTTTGGCGGAGCTTAAACCAAGAATCCTGTTTTTTTCCCCTACTCGACTCAGTGAATGCCTTCTTTCTCCTTATTTCTGACTTTGGGGTCACCATCACTTTCCTGAGCACCCCTGTATTCCTTGCCACATAGAATAAAAAATAACATGAGGACGTTTCAAAGCTTCAGTAATCATACCAAATTGTTTCCCCTTTTAAGATATTTGAAAGCTGTGCACAATCAAAAGGAACTTTTCCCCCCATGATGATGGTTTGGTTTTACTTAAATACTGAAGCAAGTTAGGTTGCTAAAATTCAGTTCACTTTTGCTTTTTCTGTAACATTTTTCTTTGGGCATTTTGTTTTCTTTGGGTCTTTAAAATATTTTATTGTATTTTTTTTTATAACTGTGTAACTATTACCTTGTTCTTGGAATTTTAGTTAATTGCAGTTTTTATCATTATAAACAACATTGTGATGAATTCCCTGGTGATCTTTTATTTTTTAAAAGATTTTATTTTTATTTATTTGACAGAGAGAGCGTGAGAGAGCACAAGTAGGTGGAGCAGCAGAGGGAGAGGGAGAAGCAGGCCCGATGCGGGGCTCAATCCTAGGACCCTGAGGTCATGACCTAAGCCAAAGGCAGATGCTTAACCGACTGAGCCACCCAGGCACCCCTCCTTTGAGATCTTTAACCACATGTTTGATTTTCCTTAAAAGAGATTCCTGAAAATGGGATTATTAAGGTATATGAATATTTTTATTAAAAGTGTATTTCATTTTTCCTTTGTTATAACATTTTTGAAAAACGCTAAAAATACGTACAAGAAACTAAGTATCATTCTTAAGCTCACTGCTCAGAGATAGCAACTATTACAATTTTATTGGATATATATTTTTTCATGTATTCATTTACCTTAAACAAGAGTAATTACAAAGATACTTTAATAATATTTAGTCACTTAATGGTAATTCACATTTTTTACATTATTAACAACTTTTAATGGCCCATTGTTATTCTATTATATGGATGGATACTGTAATCAATCAAAATGCCCCATTGTTGAACACTTATATTGTTTCCAGTTTATGCTACTTTAATTCTTAAAGTTTTTTTTTTTTAATTTGACAGAGAGAGAGAGAGAGAGAGACATTGAGAGAGGGAACACAAGCAGGGGGAGTGGGAGAGGGGGAAGCAGGCTCCCCACTGATCAGGGAGCCCGATGCTGGGCTCAATCCCAGGACCCTGGGATCATGATCTCAGCCTAATGAAGGCAGACGCTTAACGACTGAGCCACCCAGGCACCCCTATGCTACTTTAATTCTTATACATAAATCTTAGTGACTGTATCTGATGCAAGCATGAGGTGTCCCTATTTAGATATGTTGTGATTTTTAAATATTTAGACCTATGGTACCTGGGTGTCCCGTTGCACTCTTGCCTGGGCCCCACAGATAATAGGGGTGGGTCTGGGTGACAAGAGTCAGATATTTAGTTCCAGATGTGGAAAGGCCCAGAGCGGAGGGGGTTACTAAGGGGAGAAGGCAGGACACCGTTTTTTACTTTCTCTCTCTCATTTCGGTAGAATGAAAACAGAAGCATAAGCATGCGTTGGATGGCCAGTGGTGTGATTTTGGGCCACTCACTTGGAATAGATGTGTTTGGTGAGGAAGAGATGAGATTATGGGTACGGAGTCCTAGGAAGGCAAGAGGCACTCGATAATATTCGTTCTTTTACCTGAGAAGGAGAGGGTCCTTATCCTCGAAACTTCTAGGTATCTTCACATATCTGGACAAAAACACCCTTACACAGCCATAAACCTAAAGGGAGAACAGCAAACCAGCATGTGAATGTGAAGGAGGTTTTGTACTTCTTGTTTGTGTGAGAGATAAGCCCATGGGATTTCCTTTATATTGTTTACGTAGGAAAATCTCAGACGGGGCTTCTGGAGACACTGTCTTGCGGAACCACTGCCTGCTCCTGACAGTTCCAAGGGCAGCCCCTCACTCCGACAGCCAGCAGAAGGCAGAAGCCTGCTTCTGCAGGGTCCTTGATGGGGAGCCACTGAGCTGGTTAGCAATGAACTGCCCACCTGCTGTTAAGTAATGTTCTGTCTCTAATCCAGTCCTTCCACTTAGGAAAATGCGCTGTGCACTTGACTGCAGCCTTCACCACGCATCTGCTCGACAAGCCTGGAACTGCAGCTCTGAGGCCCACCCCGGCACTGGCAAGCGGCCTCTGAAGGCCTTGCCATCATTAGGAGCCAGGCTACCATTGGGATGGGTGAGGGTAGCGGCTCGTCTGCTAGTACGGTCTGGCAGAATCCGTTAGGAGAGTTAAGCAGGGGAGCCCAGCAGTGGATGATTGCCTCTCCTAGAACAACCCCATCCAGCACTACTCCCTAGGGTTCTGCAAGCAGTGGTGGGCCCTGGAGAATGGGCCTTGTTGTGGCACGAAGCTGCAAGGTAAAGAAGTTTTGTCCTGGGCTTCCCAGAATCCACGCTAAAGCCACGGTTTCCTTAACAGTGTTCCAATTGCACTCCATCTCTTAGTAGAATTACAATTAGTCGGGACTTTTTTCCCCCTTAATGTCAGAAAAGAAATGTGTTTCTTTTCTTTTCTTTTCAAGATTTTATTTATTTATTTATTTGTCAGAGAGAGAGAGAACACAAGCAGGGGAGGAGCAGAAGCAGAGGGAGGTGCAGACTCCCCGCTGAGTAGGGAGCCCAATGCAGAACTCGATCCCAGGACCCCGGGATCATGACCTGAGCTGAAAGCAGTCACTTAACCAACCGAGCCACCCAGGTGTCCCAAGAAATGTGTTTCTGATAATAAATGTTCCCTTTGCTGCACAGCATCAAACCGAGCAATGCAGCTAACTCGTGCGCCTTGTATCATTTGCTCCAGATGGATCCGGCTATTCTCTGTCATCAAAAACACAAAAGCAGCTCCCCAAAAAGAATAGCACCAGATTCCACCACATCTTCTATCCTCAAATACCCAAACTATTGAGTTTCCCAGAGATATTTGATTGCCAACTAACTGGTGGGTCACAGATTCTTTGGAGAATAATGCTTAGGTTCCAAAAGGATCCTTAGGCTCTATGGTGATACAGAGTTTCAGAATGAAACTTGATTTGTAGGAGGCAGAAAACTTGGGCTAGCAACACTATGGATAATAAAAGTACCTGCATTCTTATCCTAAACATCGTTTAAGTCATCTTGATTATGGTCATCTAAAAAAAAATGGAAAAAAAATTAGATGACAGATCTCTTTTCTTTTCATGTTAGTTGAGAAAAGATTTTTTTTAAAGATATGTAATTTTTTTAAAGATTTTATTTATTTATTTGAGGGAGAGAGAATGAGAGATAGAGGGCATGAGAGGGGAGAGGATCCGAGGGAGAAGTAGACTCCCTGCTGAGCAGGGAGCCCGATGTGGGACTCGATCCCGGGACTCCAGGATCATGACCTGATCCAAAGGCAGTCGCTTAACTAACTGAGCCACCCAGGCGCCCGAGAAAAGATTTTTAATCAGCCCCTTCCATGAAGACTTTCTTTGAGTGTTTTTGCCATTTATTGGTACCTTGGAGGGATCAAGTTTTCTCTTAAAGGCTTCACCTTGTGCAGAA
Source organism: Callorhinus ursinus (assembly GCF_003265705.2). NCBI lineage: Eukaryota > Metazoa > Chordata > Mammalia > Carnivora > Otariidae > Callorhinus > Callorhinus ursinus. The sequence continues at coordinate 70,881,728 of NW_027397064.1, read as the reverse complement.
GTTGATGGGCAATTTATGTTAGCAAAAAAATTCTTGTGAACCAGATAGTGCTATGAGTTCTATACCTTTGATGTGTTTCTACCGTTTTGTTTTTAAAAACTAAGATCTACAAACATGCTGTAGGTCTAGGTCTGGATGACCCAAGCCCATCCCTTCTTCCTGTGGCATTTGAACTTTGATGATTGCTAGCCCTCATCTCTAACCCTGGAGGGAGCCCAAGTATTTCTCAATCATTACGTATTGAGAGGGACCCCTTCCCTCCTCACCTCACAAGCTGAATCAGGTGGGTGATCGTTCAGGCATGAGTCCAATCCTATTCAATTTTTCCCTCTGCACAAAAAGGAGAGCCAAAGAGGAATGAGTGACTAGACTTTGCAACTGCTCATTGTGGGGCCATTCATTACACTTTTTAGTATGCAGTATGTTAATAAGCCAAGATATGATGGGAGAGGGTCCATAACTAATCTACTGTAATAAATAAGAGTAATGGCCATGGTACCAGTATATTCTATGCATATAATGTGCTGCTGGCAAAGTGTGCCATTTTAAATAAACTTTATTCTTGAGGTATTTAAAAAAACATAAAGACGGAAAAAAACATAAAGACAGTAATGAAATATAGAGCACAACATTAGTTGACACAGCAATTCCTGCCTCCCAAGACCCTGCTAAATAACCAGAGTTTAAATCTTCATCTTGAAATACACAGCTCATCTATGATTTTAAGTGAGTTGTAAAACTTTTATGGAGTGTGCCCTAACTTTATTTAAAAAATATTCTCCACTTTTATAGTAAAGGTGACCCAGAAGTACCTTGTGAATAATAGAACAACATATTTAAGCTATTAAATTCACCTCTCTAGACAATATATAAGCCTTTGTGGTACTTCTGTCTCTCCTGGAAGGAAATGAGAAGAGGGGAGAATCTTGAACTAACAATTTACCCCAAACACACCGATTTTAACTCCGGAAGTGACAGAGTTGTACCTCAAATGGGCAAACGTCAAACTCCTGCCACCAAGTTGAAAAGAGGATTCAAAAGCTAAGACCACTTATTATAGAAACCCAGAGAAAGTCAAATATTTGTATACCTGAGTGTTGAAATTGCCAAAAGTTCATACTCCCCACACGTGGTTTAGAGTTGCTGTTTTTGGACTTTCAAAAGCTGGCTTGGGCCTTTGGGATGAGTTCATTCCCATATATGGAGAACTAATTTTAAGTCCAAAAGCTAATTAAGATACTCAAGAGCTTTTTATTTACTGCCAGTTTCATCACTGAGTTTCAACTCCCGGATTACATCAAGCTCCTGTACATTTCTCTGTAAAGAACAAACCACTCATTTTCTACCTTTCTTTTTTTTTTCTTTTAAACTTACATTCTTTGAAAACAGTTGCTGCCCATTAAATATATATGTTATGTGTGTACGTATTTAGACACATACACACAGGATGGTCTCCAGGCTAACACAGTATGTTCAGCCCCATGTGGAGAGAGCAATGGTGTACCAAACATGAGACAGCAATGGTTCATCTATTTATTTCTTCTCTTTTTCACTGAATCACATCCAATAACTAGCTTGCATCATAACCGATAAAAAGCATTTAGCAAATAGTTTCATTTATGCGGTACCATAGTAAGCATTATTCAAAAGACACTAGCTTTAGTCACTGAAAGAAAGTTCTGCTTTCTGCAAACTCCATAAAATATCCACTTCCAAAAATATTTGCCAGAAGGCAATTATTTACGGAATTCAGGAGTCTTGTAAAGACCATTTGGATGACATGAATCCTGTCTGTTTCAGTATTTATAGAGGGCAGGGAATGGGGCGCTGGGGTTTTTTTCTCCATAGGAATCCACTGTGTGAGAATTAGGTGCCTTTTTACCAGTACTCAGTGGTATGTCTCTTCGTTCTGCCTCCACTTCCAGTCTCGGTTTGTTTCGAAGGGAGGGAGCCAGGGAGAGACTCAGCAAGGCCTGGAGGCTCGGGTCTGGCTGTTGCCCCCTGTGTCTTTGGGGGAAGTGCGCTGCTTAGCCTGGCTGGCTGGAGAGCAGGTGGGCAGCGTGGACAGATGGACAGATGTCCTTTATTTCAGGTAAGGTTCGGTACACGGTAAATCTGTCCTGGGGGAAGTTTTAGTGGGAAGGGAAAAGGAACTCCTTTCCCTTTTGTCAACAGGCTCCTCCATTCCTATCATACTTGTCCTGACGAGGAGCCAGAGATGGGAAGAGTCGAGGAGTGGCAAGAAGCTAGAGAAGAGGCCAGCAGGTGGGTGTTCCCAGGAGGGAGGCACCAGGGGAAGAGAGGAGGAAGCTGGAGAGATGCCAGGAGCCGGTGCTGGGGAGGAGATCTGGGAGTGGGGCAGGGTCCGGAGGAGAGGAGGGCGAAGGCGCCACTGGGTGATGGGGAAGGGGGATGCGTGGAGGCCTCCTTCCGAAGGGGCTACCTTCCTCGGGCGTTGTCCCACCGTTCACAGTGGTGCTCTAGTGTCTTCTGTTATAGCTGGAAACCAGTCAAACCATCAGGTTTCTTTAAAAATTTTGGAGGGATGTGTGTGGATTCTTTCTCAATAACTTTTATATCCTGGGACGCCTGGGTGGCTCAGTCGTTAAGCGTCTGCCTTCGGCTCAGGTCATGGTCCCAGGGTCCTGGGATCGAGCCCCACATCGGGCTCCCTGCTCCGCGGGAAGCCTGCTTCTCCCTCTCCCACTCCCTCTGCTTGTGTTCCCTCTCTCACTGTGTCTCTCTCTGACAAATAAATAAATAAAATCTTAAAAAAATAATTTTTATATCCTCCAAAGTGGAAGGAAATCAAATCCTCTAAAACACATGCAAGTTTTGTCTTACAAAACAAAATGCATACGTCATTTTACAAATATCCCTATAGCTTTCGATTGATGTGGACACCAGTATAATTATTTTGGAAAATCATTCAAAGGGCTAGCATTAAGGAGGTTTCTGGTGTGATGGATCAGTATCCTAAAGGTGGTTACACAAATCTATATATATGTTAAAAGTCATAGAACTATATACCCAAAGGAAAAAAAGTCAATAATTTAAAAAGTGAAATAAAATATAGTATTTTACTGCCGCAAAAAAAGAAAAGCCCAGTTCCGTTGTAAGAACCAAGTTGTCTGCCGGTCTATCTTTCTTTAATTAGCATAAAGGCTAATGTGGCTGTTCAGAAGAGACTAGATTTACTTGAAAGGTCCAGACTTGCTCTATACAAACATAAATGCATCCAATTGAACAACACTTATTAAACACTTGCTGTGGAATTCCCAAAAAGGCACTTTCCTTGAGGAACAGGTGTTTTGTTTCCCACCCCCCCCACAGATGTTCAAATAGACTAAAATTCTGGAAGTCCGTGCTCTCCTTCTGACTTTGCATCAAACTTTTCTTGAACTTGACTGGTCCTCCTCTGCAAAGTGGGCTTGATTCCTTTCCTTTCCTCAGGAAGGTTGGTGTGAGGAAGTGAGTCCAGGAGGAGAGCTGTGCAAACTGCCCTGTGCAGCACAAGTCTGGGCATTCGTAGGACCAGCTGCATGGACACTCACGTCCAAAGCCTGGCCAGCAGGGTCAAGGTAGCCTCTCTGCTCCTTTGCTGAAAAGGAGAAACAGAAAAGGCATTGGTTTTCCCTGTTCCCCAGGATACTCTAAATGGTGACACTCCCAAGCATGTGCTAGAAGCACACCCCCCCGCCCCAATATTCCAGGGAAAAGGGGGGATACAGCAGGGAATAATGTCCAGGGAGCTGGAGAAGCCCATCAAGGTAGTGATGAAAAAGACTGCAGGCACACGGCTGAAGTCCGGATGACATGCACCTGAATTGTCTGTTTCCAATTGGCAGCCATCCTGATTGGTCAGTGGCCGTGCTCCACTGATGTTCACTGATGTTCACTGATGTTGAACGTAAGCCCGAGGGCAGAGATCACTGAGGCAGCAGAAACAAGTGGGGCAGCTTAGTGTAAGAATTTTAAGGCCCTCTTTGATTTTTTTTCCCCATCTTTTGAAAGAGACATGAATACAAGAAATATTTCAGACACTGGGAAGAGCATCAGTGCAGAGGAAAGTGGAAATGGACGCATGGCCTCAGAGCAAGTAGAGACTGATGAGACCTGTGGCCAATCATGGGTTAAAGGGACAGCTGCTAGTTGGCTAGACTAGGGGTTCTTAACCTTTATTGGGCCATGGGCCCCTTTGTCAGTCTGGCGAAATCTCTAGGTCCCTTCTCAGGATGAGGTTTTTAAATGAAATAAAATACATAAGAGTACAAAGGAAACGATTATTTCAAAATACAGGGATCCCATAGGTCAAGGTTAAAAGCAGTTGTACCCGTGTAGAGATATGGGTGGTGTAGTGCCAAATATTTTGATTTTTTAAGAGAAGCTAAGTGCCAAATTTTTAAATGAAGCTTTCTGAGTTTTAAGTGTCAACATGACATTTTTCAAACACTAAACCAGTCTACTTCAGCAACATGTCTGGGTTGGATTGGCTGCTGGCCACCATTTTGAAACCTCCGTGTTAGATGTTGTAGGAGACTCTTTGTACAAAAGGAATGGTGACAATCCCACATGATGTCAACAGATAAGACTGGGAACAGTATCATAGCCAAACCAGGGAAAGCCTAACACTTGGCCATTTGTCTGATGGAAGAGTACAAAATATGGCAGAAAAGATGTATGTGTCCTATGTGCTTAGATTCAAGTTCATAACAAGGTCAGTCATTATTTTCCTTCCTTTGTAGTTTTAATTTTAGCATCCCACCTTCCACTGTGATTTCCCACTGAGATACTTAGATAGATTTTAAGTTGGGCTTTGGAATTTAAGGTTTTTAATTTGCTTTCATCACTTCTTTCCACTAACTCTTAGAAAATGTTTTGTTTTGTTTTTTTTTACCCTGATGGGAAAAAGGGGAGAGGTAGTGTCATGCTGTCAGCATAGAAAGGTAATACAGGGGTAGACACTAAAGGAAAAACAGAGGGGAAGGTCCTTATTTCAATGAAAATTTCTTATAATAATATCTAGAAAGGAGTTTTACTTGTTCTGAACTTAACTGAAATTGGGTAAGATGAGATCATTATATTTTCATATAATTAGAAAATATATTGATCTCTCAAAAGAGTTATGGAATCCATATACATTTGCTTATAAATGGGTCCCCACACTCCAATAAATGGAAGCCATACCATAAGGCCAGTAAGTTCTTTTTTTCAAATGGGGTCAATGACATATATAGGGATGACCTTTCCTAAATCAGTGGCTTCTAATTTTTTTGACCACCATATGTAGAAAAGAAGTATATTTTACATCATTATATGTGTGTGATTACATATATACATATATATGTATTTATAAAAACAAAAGTTCCATGAAATAATACTTGCTCTTGCCAAGAGACATGTTTTCTAATTCTATTCTGTTCTATTTCATTTTAAAATGTTGGTCTGAACCCACTGACTTGATTTCACAACCCTCTAGTGGTCTGTGACTTGCACTTTGAGAAACAATGTTACAACAAGTCACCATGTTTCTTTGGCCCTAGCACAGTCCCCCATTCCCAGATTCTCCCCCAGAATACTCCAGGGCCCTTTGAGTCTGGACCCAGGCCTTCTTTCTTCATCCATGCTTGTTGAAGACTAGGTGTGTGGGTTCTGTATAACAATCACCTTCTATTCTCTCAATTCTTTAATGTATTCATTTATTCCTTTTTTTCATTCTTAGTTTCATTTATTCAAGAAAATATTTCAAGAAAATACTGTGTTGTAGACACAGGTCTTACATCTAGGGCAACAGGCATGTAAATTGATTATAATGTCATGTATGAAGAACCGAGCCAGGTATGCCCAGGTAGTGATGGAATCAGAGAGCAGTGGCACCTGGTGTGGTGAGTTTGAAGGAATAGGGATGGGCTGGATGTTGCACGAGACAATCTCTTGCAGGCATCTCAGTGACCTCTAAAATAAGCTTTCAGGTAGGAAGTGAGTCCATACACCTGGGGCTTGGGGGGTTGGGGTGGGCATGGGAAGGGAATCTGTGATGACAGGGTGAGCTGAAGTCTTTGGCTTATAGTGGGAGAGGGGAGAGGAAGTGACGAGGTCATACGGTTGTGGAAAAATTTGGAGGTCTCCCAATCTGGTGCTAAGTTTTTCTCCCACAGAGAGTTGACATTGCAAAAGTGTTATTTTCACGTTGACAAAGGATCTCACCTTTCACTGTGACACTCCCTAAGAATTGATTCCTGCAAACAGCCAAAGACTAGTCTTGAGCTTGGAATGAGTAAGAACTCTCAAGATCACTCCTCACGAAGGGACCCTTCTTCCTCTGAAAGTTCAAAATTAGAAGATCCAGCTAGAGCTGGAAAAAAATTCAGTAACAGTGCTCCAACCACTTCCATTTTATAGAGGAGGACAATTGAAACCAGTGACCTGCCCAAGTCCACACAGCTAGTCAGTGGGAGGATCAGGCCTGGAGGTTTGGACACAGGGGAGCATGGTAGCCACTCCTTCATCTCATTGCCTTTTGCGGCTTCCTATTCAAGTCAAGGGAGGCACCTACACGGATGGGCCACTCTTTTGATAGATGATGGCTTCTTGTTTAGAGGGTCCAGCTGAAGTGACAGGTCATTGCAGTCTTTAACGGAGTCTTCTTTGTTCGTACAGCAAACATCCAGGCTGGCAGGAGCTTTGGAAACTTACTGCATTGGTGTCTTGAGATCTCTTCAGCTCTAAATTCCCTCCCTCTTGGTGCCTTAGGGAGGCTCCGCAGGGTTAAACCCATTTAATTTGTTAGGCCTCTGTCTAATTTCTTCTTTGCATAGATGAAATGCAGCATTGTTAACATTTAATGAGTATAAAAATCACCTGAGGAACTTGTTAAAAATGCTAGTCCCAGAACCTATCCCCAGCCATTCGAATTCTTAGGTCTTGGTGTAGGTGAGCCCAGAAACCTGCCTTTTAAATATCTCCTTCAGGATGTTGATACATGTATCCCCTTAAGGCACATTTAGAAAAAAAATACAGGAATAAGAGCATATGGGGTTTGAAGGAAACGGAGAGCTGGGCTCCCTGAAGTTATTTCGTCTCTTGACTAAAACGAAGTTAAAGGACCAAAACAGCTTCCTTCTACTAAACCACTGAGGTTACTTAGAATAGCCTCCTTTCCCCAAATTGCCAAGAAATCTCCACAAGTTGACCAGCAAAGAAGCAGGACTGGGATGTGAACTGCATGGGAAAAAAGCGGGATTGGGATGTGAACTTCATAGAAGTCCTTTAACGTAATTAGCGGTGGGGCCCCAAACCCCAGGACAAAGCAGCCCGAGTCTAAGTAACAGATTCCACAGTGGCCACGAGGTGGCGATCTTCTGCATCTATTTGAAACGCTCTGCGAGTTCTCATGAGGTTTAGCTTATTTTCAATATTAAATACATCATTAGTTTTAGAAGTATGCATTAATTTTAAAAGGATGCAAGGAGAAATGGCTTAACAGGCAAGCCTTCAAACTCTCATTTCAATCAAATACTGACATACTCTAGATGGAAGAATTTAATGAGATTTCCACATCAAACCTCAGAAAAAAGATAAAAATCTGTTTGAGAAAAGGCTGTAGTCTTTGCAAAATGAAAAATGTCACTCAAAGAAAGTATCTTAAAAGCTTTCTGAGAAGTTGGGGGTTTTTTTTGTTTTGTTTTGTTTTGTTTTTTTTGAGAACTAGCTGGTACAATCCAGTCATTAAAAAATAAAAAAAGCATCATGTGGTAAAATTTCCTCTTTATTGGTCTGTCGTCAGGATCAGAAAATGAAAAAGAGGGAGAGAAAGAGAAAAATGCTCTGGATAAACATAATACCAGGACAGTTCTGAACCAAAAGTGACAGCGGAGCCACCTGGCTGGCGTGGACCTGAGTTTCTCCCAGCAACGCCAGGCGCGGGGCCTCCTGGGAGGTGCTGCAGAAGGTGAGGAAGCTGGTGGGGAGGGAGCAGAGAGACGAGGCTGTGAGGGCTCACCAGGGCGCAAGCCAAGCAGCACAACCTCAGACGACTGGAAGGCCGAGCCCTTGGCAAGGTCGCTGTGGGCCTGGGACCTCAGGCACAAAGAGGCCTGCGGTTGGGTTTACAGGGAGACCAAGACAACATCCCGCAGGGATGGGCTGCAAAAGACAGAAAGGCCTCAGGGGACATGGTTGTTGGTCACCTAGTGGGCTTTGAGTCATATGTGTCCACGTCTGTGCACACTTAGCAGCCCTTGGCCACAGCCTCACAGTGAGGATGTCCCCAACACAACGAATGTAGGAAAAATGTGTCTAGGAAGCTCAGTAGGAGGAGGGTGTGGAGGGATAAAAATCAATCCTCAGTTTTCAAGAGCGTGTGGGAAAGTTGACATCATATCCTACCCTCTCATATCAGCTTCCCCTGGAAGAAGAAACCCTGGATGACAAGAGGACATCCCTGAAGGAGGTACAAAGGGCCATCAGCACTAAAAGTGGGCAGGGAGATAGAGGAGGCCTCCATAGCTGGGCCTTCCTTGCTCTCACTTTTCCTTGTTTCTCCCATTGTGCTCTTGGTCAGGATAGGAAATGGCTGGAAGGGGAAAACTCTTGTGAAGAAGAAAGGCCGAGGGGACCATTTTCTTAGAAATTTCAAGAGTGCAGGAGAGATACCTGAGATGTTTCTTTTCTCTTTTCTTTTTTTTAAAGATTTTATTTATTTATTTGGGAGAGAGAGAGCGAGCAAGAGAGGGATGAAGGGCAGAGGGAGAAGCAGGCTTCCCGCTGAGCAGGGAGCCCAACGCGGGGCCGATCCCAGGACCCTGGGATCATGACCTGAGCTGAAGGCAGATGCTTAACCGACTGAGCCAGGTGCCCCTCTCTTTTCTCTTTTCTTTCCAGCGTGGGGCTGGGGCAAAGGCCTTGAGGTCCTGATTGTTTTAAAGGACAGCCATCCTTTGGCTATTCTCTGTTCAGGTCCACTCACTGCAGGGAAAAATCAGATGAGAGCTTTGGCAAAGAGGTTAGACGTTCTCTCCAAAGCCAGTGTGTCTGCAGGACAGTGTCCCATGAGAACCTTCCCTGTGCTGCTAGATAGCCAAGGGAGATTCTTATGTAGTTGAGGAGAAGGGATAGTTGGGAGACATTCACCTTGGCAAGACTGTTTTTCTACTGCATTATCCGTGGATCTAGGGAGATGGGCTGCCCGAAGTGGGACTCACAGAAAGAGCTCAAATCTTGTCAACTGTCATGAGACCCTGGGCCATGAGTAATGTCAAATACAGAAGGTGATTTAAGGATAAGCAGTTCTATTTAATGACCCTCCAAATGAAACCATATCCCCCGTGCAGTGTGAAAGGTGCCTTAACTTTGGGGTACATGACTCGCTGACCTGGGTTGATTTACTTACACTCAGGCAATCAACTCTTAGAGGCAGGAATGGAGAAACATAGAAATTCATTTTAAGAAGCAAGTTTTGGAGTTTTGTTTGTTGGGGTATTCCTTGCATGGCAGATTTCATGTTCGAAGATGAAGTTTCTGATCTACAATGAGGGGCATTGGTGCTCAGAGTGATTTTCCAATGAATGGGAGTGGATTTGCACAGATTTGTCCTCTTCAGTGTCTGCATAACCGTCAGCATTGTGCAGGCAGTCAGCCCAACCCACAGAAAGTGAGGAAAGCTGGCAGGCTTGCACAGGGGCTGGACTTCTGGTGTGAGTCTCATGGCCCCAGAGCTTGGGAAAGCTGCTCCACCTGCTTCCATACCCCTCACTACACATAACACAATCACCTGCAAGATGGTCAACTGGAAATGAATTTTGTCTTTTTTTTTTTTAAGATTTTATTTATTTATTTGACAGAGAGAGACACAGCAAGAGAGGGAACACAAGCAGGGGGAGTGGGAGAGGGAGAAGCAGGCTTCCCACCGAGCAGGGAGCCCAATGTGGGGCTGGATCCCAGGACCCTGGGATCATGACCTGAGCCGAAGGCAGACGTTTAACAACTGAGCCGCCCAGTCACCCCTTTTTTAAAGATTTTATTTATTTATTTTTCAGAGAGATAGCGAGAGCACAAGCAGGGGGAGTGGCAGGCAGAGTGAGAGGGAGAAGCAGGCTCCCCACTGAGCAGAGAGCCCAATGTGGGGCTCGATCCCAGGATCCTGGGATCATGACCTGAGCCAAAGGCAGATGCTTAACCAACTGAGCCATCCAGGCACCCCTGAATTTTGTCTTAATCGAGACATCTTTGCAAGTATGAATGGTTACATCATAAAATAAGAAATAAAGACAATTTCCCTCCAGAGATTTAGAAATATTAGACAAATAATAATAACTAAATGTACTGTTCTCAGATCAAAGCAGCCCTTTTTAACTAATTGAGAGAGTTTCTTGTAATTAGATTTCTTTTAAAGATTGATTTTAAAAAATAAGGTTTCCTTTGGAAGCAGATGCTGTGTTGACTGGTAGTCAAATTACCAGAATCTTAGACATTTTAATATCACTTTAGATAATTAGTTGCTTTGCTTTAATTTCCAACTACTGTGCCTTTGAGTTCTGTCTGGCAGCCATGTGGGTATTAGTCTCACAGGAAACTTGCTGAATGGCCAATATGTTGAATGCCTTGGCAAGGCCACAGAATTACAATATATAGTATGCTCTTTGCTGTAAGTGGAAGACTGTGTAATTTATTGTCCAAACTGTGATACTTTTGAGAATAAAAGGAGGAACAATTAATAATCACTCCAGGAAAACAGTTATAAACTGGGACTTCCTTGCCTATAAGGCAAGGTTTTTCCTTCAAAGTTATTTCACAGAAAGATGGAAGATGCAGATATAGTTATAAATGTTATTCAGGTTCTCATGAAGTTACTCATATTCCAGGTCAAGTTCCTTTTTTCTTTGTTTGGTTTTTGTCTTTTGTTACCTAGAAAATACTCTTTAGGCAAGACATCCTGAAATGATTCAACCACTGCTAGTTTTGCATTTTTTGTAGAGGTCGACTAATGGAAAACAGATTTAAAAAGGAGGGATAGAAATTTGACACAGATTTAGTAATTATTCCTGGAGGTTGTCTCTCAAAATTTCAGTTGCTGGATTTTGCAGTTATAAAAGCAAAAGGATAAAGTGGGTGTGCTGTCAACCGATAGGATAAATGGAAATTCCTATTTTTATGAAAGTGTATGGTTTAGAAGAAATTTTTCAGCGACAGCATCGTGCCTGATTTTTAAAAGTATTATGTGTCAGACAACTGAAGCATGAAGATGTGCACTCTGGATGACATGGCAAAAGATAAACAAATTGGCCACCGTGATGAAGGAGACAAGGAAGACAGAACACGTGTGTGAATGCTGAATGTAAAAGTGGGAAAAATGCTAAATTAAGCATTATTTTATGTAATACCTGATTTTTAACATCAATATGTAATTTATTTAACAAATTAAAGATTATGATTAGACACTTGAACATTTTACTCATATTCCCAAAAGTTTATGTATTCACATTGGCCAGAAACTTTCCTTTGGACTTTTTTGTGGGGAATCACCTTGTATCTGGGGTCAGCTTATAGCCAGGCATATATTGTCATCACCACATGGGTTTCTGTTCTACGTAGGTTTATAGCAACAGGCTCCTGGAATTCAGGCAAGGTGGATAAGGGGTCCCCCTGACTTTTCGCCTGGGTGGAGAATTCATCAGGACTCCAGGTGATAGAGCAAAACATTGAGTCTGTGAGCTATGTCTTTTTTTGTCCTAAGTCCAGCTGCTGTCTTTCAAAATACCACCATGCAGGGGGGAAGGGATTATGGCTATGAGCTCGTCCTAAAGATTAATAGATGACCAGCAGGGTCTCTGCAAGCAAAGTCTCTCAGGACTACACTGAATGGCTCAAGGGCAGTTCCTTTCCATCCCAGGCTCTAAGAAGCCTCTATCATGGACCCGAGCCCTAACTTCATTTGGTGTTAAGGTGGCCTGGGGTACATTTATTAAAGATCAGCCACTGTATGGATCTGGAAAGAAGAATGTGTCGTCCTGGTCTCTTCTGGCCTCCTTGGAGCTTAGAGTCTAGCTGGGGGGTGGATAAGATGCACTCTTGGACTAACCACCTCTGCAACTTCAGGCAAATCCCTTAAACTTTCCGCAGAAATTAGACGAGCTTTCTTCCAGAGCTGACTATTTCTTTTATCTATGAAAATAGAAGCATAAGGGTAGTGAAATGTTAACATAAATGGTACAGAAAATGAACACCTCAGAAGTAAAAAGAAACGAGATCAGTGTGCTGCAGTGATTGGGGAAATCCTCTGGTTTCTTAGGCTTTTGTGATAAAAAGAAATTAGGATTTCCCTTAGTTTTACAGATTTTGGAGTAGAAGTACACTGAGGGTCAGGAAGGAGATTTCACTTAGTTAGGCCTATACAGATACATAAAAGGTCCTTAAGAACTAGAGAAAATGGCCTAGCCTCCCAAACCCTAAAGTAAGGTATTATTTGGTATGTTGAGTGCCTTGGGGAAAAAGGAAATCATGTGATCCTAGTGGCCTTCCCCTTAAATATGATGACTCCATTCTCTTGATTTGGCCCGCTAAAGGAACTTCAGAGATTTTGAGGTGCTAAGAGCAGGCTTAGGGATGGGAGAGGAGTATAGAGATGGGGAGCCCAGGGTGCTGGAGCACCTCCAGGACTGCTAGGGTACTTGATTGGTCTGGCAGTTTTAAGGATTTTATTTATTTATTTGAGAGAGAGATCACGGGCAGGAGGGAGGGGTAGAGGGGGAAGCAGACTCCCCACTGAGCAGGGAACACAATGTGGGACTCAATCCCAGGATCCTGGGATCATGACCTGAGCCAAAGGCAGACACTTAACTGACTGAACCACCCAGGTGCCCGATCTGGCTGTTTTCTAAGGAAGATCTGGAGAGTCGGCCAGTGTCAGTTTAGGACGCTGACAGCTTTGATGCTCTTCATTTTCCAACTTGCTCTAGTTACATTTTTGGTTGGCAACCCATTGCTGGATAACCAGGTACATGAACTTCTTTGTAGAACTCACACAAACCACAACTATGCCATCAAAAGGCTGTGAGATAAAATTAAGAAAATAGATTCCATGTCTGTCCAGGTGGTTCTAATTTGTACCACTTTTGGTTTTCCCTAAAACTGGAATCTCTCGGTTGGGTAAAATACTTGCTGGCTTTCTTTACAAAAGCATTTCTTTCTTGTTTTAAGCAAAAATCATTGCCATCCAGTCCTGTTCATGATAACAATTAACATCAAAAAACCTCCCTCAATGGGGCGCCTGAGTGGTGCAGTGGGTTGAGTGTCTGACACTTGGTTTCTGCTCAAGTTGTGATCTCAGGGTCATGGGATTGAGCCCCTCATTGGGCTCTGCACTCAGTGTGGAGTCTGCTTGAGACTCTCTCTTCCTCTGCTCCTCTCCCCCGACTCTTTAAAATGAGTAAATGAATATTTAAAAAAAATAAAAATAAAAACCCTACCTCAAGTGCCTCCTTCCCTATGTTTTAGGCTCATCACTCAGAATGTACATCTTCAATAGCTGAATACTGCATTTTGTTCTGTGCAGCACATTTCATGAGGGATATTGGAAACCAGAAAGTTCCCAGGAGAGAGGGATGGTATAGTATCTGGACACTATGATAAAGGAAGACCAGACAAAAGAACTGAGGATCTCTAGTCTAGAGAAGCGAACCCTAACCTAAAAATTGAGAGCAGGCGGCTGCCCGTTAATGTAGAAGTAGGACCAGATATTGCTCATTTTGGCTTTGTAAAAGGAGGAACTTTATAAAACTTAGGGCTCGCCAGCTTTGGAATGGGCTGGGATGAAGTCATGAAGTCATGAGAAATGTCCTTGGAGAGATGAGGTAGGCCTCTTTCAGGGATGCCGTATCTGGGACGCCTCCCAGGTAGCTTGCAGTGAAAGGCTCTGGGGATACAAATCAATGTATGACAAAGTGCCTATTATCTTCCAGAAGAAACGATGCGTAAATAAAAATATAAGTTAAGAGTGTAGGAAGTACATGCCACGGACTAGGGGACATACTGAGAGCTGTGGGCTGGCTGGGAATGGGCAGAGGCAGAAGGCTTCATTAGGAGGTGGGATACGGGGTGAGTGTTGAAATGTGGCTGAGACTCAGATAAGTGATTGGGGAGATTCTTGGGGTGCAGCTGGGGCAACAGGGAAGACTGGAAACAAAGGGCTGTGTTGGCACCATGAGGAGGCATAGAGCAGGGAGGAGGGTCTGTGAGGGGAGGGCTCATAGCGATTGGAGATAGCCAGAAAGGCCACAATCTGGAAATCCTTGAACTCTAGGTTGTTGGAGTAAATCCTCTACTGGTACCTGAGTTACTAAATAGCGATGTCTTTCATACTTGACAGGCAGTGTTGGCTTCGTTGTGCAGTGCCTCAGAAAGCACAAATGTTAGGGTAGAAAGTAAATAACATCATGGCATTTTCCTGACCTCTTTCATCAGCGGAGTCTCTAGCTTTAACAGGCTTTTAAGGGAAATAGTACATTCTTTTGGCATTTGCCGGTATTAGCCTACCCACCCCTAAACCCTCAAAGCCCACTGTATAATTACCCCCAGGAGGCCAGAGGTCATTTAGAACAGCAAGTGTAGGCAACACCCAGCTATTAGAACTCAAATTTCAGAGCTCTCCCTAAATTCTGGCCTGAAGCATTTTGGAGATGGCAGGGGGCCCCAAAGGTGGGGAGACTTTGAGGTTGCTATTTCCTGCCTGCAATGAAGGCGTGTGGTTTCTGAGGTTGGCATGGGTAGGCTGGGTTCCTTTAGGGAGGGGTGCAGCTCCTCTCCCAGGGAGGCTCTCTCTCCTTGGCACTGGATGCAGGCCTTACTCATGGCCCCTCTGCTTCCTCAGAGGCACATACTTGCCTGTTCTCCCTCTTCCTGCATTTAGCTGAACTCCTAGGGTGGGAAGCTCAGAGGAGTCTCAGGGCTGCTCTTGTGACCTGCTACCCCAGATGGGAGGGGTGTTCCAGACAGGGAGTGCTGAAAGGCAGCTGTTCCAGAAGGGATCTCCCAGTGAGTCTATGGGCAGCCACCCAGCTAGCCAGTTCTTCTGTGATTTCCTGAGAGAAGGAGAAGCTGCGAAGTGGGCAAAACAGTAGTTGGTCTGCATGCAGGGTGACTGCTCCACCAAGATGGCAGCCAAGATGCTCTGTAGAGGAGGTACATACAGATAACTGCCCCACATGTCCTCATTGAGGGGTCCAGAAGCCCCTCAACAGCTTCCACATTGGCCTACTCTGAGGTTTAAAATGCTACCGTTAGGATGGATTCACTGGATTTTACCATAAATCTCACTCCATGGTTCTCTTTAACAATGCAACTTCACCTGATACAATAAATTAGTCTATTGGGTCATTCCTCTCTCGTAAGAGGAGCGCATTGCCCTGGAAGCATTAGGAGTTGCAGAAGGTAGCCAAAGACAGCGAAATATTTTGAATCGAGAAAGCAGAGCATACCGAGGGCCACATTTACTCCCTTTAGGATTTGCCATGGGCCAACACAGACCCAGTCAAGCAGCGTCTCCTGGCTCTCGGGACCCAGAGCCCAGGGTAAGGCTCTATGCTCTAAAATGGATGCTTCTGAAGCCCTGTTTTATATTCACTTTCTCTGGTAGCAAAACACTTAGGAAACCAGAGTTTAACCATGATCACCAATTCCCCACCCTTCCAATCTTGACCTGCTCTGTCTGCTGTTCTTGCATTCATTTTTACCATCAGGTGCTTGTCTTTGAAGTTGGCTGGAGATTCTCAAGTCTGTTTTCTGTAGGAAAGAGGCTCATTTTCACTGAGCAGACACAGCACTCATTAGGGCATGGAAAGTTTTCATTCCTATCCCAGTACAGAAGCCAATGTCCTGGGACCATCACACGTAGGGCAAAAACTTCTGCTCAGATGCTTTCCAGAGAGAACTGTCCAGCAGGTGTCAGTAAGTTCTAAGATGTGCAGGGAGTCTGGCTTGACAATCAAGTGTGCTCTTTTCCAAACCGGCTTAGCTTTCAAGGACTTCCGGCGGGGGGCGGGGGGCGGGGGTGGGGTGGGGGTGGCGGAAGGCTGACCAAAGGACCATGAGTGGTGGAGTTCCCAAGGAGGAGAGCAAGGAGGGGAAGTAGAAGTCCCTTTCCTTGCAGAGAACTGAGATTTGTCGTGTGTCTGAGGATTCTAGGAAGTCTGTGCTCTAGAGCCCAGGCTGAGAAATGCACGGAGCTTGACAAGCTGAGATGGCAGAGATGGCAAGGCACCAGACAGCAAGCGGTTCATTCTGTCTTTCTCATGGCCTGGGGGCACAGTCCGGTCTGGCCTTACCTACAGGCAGCCTGTTCAAACCAGTCTCAGGTTTCTCAACTTGAATGAGGCCTGGCCTGAGGTTAACTGTGACGAGTCCAGCCCAGCGGACTCCATTCTACACTAGGTGACTCTCCACCACATAAAATTGTGCAAACTGGAAGCGCTAGAGCCACCATAGCTCGGCTTGGGGCCCTGTTTCTGGCTTATCGTCAGACCAGTTTCCGGGAGAGATGAGGCAGAGGTGTGGAGACGAGTCTTTACCTCTCTGCGTCCTCTTCGCTTGATCAGCATGTATTGAAAGACTGCTATTTTCAGGGGGTAGTGCTAGAAACTGTGGAGGATACAGAGAGATAGAATGTCGGGTGCCTGAGTTTAAGAGAATCAGGATCTTAAAGTGGACTCCGGGGTTCATGGTCATTGTCGATCAGCTCCTATCCCGTCCTTATTGTGCTGCTTCCAATCAGAGGAGCTCCTCTCCCAGTTTATAGGATCTTGATAGAGTGATCAAACAGGCATCATACCCTATGACCACGGGGTGGGATTGTGACCGAACCTGGCTGATCAGTCTGCTGACATCACTATATGGTTGTTCTCCATTTCTTACAGCTAAAGGAAGTGAAACTAATCCATAGATTGACAATATTTGATCTGCCAAACTGTTTAACACTATATGAACACCGGCATGAAGTTTCCCAGAGAAAGGATTGATTGATCCAGAGATGTTCTTGTTTTATGTGGGATGCAGTTGTTCAAGTACACGGATATTGAAATTGGTTTTCCTCTGATAATCAGCTACTAGCATTATAAACTACTGGGACGGGGGATGTCTAGGAAGTTGATTTTCTCATTAAACTTAGATTAATGAGTTCTGAAGGACAAGGATTGTGTCAAATAGTTGGCCAATGGTTTTTGAGCCCTTGGAGATGATCTGACATGTGAGTGACTTGGCCCGTAGGAGAATCCTGACAATGGACTTTGAAAGAAACCAGGCTCACAAGTTTGAAAAGTAAAAGTGCCCATTTTAAAAAAAGCAAAATACCAGCTTTTCTTCTTTATTCTAAGATATTGGATACATTACCATCAGAGAATGGCCAGGAAAAGTGCTCGCTGAGTTTCCTAAGCCATTCTCCAAGATTCGTAGTGTCATACATTCCGTTATTAAAGTGATAGTTTGTGTTTTACAGTTTTCTTTGTCAAAGTCTAACCTAAAGTCTTTCCATTTGAGCCTGAAAGGGAGGGCGGTGGCAAAGAGTCCATTCACCACTGTTATAGCCCCATGAGCTAAGCAGTGACATCACGTTTCCTGCCAAGTCCAGGGGTGGTCTTATAATTGACCTTAGTACAAAGCTCTCCACCTTGGCATTCATTACCAATCCATTAGTGTTGGCCTATGGATGCCCCACAAGATGAAAGCTACTTTCCAGCATGAACTGTAACCAGTGATACATGTTTATGAGACCCTGAGCAGAAATTTTCCTAGCTCTTATCTGTTCATAAGCTGGTGTAAGGCTCAGAGAAAGACACAACTTCAAAATCAATCAACTATAGATTGCAACAGTGATGCTGTGAATATGTTTATGGAAAGGCAAATGAAGATAAAACAAGTTACTTCTAAGTACTCGACAGGTCAGTTTCCTGTCCCTGTGGGGAGAAGATAAATATTCATTGAACGAAGCAAAGAATGGCCATCAGTTGAAACGGGTGCAAAGTTTCACATTTCCAGATGTGTTTTGCTTCGCACTGACAGGTCCCAGACAGTCAAGGAGACCCAAGGTCATCTGTATGTGCTTAAATAAAAAAAGTGACACCACTTCAACAAAACACTGGTCAGTTTCAAGCCTGTACTGGGTTGGAAAATTTTCTTATCTTCAAGCTCATTTGTCTCCTAAAATCTCAGATTCATTCTCACCTCAGAGAGTCAATCAGTCTTTAACCTGACATAGAGAATGGAAATGTAACAATCCCCATAAGGGGGATATATGAGTTTCCTAGGCTATTGTAATAAAGTACTACAAACTAGGTGGCTTAAAGCAATAGAAATTTATTCCTCTTACAGTTCTGAAGGCTAGAATTTCAAAATCAAGGTGTCAGCAGGGTTAGTTCCTTCTGAGGGCCTTGAGAAACCATTTGTCCACAGCCTTTCTCCCAGCCTCTAGTGACATCCAGGGATTAATGACTGGCAATCCCTGGCATTCCTTAACTTGTAGATACACCTCTCCAATCCTCAGGTCTGTCTTCACATGGCCATCTCCTTATAAAGACACCAGGAATATTGGATTAGGGGCTCGCCCTACTCCAGGATGAGCTCATCTTAATTAATTATATCTGCAACAACTCTATTTCCAAATAGGGTCACATTCTGATGTACTACAGATTAGGGCTTTTATATATATATATATATATATATATAGAGAGAGAGAGAGAGAGAGATTTTTGTGGGGGATGGAGGGGAAACAATCCAACCCATAACAGGGAATGAGGAATTATCTGACCCTGTTCAATAACGAATGTTGCCAAAGTATATAAGGTAAATCTTAGATAGGCCTGATTTGTGGTGGCAGGTCCATGGGGCCTTTGAAACTAAGATATCCAATAATGTATCCCCAATGGATAGAACTGTTTCTGTTTCATTGTTTTTCCATCTCAGCTCTGATTAGAATGTCAACTGTCACCTAAAAGAGAAACTTCTATATCCCATCACCAATTTTCAGATTCATCTTATTTTTAGTTTCCCAAATTTGAAGATGTGAGGAACACAACTTTCGGTATTTGTATCAGTAATATGAGCTTCCTGTAGTTGTTTGGGTGGCTTCTCTCCCCAGAGTTTTCTACCTGCCAGATTTTTGACATGGCTTCAATACATGTAGAAACAGAAAAACTATCCTATGGAGGCTAAAGTAATATGGGCCCGATGTTTTAAAAAGGGTTGTGTCTTTAGGATAAGTGGATACTTGAATAATTGATTTCAAAGAACTAGATTGATAAGCCCCTTTTGATTGCACCGATAATGAGGACAACCAAAGTAATTATACTTTGTAGCATGCATTTGCTAGTTGTTTATAACTTCTCACTGGACAGATGCTGGAATGATATATTTTGTATTATGCAGCAACACTGGACAGACAGTTAATATTTTTTTCCAGTTCAGTTATTCATATCTCAGCACTGCTATTGAAAGAAGTCATCTTATTCCTTTCACTGCAGAAAAAGGAGTTCATGCTACTCTTCACCATTGAGTTGGAACAGCCTGTGGCTAATGCAAAACCACACTGGGAGAGAATTTTTTACTCTCTGCTTTCTGACCTCCTCAAAGTCATCACTGTCAAGTGTGAACATTAAAAACCCTATTGAGAGTTTTTATAAAGATAATAGGGATAAAGAGAGGGCTGTATGCGTACAACACTTGGACTAGATTTAACTTTCTCCCTGGGGAACAGGTCAGCAAGACTAGTGTATGCGTGGTCTACACCGTAGGTACCACTGGGGCATCCGTAATTTTCCACAGGGAGAAAATGCCTTCCCTTGAGAGCCGCAGGGTTCTGCCTACTGCACTAAGGAGGTCTAATCCATTTTGGCTGGTTGCACTGAGATACTCCCTGTTCCCAATTAAATCAATTATCTGGGTAATCTTCATAATTAATGGCAGAAAACTTGAGCTGTCAGGACTGGCTGTAGCAAAAATATTTGGGCATGTGGGTTAAACCACGGTTGTTCTGTGGGTATCTGAGTCTGGGGCAGGAAAGTGGGCTGAGTGCACGCTGGGGCCAGCTTTCTCAATTATCGTTGGGCTCTAACTAAACAGCAGAAAGGGCTTTAGCCTAGAAGTCAGGAGATAATGTTCCTGCGCCAACTCCGGCACATTAAGCAAGGTTCTTCACCTCAGAATGACTTACCTTTACAACTGCAAAATGAAGGAATGAAGCCAGATGGTTTCAGTTAGTCTTTACAGAGCAAAGACTGATTATCAGGCACAGTGGTAAGCATTATTTCATTTAATCCTTGTAACCAAACTTTTATGAGAAACAAGACACAGAGAGGATAAGCAACTTGCCCAGCATCACACAGCTAGTAATTTTCAAAGACCAGAGGTTCTCTAAGCTCCTTTCTGACTATAATTTTAATGGCTATTACTGTGAAAGTCAAGCGGAAGACCCTGTGTCCCAACTAAGGCTTAGGTTAACTTAGATTCTTGCTCCTCAAAATCCGTGGACCAGTTACATAGGCATCACCTGCGATCTTTTTGGAAATTTGGAATCTCAGATCCTACTCCAAATTTATGAATCAGAACTTGCATTTTAAACCAGATAACAAGGTGATTCCTATGCCTATTAAAACTTGAGAGGGCGCTTATCTAAGGCTGGCCAAAGGCCGAATTGGAACGGCTGCAAGGGATTTCTGTTTTCTGTCCCTTGTGGGAAGTGTTGAAGGCGGTAGACTGAGGGGCCAGGGGAGGGGTGTGGTGCCTTCCTTCCTGCAGTTCTAAGCCGTTTGCCCAGTGCAAGGATCTGTGTTTGTTCTTGGATTTCGTACCCAAGTCATATGCTCCTGACCTTCGGCTCCACTTCCAAAAAGAAGCTTCCCATGAACAGAAAAGACCTTTGTATCTTTGTGGGCTGACCAGTGGGGAGGCCGTCGTGAACAGATTAACGTATGTTCAGGATTAAATTCTCCAATGTCCATTTGCAGGCAGGAGAAATTGCTGTTCTCACTTTCCCACTGGCTTCCCTCCTTTATTTAACAATGACTCTACACAAAAGCTTTCTATGGAAAGATAATTGGATTTCTAACTCTATTTGTTCAAAACTCACTTAACATTGTAATGGCCCTAGTTATATTGTTTGTTTCAACTCATCAGTAGTAAAGTACCAATTTCCAAATAAATATGTAGATGTTTGTACATATATCTAGCATTTTCTTTTCCTGCCAAAGTAGGAAAGAAAAAGAAGCCAGAAATAGAAATCCACTAATAAAAACAGATACCAGATACCTTGCTGCACTAGGCTTAAACTTGCTGGGTAAGTTTAGATTTTCAACATCTGAGCACTATTTTTATCTTACCTATGTATGGATTTGCTTAGTGTTTAATCACTGTGGAACTTCTGGCAAACTGGTCAAGGAAGAATATAGCCTGCTATACTCACCGCTGAAGAGCCTATTTAACTCAATCTAAAATGAATTAAACATATACATATACACTGATTATCCCTCTCTCCGCATAGGAGTTACAACAGAACCTGGTTTCCTGAATATCGCAGAGGTTTCCCTCTGACATCTTTAAGGCAAAAGTAGAACGTATTGTGTGCGTGTGCGTCCGCATATATTTCTAGGGATTTCCGTGTTTTCATTATGTATGTTCGATAGAGATTTCTTTTTCACTTTTACAAATATATGAAACAAGGCCTTTTTTAAAAAGATTTTATTTATGTGACAGACAGAGAGAGCACTAGGAGGGGGAGGTAGAGAGGGGGAAGCAGACTCCCCGCTGAGCAGGGAGCCCGATGGGGGGCTCCTCCCAGGACTCTGGGATGGCAACCTGAGCTGAAAGCAGACGCTTAACCAACTGAGCCGCCCAGGCGCCCCAGAAACAAGGCCTTTTCCCCATGTTTTTTCTTCTCTGTTCCTTCCCCTGGACAAGGAAGAGGCTACCACTCAATAAATGAAACAAGGAGCAGAATGTATCATCCGCTAAGCCAAAAACAATGATGGTAAAACGATCTTTCCGAAGAAAGCAGATGGTTGCTCTTATATGGGGTCTGGGAAGCTGGGCGCTCAGAGATTGGTGGCCTGCAGAAGCAGCGGTGGTCAGGGATTGGCCATAGAAAGCAGCACTCAAGTATGGCTGCTGCTGACTGGCTGGCTTTCAGAAGCCTGCTTACTAATTCAGAGTTGTCATTAATTGATTGGGAAGGGTTTAAAACTGAATCTGGTGGTTACTTGTTGCTACGATCAGAGAGCAGTCTTTCCTTCTTGAATTTGGAGTATGGACACCCTTTATGTTCACCTCCTGTCCCCACCTGCCCCCTCAGGCAGCCTGTGTACTCACTGTGGTATGAAATATTAAGGAATATAATCTTTATGAATCCATGGAATAGTAAAGTGCCACACCTTGGCATTCTCCCATAGAGTAAATAGGAAACACATGGCCCATGTGTGGGCCTTCCAGGCTTGCTCAAAGCTCATGCCACTCTTTGCCGCAAAGCCCAAATTAAGACTCTGGCTGCATCCTAGCAGCCTCTGCTCATTAAGTGGGATTGCCATCTTCCATGGAGGAAGGCTGTTTGCCATCCCTGCTCTTGAACAACTTTGTAAAATTTAACTATCCTGTGGCCCATGCTTTTCACTTCTCCTTTCCAGTAAACCAGCTGAGGAGAGTTCCAGGCAATTTCCCTCAGAAAATGTAATGTATTATACAATGCATGGTTGTCCTATAACTGTTAAGGGCAAAGATCCTGAGCTTCCCTCTGTGGACTAGATCTACTCCTGAAAAGGGGTACAGTAGTGTGTCAATTAAGAGCACCAAGACAGATAAGCACGTGGATTCTAATTCTAGCTGAAACATCGTTTACCAACTCTGGGACATTGGGCAATTTCCTCAACCTCTCTGAGCCTTAGTTTCCTCTCTTGCAAAATAGGGATAAAGCACATAGGATTACTGGAAAGATGAGATGAGAGGAACACATAAGACACTTAGGATGGTACCTGGTAGACTGTAAGTGCTCAAAATGTTGCTTACAGCATAATTTGCTATTTTTATCTGTGAAGAAATCCCAGACCTGGGAGTCAGAAAGTCTGAGTTGGAATATAGCTAATATTACGAGCCATGTGGCCAACAGCTAGTCACTAAAATAAGAATACTTGCATTGCCTACATAATTGAAGCCAATGTGTACTAACTTTGTAATGCTGTTCAAATCATCCTAATAGGGCCTCAGTTTTCTTCCCTGTACAATGGTGCTAATAGCTACTCAGTCTAGCCGACCAGGTGGCTGTACTAAATAATGTACATGAACTGATAAAGAACCATGTGTGGTACTCAATTCTTGAGGATAATCGAGATTTAAAAAAAATAAAGGGGAAATCGGGGCACCTGGGTGGCTCAGTTAAGTGTCTACCTTCAGCTCAGGTCATGAGGGGTCCTGGGATGAGCCCCATGTCGGGCTCTCTGCTCAGCAGCGGGGAGCCTGCTTCTCCCTCCGCCTCTCCCTCTGTCTACCACTCCCCCTGCTTGTGCTCTTTCTCTCTCAAATAAATAAATAAAATAAAAATATAAAGGGGAAGTCACTTAAAACAGGAAATAAAATTTTACCATATATGGTATTTTTAAAGTACTGAATGAATTTTATTGTTAAAAATGAAACATATAGGGATGCCTGGGTGGCACAGTTGGTTGAGCGACCCACTCCTGTTTTCTGTTCAGGTCATGATCTCAGGGTCGTGTGATCAAGCCTCAGGGTAGGCTCCCTGTTCAGTGTGGAGTCTGCTTAAGATTTTCTTTCCCTCTCCTTCTGCCCCTCGCCCCCAATCTCTCTCCCTCTCTCAAATAAATCTTTAAAAAAAATGAAACGTATAAAAATAAGTTAGCTTATCTTATACTTTCCAGAATTTTATAATTGTAATTATTTGTTAATTTTTAGAATCACAAAAATGAAGTGTTAGTTTTTGTGGCTTAACTTGACAGACAAAATGTTAAGACCTCCTTTTCTTCACATTTGACCTTTGCTACAACACTTATTGAAAGGGTCATTTTTTGCAAAAATATTAAAGGACTTCACTCGTTCTCCCAAGGGTCTCTCTTAATTCTCTGATATTTAAATGGCTCTCTTTTGAAGCTCAGGTTGTGTCCTCATCCAAGTCAGATGAAAGCCCGCATCTTTTGCAGGATATGCAATTTCACTTTGTTGCGATCAATTTGCATTTGATTTGCATTGAATTATTGACCACGTGGGAGTGTCCAACAAAGATCTTGATACCATCTGTGAGAGTAGACACCAGCATAATGGGAAGTTATGATTAAAGGAGAACAAATTGTAAACGTGGTCAGTTAATTAGTGAATCCTTTTCCGTCCTGAGAACGTTGCTTCCTCACCAAATCTTGGCACTGCATAGATGTAGTTACTAATTCTCCCTGCTCCCATTAAGACTGTATGTGATCCGTTTCCCAAGAATTTGATTTGGGATCAAATTCTTAAGAATCAGACTGTATTTCAAATGCCCTCGGATGGGAGATACTATTTTAAGGCCTCCTTTGATGTTTCTCAACTAAAACGAAAAACCTACCTAATCCCCGACTTAATCTTACTTTTCACAAATCTGGATTTCCAGGAATCACATTTTCTTAGAGTAGAGTGCATCCACATTGCTTCAGCGAGTTGGGGGTCAAGTGATGGTGCCTCACTTTTCTCTCTGCAGGGAAGGGGCCAGGCCCAAGGCCATTTTGAAGTAGGCTCAGGAGGGCCACGTATAGAAGTAAATTTCCCACTTGCAGGGCAAGAGTGAATTTCTATGTGGAGCACCTCTCCCCTTCCCTGCTGCCCAACCAACAGAGGCCAGTGGGGCAAGAGCTCCTGTCAGTCCTCTACAGGCAAGAAGAGTTGATAATTAAAGACATAAGCAGGCCAGGGAAGCATGGCCCCCTCTTTCCTGCACACCTCCCGATCCTGTAGCACCCCCTGACATGTCTGGAAGGGGAAGTGTCTGATGTTTGTCATGATCACAAAAGCCACCCTCCCCACATCTTAAACCAAACAGCACTCTCCTATCCTGTGGGATAAGCAATGAATATTGCTGAGATCAAACAGGATTTCATGGTGTTTTTGTTAGATTTCCTAAACCAGGCAGCTGTGGGCAAAAATTTAAACAAACGACAGGCCTTTTAAGGGGATCTTGAAATGCTCTTGTCATTGCTGACTGTGTTGCTCCCAGGCTGCAGTCTGACCTTAGTATGACGAGAAGCTTGTCCTCTGAAGAACTGGGGAGACCCTTTTGAATGTGCTTTGTTCTTTTCTTCCTCCCAAGGAGGGCGGTGGGTGGGTAGAGGAAGGAGAAAGAGAGAGACAAGAGAGAAGTTGGAGGGCAGGGGTGAGGCAGAGGTTCTGGAGAGAATGCTATGCTATCAGAAGAGGGAGGCGCCATACTCCTTGTTGGGAGGAAGCCTTGCGAGGGTACCCGTGGTTTCCACCTCCTACCCCCAGCCCTGCTGAGTTCTCTTATAACGAAGTGGCAGCAGCTGAAATTTCTCTTGCCAGGCCTAAGTCTGTGAGGCTCCCACACACCATCCGCAAAGACCCAAGCCAAATGTTGACAGTCTCAAAGCCTCACTTGACGACATCTTAAGGCAGTCCTAAATGCTTATAGCTTCTCATTTAGGAGAGGGAAGAGAAATTCCCTTGGGAAACTCCCTTTGAAGTCCTAAGCTCTAATGTTTAAAATCTGTTAGCAAACCACACACATTTCTCCACTCTCTCTGGGGCAGCTGGTTTCTCTCCAAATAAAGCACAGGGCTGCTGAGCATTCTGATGTGAGATCTTTGGGGTCTCCCTTAAACATTGCTCAAAAGGCCTAGCTGCGGGGTGGTTGGCCCGAGACCACCTCTTACAGGCTACAATCCTGTTTATAAAATCCTTTGGGACCGGAGTCTAGAAGGTGGGTTTAGGAACAGAACATTGTGCAACCCTGACGTTGCGAAAGGGCGTCAGGTGGTGGCCAAGGTCCTGGGACATCAGCCTCAGGTCTGGAAGATGGGCAGAGGGAAAGTGGAGGCCTCCACGAGGGCATCAGATGCCTCCTACCTTCGGTGACGGACACCTTAGCTGTGCAGAGGCTCACAGAACTTTCGTGAGAAGAAAGGAGAAATGTGTCACCTGACATCAGCAGAGTCTGAGTAAACCCTCTAATGTAAAGGTCATGTTGCTCGTATTTGAAAGATGATGATGCAACAGGAAAGGACAGTTAGGGGGAGATAAGAAGTGTCACTCAAAGGGCTATTATGTGCTTGTGTAGGAGGACCCAGAGAGCACAGAAGCCCCGATCTGGCCATACAGATGCTTATGGTCTAGTTGGGGAGATACATGAAGACAGCCGAAGTCAGAAGTAATTCTCTGGGGGTGATATGCCATACCAACTGAAAGGTTAGCCTCTGGAGTCCAGTTTCTTGGCACGAATTCCACCTGCATCAACTCACCTCCTGTATAACTTTAGGCAAGCTTCTGCATTCCTGAGAATGGCTCTGTTTCATCATCTTCCGACACACATATCTTAGCGCCCACCTCACAGGGATGGTGTGTATGTCAAATGACCGATCCCTGTGAAGCACTTAGCCCATAAAAGGTGCTCAATAAATATTAGCTATTGATATTATCCATTATTCGAAGATGGAATATAACTAAGCTCTAAAGTAGTGTGGTATGGTAGAGTGTAACCCAGAGTTCAGCGAAACAGAAAATTAGTTGCTTTGATGTGGGCTTGGATAAATGGATTAGATTTAAATGCTCAGTGGAGAGGGGCAGAAATCAGTTCAGGACATGCAAAAAACATGAGAGAAGGCCCAGACAGCACTGTTCCCATTCATGCACCAGACTGGACTGGAGAAATGATGAGCAAAGAAAGCATTTGGATTAGTTTGCAAGGGCAGAGACAACAACCGGACTGGGGCAAATCCAACTCGATATGACAGAGGAGGAAGTCTAACACCTCTGAACAGCAGTGGATGTGGTGAAGGTGGAGTTTCAGGATGACTAAAGGGACAAGAATTTCAGGATAACAGAGAGCGGAGAGCTAGGGTGACGTGGAGGTGATCTGGGGGTGTGATGACCGGGATCTGGGGCTGGGGGGAGGGATGGATTAGAAAGAACTTTCCAGGAAACATGAAATGAGACTTGGGAACGCTCACCTGCACAGTGTACACATAGTGGAATATGAAAGCCTTAACGGAAAGCTTTTGTTCATTCAGATATTTTGGCTTTAAGGAACAGAAATGCACTCAAGTTAAATGAAGTAATTAAAAATTTGTACACAAGCATAGGCACTCAGGAAAAGCTAAACAAACAAACTAACAACAGAGGCCTCGGGCAGATGGTAAGTGGAGGGTCTTCTATAACCTAAATGGCTCCAGTAAAATGTTTGCGGGTTTCATTTTAGTGCTCTACCAGGAACAGACTTAATTTTGCTCCAAGCCTGTGCATCTCAGTCTCTCACTTCTGACCACCTCCCTCACCCCTTATAATTATATTTTGTAGTCTCTATAGTGTAATGGGGATACTATTTGCAAAACGTTGAACTAATATGTTTTATTTCCCCTCTTAAATCATATTCTTTGTAGCTCTCCACCTCTGAGGCTCAGCCATGAAATCTTTTGTCCTGTGAGAATATAGTAGTTTTGAAAACTGGGCTTGGATGAGAAAGATTTTCTAAATGCCTTCAGAATTTCAGGAACTAGCCTGGTTGGGTCAGATCACAGAACTCCTCACAGGGGATGGAGATACCTTTTCCATCTAACCTAGCCAGGTCCCAAGGCTTGACCACAACCGGTGGGAGGATGACAGGGTGCAGGTGAAGTGAGGGAAAACCCCACCCTTCCTGGCCCACAGGACCGGGGGTGGGGGGGACAAGGGAGAGAGGTAGAGGCAGAGGAAAGGGGATTCTGGACAGCTCATTTGTCCTTCCTCTTACCTACCCCCCATTGCCTCCAGGCCACACCTGAAGGGCAGCGGGCAGCTTTAGGGACATCTGGGTAACCTGGAGTATTTAAATAGCATGAGGACTCTTCTCCACTCCTCTCCGGGACTCCGGAAGGCAATCATTTCCCATGTTGCCTGTGGGACAGCTTCATCAAAGTCAAGCCGGTGGTGCCATGTGGTGGGAGAGAAGGACTTCCTGTTGCTTCAGTGTTTTTGCTCTGCTTGTGGTGCTCCTGTGGTATGGATTCAACACAGAGGAAACTGAGACTTTGGGGAGCTCTGTTTCTGAGCAAGAGTGTTTTAATGCTGTGGCAGATGAATGAGAGTCGCAGGCCTTTCACATCAGCAGGAGCAGAGGGAGGCCGCATGAGAGGGAGGGCCACCAGCTACAGTCCAAGTTGCAAGAGATAGGATCACAGGCAATACCACCTGCCAATGGCAGCTGTGTGTGTTAGCAGGGCCAGCTGGGGCCAGGATCGTGGCCGTGCGGATGAGGGGGGTAAAAGGTGTCGCACGGCTTTTAGGGCTCTTTCCCTTCAAAGCAATAAGGTCCCTTAGTCCCCATTTGCCCCATAGACCCAGATGCCACACTGAAATAGAGCAAGGGAGGAAATAAAATTCTAGCACACTGAGTAATACCTAAAGAAATGTCAAAATGATTACTTCAAGCCAAGAATTGGGCTAAGGTGGTTTGTTTTATTTTGCTTTTTCCCTTTTGTTACCCAGTCAATGGGGTCTCATGAAGAAGATTAAAGGAGCTGTAAGTCAAATGAGGAAGCTACATTTTCTCCATGCTGTAGAATTAGAGTTTTAAGTAAATTTATAACCCTACCACGAGTGTGTCTGCTGGCTCATAGTTTCCACGTGAACATGGTCCATCATGACTTCCCAGCCAACTTTCCGATTTCTCTCTAAATCATGACCTACAATTTTATTTCTCCCTAAGTGTCTCATCTGCCCACTATTTGTTAGTTTAAGGACTCCCCGGTCAGAGAATCTGCTTTGGACCAGATCATCTCTTTGAGCCAGGTTGTGCACTGAGATCTGACCCTTTGCGTCAGGAAACGAGAGCCAAAGCCGTACACACGGGAAGTTCCAGGAAGGCATCTGAGGTAGTTAAAATAATAGCATAGTCAATTCCTTACTATTTCACCTGTGTTTCAAGTCATGACCAAAGGAAAACTTGGGAAAGTACCCTGTAAAGTCATAAAACTGCTCTATCTCAAAGACACTTTCCTTCCCCTGTGTCTTGGCCAAGTAGACTTTTGTAATTGTGATTTTTCTCCCCTACCAGAAATAAGCCTAGGGTATCCTGTGAATTTCACCTTCTTCTCCCATATGGGGAACCAGGGATCAGTCGATTCTTTTTATGCAGAATTTTATTTATATATTACAGTTGCTCAGATATTACAGTTAATAGAATTAGAATATGATTTTTTAAAGAATTCAAATATATTGGACCAGGTAAACTGAAATCACTTATCTCACACTCTTCTTGTTTAAAGATCCTGAAGATAATTTTGTATTTGGCAGTCTCTCTGGCTCATAATTATGAAAATCAGTTATCATTGTTCCTTACATGTGCATCTGAGAGAGTTTGAGCTCACAGTCTAGGTCATTTTATAATTCTGTCTCATGTTGGCATTTGTTCCAAATCTCATTCTATCCAAGAGCAGGTTTGAGGTGTCCTGCGGTATATTTCCTCCCTCGTCAACATCTTTGTCAGGCAACGCACATGTTCACACAGCAGGGATGTTGAGGATCATTTAAGGAGAGCCAATCGTAAAGCCCATTGCAGGTGATCCACACTTCGGCATGAACCCAGGGCTGGTAAACCTATGGCAAGGCCACGTGGTGACCTGAGGGGGGTTTGGATATATAGACGGCTGTTGGTTTACTCATTCGCCTAACATCGGTCCTTTTCTCACGTTTGTATGTCAGTGGCAAGAGCAAGATGCCAATATGAGGATTTGGTAGCTGACATCAGTTTTAAACCTGGGTATTATCACCCACTCAAAGGCGTGAGACCAGTGGAAAGGGGAAAATGCAGAAAGTCTCTTTAATTTTTTTAATTCAGTGCCACTCCTTAGTGTGACATATGCAAATAACATTCACTTCAATATCAATTGTAATTGTTGAAAAATAGGTTAAGATAGAGCCAAATTATAAATGAATGTACCTTCAATTATACTTGCAGGTAGGGAACAGCTGATCATCCTGACCATGTCTAACCATATTCTTCTAGTTTCTCTAGGACCTAAACCATTTGAGTGGCTTGAAAAGGACATCAGAAAGCAGCATGAGGACCTGAAGGGTATTTGGAAATAGAGGTGAACCCCCACCCAATTTCAACCCCTGCCCCTCTCCCAGCTAAGCAGAGCGGGCTCTTTAAAGATGTGATGTGAGTGAATATGTCTTTGACCATCACTTTTTTTCCACTCTGGCACCTCCCCCCTTCAGGCACCTATGCTATTGGAGTGAGCCCTGACAATTTAGGTCTCCTCCATGTGGCTCCAGACATTCTGCTTGCCCACCCCCCATCACAACTTAATAGTTACATGTTTGATGCTCTTAGAGCTTCACTAGTGACTTTTACCAAAGTATCATATTCTAAAGTAATAGTTAATTATGACTCCATGTCAGACGCCTTCTCCAGAAGAAGCCATAGAGGTTAAAAGTAAAGCATGAGAGATAGATAGTTTATTTCAGAGGAAGGCATCCAGCATGGTAGGCTGTGGGACAGATAGAGGCTTGTGCCACCCGACAGCGTACCCTGAAAACCACAGCTCCTGGGGGCTAGAACAACTTCCCCATCCGTGCCGTGCCCCTGCTCTCTTACCCTCATCAGTTAAGTGCCAAGTTGTTTTCAGGTGCCGTGCAAACCAGAGGACACGAGGTCTTATTATTCCTTTTCCCCATTTTCCTTTCTAAATTTCCTCATCCGTTTGTGGCCCAGCATTTCTTAGGAGCAGAGAATGGTTTTTCAGCCACTTTTCGTTTTAGGGTGTGACACAGTAGTGAGTATTTTCCCTACTGGGAACAACAGGTGCATGGAAATTGTAGTTGGAGAGAACGGGCTGGAGCGATCATACTCTGCAGGAAATAGGAGCACCGAGCACTTTAACTGATTCATGGATTTGGGATCTAAAACCATTTCAAAAATCAGGCTGCACTAGAACAGTCGTCAGCTTTCACTTGGAATTCTAAAGTGAACTGGGAAGTATTACCTGGAGAGAAGAAGTTTGTAAATGTTTTCATTAGTTTCTTATGATTGTATATTAGAACTCAAATGTATTTGTTTAAGGCCTAAATCCTGTGGATAGTTTTCACTTGGAAGAGGCTTGAGCAAAATGACTCTCGTGTGATATTATTTATTTGGACCAAGAAGCCCCATTGCAATTTGAAACAAAAATCCCCTTGGCTCTAGAGTTCTTCCTTCACAGTGGTTTCTTTCTTTCTTTCTTTCTTTCTTTCTTTCTTTCTTTCTTTCTTTTTTTCTTTCTTTCTTCCTTCCTTCCTTCCTTCCTTCCTTCTTTTTTCCTAAAAGTCAATAACCTTGATTTCCTCAATTTTCTTTTGCTTTGTTTTTTTTCCTGAGTGGAAAAGTGGAAATGCTAAGAATGATAGGCAATAATGGAGAGTAGAGGGTTGTATGCTTTGTTCCTGACAAAGAAATGTAGCAAAGAGATGTAGCTGGAAAGTTTCATGAGGAAGAAAAACCTTTTTGTGCTGAGGCTCTCCATGAGCATATTCTGACATAGACCATCTCTTGCAGAGAGGGAACGTATTATTTTCTATAGTCTGCATTTTGAAGAACGTGTGAGACCTGTTAACAATGATTTGCTAAAAGCCTAGAGGCAAAGACTGTAAGTGAAGACTAGGAAGTGAACAGTTTTGCTCCATTTTGTTTACAGGGATTATTTAGGGCTAAGTTTCTTTTTTCCCCCCTCTTCGTGCTGCTTTCTCCGGTCCTTGCTTTCTGATAAGGTAACAGATGAACACCGTGCTGACTCCAACTATAAAATTCCAGTCTCTAAAAGAGATCTTAGAATAAAAAGGATCTGGGATTTACTGAATGAAGAAAGTGGACAAAAATTCTATTATTCAAGAAATTTTTAAAAATGAGTATTTGCTGCTATCAAATGTGACCTATGGAATTTGGAAAAGGGTGGCAGTCAGAGCAGATCATATTACTGGTCGTGAGCTATTAAAATTCATTGTGGGATACTCTAAGGACTACAGGTATGGAATATCCTTCATTTTATAGCAACCTAAGTTGGTTAATTGAATTTTTTCCTATGGGATTTATAAATCAGCGAGGATTTTGTATACTTAATATTTAAATCGACTTTAATGATCAGTGAAATTCCTCAGTCAGATGCTGGAAAGGAAGGAGCTTGGGAACAGAATCCAATTGGGTTGTGCTGAAGGCATATTGAGGAATATGAACTGAATGTAAACTGTCAGAGGGAATGACTAAGATGAATTAACAAATGGCACTTGGAGAGAAAACAATTACTCTTTACCACAGTGCTATTCACATACATTTTACTGAGTCTTCACAAAACCCCGCCCGTAGGACACTGTTATTCCCATTTCATGGGTGAGAAATATAGGTACACTGAAATGTGAAGTATGTTGCCCGGCTGTCCTGGCCCACACTTCTTCTAACAAGAAATCATGTGGGTTGTTTTTTTTTTTTCCTATCCCATAAGCTCTTCCATGTAAATGTCCTGCCACTCTGCAGTGGATAATTCATCTTCTAGCTACAAAAATATAGGGATGGGGTTAAGGTTGCCAGATTGAACAAATACAAACATAGGACATCCTGGGTATGTCCCAGATATTGTATAGGACAACTTTTTCCCATTAAAAATGACTTTAATTGAGGTAAAATACATGTCACATAAAATTTACCATACTAACAAATCTTTTGTTGTTTATCTGAAATTCAAATATAACTGATGTCCTATGTTTTATCTGGCGATCCCATGTGGGGGATCATGAGCATTTACTGAAAGGGAGGAACCGGAAGGAAAAAGCAGGCAAGAAATCGGAACCCAACAATGAGCCTAAGAGTCCCATGAACAGCAAGGAATCTTCCTAAGGAAAAAAAGAGATGCACCTTACTTAGTCCATCTGCACATGAAGCTGTGGGAGAAAGTATAATGATAGAGACACCAAGAATGTGGGTAAACTTGGAAAAAGTGTACTTGGGGTAAATATTCAATGAACAGTGACAGAATTAAGGGCTACTCTCACCTAGAATGGACTCAGTTTATTATCTAGAATAAATATACCATAATATCCCTAATGGCTAATGTTCTGGATACCAATAGTACCGACTCATTGTATAGGTATGAAGCTTCTAAGTTAAGAGCACAAACTTTGGAGGGATACTAGCTGCCATGTATTATCTGTGTCTCTTTGATCAGGTTACATGATGACTGTGGGCTTCAATGTCTTCATTCGTGTAATAAAGTTGATATTACTCTCTTTAAGAGGTATTTTCACTCAATGAATGGCAGAAGTGGCTTTTCTTCATCACCATCATCATCATCATCACCATCATCATCTAGACCGGGAATTGGTAAACATTGTCTATAAGGCCTCCAATGTAAAACATTTTCTATAAAGCCTCCAATGTAAATATTTTAGGTTTGATGGGTCATAATGTCCCTGTCAACTACTCATCTCTGCTATCGTAGTGAGAAAGCAGCCACAAACAATACCCACACGGAGGGCTGTGACTGTGTTCCAGTGAAACTTCATTTACAAAAACAGGTATTGGGTCAGATTTAGCCTGTGGGCTATAGTATGCCAATTCCTGATTTAAAGCAGGGATCCTCAGTCTCCTCCCAAATCTCATTCTCATGGGGAAGGAAGGAAGGAGGTGCTTCAGGGACTGCTGGATAAGTAGGAATTTGTCTCTGTCAAGGCATCAGCTGTGCGTGGTGAATGGCAACTGCTTTATGTATATACTTATACGTAGATATATGATTTTATTTTTTTACAGCCATTTTAGGTTCACAGCAAAAATGAGCGGAAGGTACAGAAATTTCCCACATACTCCCTATATCCACACATGCATAACCTCCCCCTTACCAGCATCCCCCACCAGAGTAACACATTTGTTGTAACTGATGAACCTACTGTCTCATCGTAATATCATAATAACCCAAAGTTCATAGTTTGCATTAGGGTTCACTCTTGGTGTTGTACATTCTATGGGTTTGGACAAGTGTATAATGACATATATCCATCATTATGGTATCATACAGAGTATTTTCACTACCCTAAAAAGTCTCTACCTGTTCATCCTGCCCCCCCCACACACAATCCCTGAAAACTACTGATCTTTTTACTCTCTCTCTAGTTTTGCTTTTTCCAGAATGTCATGTAGTTAGAATCATATAGTATATATAGGCTTTTCAGATTGGCTTCTTTTGCTTAGTACTATGTATTTAAGGTTTCTCTATGTCTTTCCATGGCTTGATAGCTCATTTATTTTTAGTACTAAATAATATTCCATTGTTGGGGCACCTGGGTAGCTCAGTTGGTTAAGCGACTGCCTCCGGCTCAGGTCATGATCCCGGAGTCCCGGGATCGAGTCCCGCATCGGGCTCCCTGCTCGGCGGGGAGACTGCTTCTCCCTCTGACCCTCCCCCCTCTCATGTGCTCTCTCTCATTCTCTCTCTCTTTCAAATAAATAAATAAAATCGTAAAAAAAATAATATTCCATTGTTTGGATGTACCACAATTAATTTATCCATTCACCTACTGAAGGATCTTTTGGTTGCTTCCAAATTTTGACAATTATGAATGAAGCTACTATAAACATCCATTTGCGGGTTTTTGTGTGGACATAAGTTTTCATCTCCTTCGGGTAAACACCAAGGAGTATGATTGCCAGATCGTATAGTAAGAGTATGTTCAGTTTTGTAAGGAACTGCCCAACTGTCTTCTAAGGAGGCTGTACCGTTTTTTGTTTTTGTTTTTTTTTTTTTTTTGCATTCTCACCAGCAATGAATGAGAGTTCTTGTTGCTTCGTATCTTCACAGCATTTGGAGTTGTCAGTACTCTGGATTTTGGCCATTCTAATCAGTGTGTAGAGAATCTCATCGTTGTTTTAATTTGCATTTCCCTGATAACATATGATGTGGAACATCTTTACATATGCTTATTTGCCATCTATATATCTTCTTTGGTGAGGTATCCAGGTTTTTGGCTCATTTCTTAATAAGATTGTTTTGTTATTGTTGAATATTAAGTTTCTTTGGTATTTTGAATAACAGTCCTTTATTAGATATGTCTTTTGCAAATATTTATTCCTAGTACCCATGCCTTTTGAGAAGCCCTAGAGGAATAAATAAGAAACATGTAGGCTCTCTGTCAAAACTCTGAAGGAAGAAGTTGAATTTTATGTATTTCGTAATAATATGTAACATGTACTGGAAAGTGTGATTAGCATTTTATATACATTATCTTATTTAGTACGGCTCAACTCTAAAAAGAACAGATAGTATAACTATCTCTGCTTTGCAGATGAAGAAACTGAGATTTGGAAAGATTCACATGCTCACACAGTCAGCCAGAGTTCAAATTCAGGCAGTCAGACTCCAGTGTCTGAATGCTTGACTCCCATACCATATTACTAGCGCCTCATACTGGGCCTGGTTCAGTACCGTTCTGTAGCCATTTGTAGAAAGAGCAAATGAGTGAATGGATGTATGAAGCTATAGATCACATTCTTCCAGGGAATTTTAAGCATTGTACCCACAAGTTCTCGAACTCATTGCCATTATCTTTGAAGGCTGGGGGATTTACCTCCTATAAATCAAATTGGAGAGCTGGGCATAGACAGATTAAGGTCTTCTTAACTGGAGGTAGAAATGAGTAGTGAAGAAAATAATAGAGTGTTATTCCAAAGAAGGTGTTCGTTTACTAGGCTTGATGGGACAATGTACCTGCTGTAAGGATTTGCAAAATTTCACTGTGACTTACAGCAAGATATTAGTAGCTGTGTTGATCTGTACATGTAGGAAACGAACAAAAGGGATAAATGCAGGTTTGTAAATGATTAATAAGGCCCTACTTTACTTTTTCATAGTTTTGTTTGTTTGTTTTCTTGACGAAGGAAATTCTTACAATGTACGGGAAGGAAACTCAGTATTGTATTTCTCTCTGTCCTTTGGAGAGTCATGGGTTTGCCTATCGAAGGTTATTTCTCCCTAATAATATGAGATTGTGCTGAAATTGCTGCATTGGGACATGCAAAAGAGTGAGGAAATCAAAAATGTGAAAACCATCCCAAACCCAGTGACTCGTGGGAGTCTGGTGTGTGCTGGGGGACAGGCTCTTTGGGGACAGGCTCTGCAGCTTTATCACAGCCTTCTCCAGAAACATCATCACTCGTATTTCCATTGCCTCCTTTCATCCCCATAAGCAGACAATGAATTTCACATTAGAGTGGGCTAAGAATTATTTTAATGGTGGTAAAATGCTTGTAACATAAAATTTACCATCTAATATATTTTTTTTTACTTTAGAGAGAGAGAAACAGAGACAGAGACAGAGAGCATGAGTCAGGGGAGGGGCAGGGGAGGGAGAGAAGAAGGAAAGAATCCCAAGCAAACTCCACACTGAGCTTGGAGTCCGATGCCGGGCTCAGTCTCACGACCCTGAGATCATGACCTGAGCTGAAACCAAGAGCTGGATGCTTAACCAGCTGAGCCACCCAGGCGCCCCCCCACCTTAATAATTTTTAAGTGTATGGTTCAGTGTCATTAACCTTCCCGATGTTGTACAACTATCACCACTACCCACCTCTAGAACATTTTTCATCTTGCAAAATTGGAACTCTGTACTTATTGAACAACTCCCCATTTCCACCTCCTCTCAACCTGGCAACCACCATTCTACTTTCTCTTTCTATGCATGTGACTACTCCAAGTACCTCACATAAGTGGAATCATATAGTAGTTGTCTTCTTGTGTCTGGCTTATTTTATTTAAGCCTCTTGTCCTCAAGGTTCAGCCATGTTGTAGCATGTGTCAGAATGTCGTTGCTTTTTAAGGCTGAATAATAGTCCATTGTATATATAT
Organism: Callorhinus ursinus; assembly: GCF_003265705.2. Classification (NCBI taxonomy): domain Eukaryota; kingdom Metazoa; phylum Chordata; class Mammalia; order Carnivora; family Otariidae; genus Callorhinus; species Callorhinus ursinus. Next base: position 70,844,649 of record NW_027397064.1, on the reverse strand, counting down.
ACACCACATTTTGCTTATCCATTTATCTGTCAAGGTACATGTGGGTGGCTTCTGTCTTTTGGCTATTGTGAATAATGCTGCTATGAACATGGGTCGGGCTAATGATTTCTTAACTTCTTTTTTATTTGAGTATAGTTGACATACAATGTGCTTCCTCTCTCTCCTCCATCCTTTTCCCTCCCCTCGAACATTTATGCCTTTGTCTGATACCCTAGTTGTTCATGGCTCCTAAATTCAGCCTTCTATCCAGGCCTCTCATCCCTTAAATGCCCCCCATCGAGATAGCTTCTTGCTTGTCACAACTCATCAAAGCTCCCATTTCCTGAAATTCTGATCTCAGCCAGATGTTAAGAAAAAGCACTTTGATTAGTTGGTTAAAGTAGTCCATTATAAAGTGTAAATAGCTTACAGGCATTAATCCATTAATTAGTACATGTCATCGATACGTGTTATTTTGTTCAAACACATCTCTGGGGGGGGTGTGTGGGTGGGGGGGTGGGTGGGTGTAGGGAGTCTCCCCATGACTTGTGTCCAACCTAAGGCTGTAGAGGATAGGGGATTAGAAGAGCAGGCTCTAGAATTAGTCTGCTAATGAATCACAGCCAGACTCAGTCTCATATTAGCTATGTGACCTTGTGCAAGCTACTTACGCTTTCCACATATCAGCCTCTTCATCTCTACATAGGACTAATAAAATTGTAGAGGGAAATGAAATGATTCATACACTATACTTGAAGAGTGCCTGGTGCACAGTAGGTTTCCCAGTAAATGTTAGCTATCATGATAGTTGATCATCAGGGCAGTCACCGCCCCACCCCCATCATCCCACCTCTGCTTTGAATCTCAGAGAAGGTGGGACTCAATCTGATACTTCTTTCTCAAAAGTTTCCTAGTGTTGAGAAGAGCATCTCCTTTTGATTTGTCCATGACCAGAGAGCAAAATTCCAGGAACTCGGCAGCTGAGCATAAAGTAATTTTAAGGTTTGTGCTGTGGACTGAATTGTGTACCCTTCTTCCCCAATTCATATATAGAAGACCTAACCTCAATTGTGATGGTATTTGGACATGGAGACTTTGGGGGTAATTGGATCCAGATGCGGTCATGAGAGTGGAGTCCTCATGTTGTTAAATGCCCTTATAAGAAGAGACACGAGAGAGCGCACTCTCTTTCTCTTTCTGCTATGTTAGGACATGGCAAAAAGGTGCCATCTGCAACGAGGAGGAGGGTCCTCACATGGAGCTTGCCATGCTGGCACCCTGATATCAGACTTCCAGCCTCCAGGACTCTAAGAAGATAAATGTCTGTTGTAGAAGCCACCCAGTCTGTGGTATTTTGTTATGGCAGCTCAAGCGGACTAATACCTTTTGAGTGATAAGATGATCTTATAACCATCAAAGTATAAAACGTCAGAACTTTTCAGTGACCTGGTAAAAACTTACTAATAAAGCTAAGACTTTATCCACTGACATGTGATCTGGTTCACTACGTTAATTATAGTCACAGGCTAAAACTCCAGTCCGATGTCTTTTAGATGAATCACAAAATTGTTGTCTGAGCTGGATAAGAATTTAGGAGGCATTGATTTACCTTCTCGTGTGGCAGATGAGGTCACTGAGACCTAGAGTGGTTAAGAACTTTAGCAGAAGCCACACAGCTGGAGTCCAGTTCTCTCTCTGAGGCCAGTGTTCTCCCCACACAAGGCATGCACATCATCAGTCACAGGGAGGCCCTGCTGAGGCTGTAGAGACGAATTAGCTCAAATCAGAGCTCCCAGGGAGTGCAAAGATTTCCTTTCCTTCTCTCCCTGTGCCCCTGAGAAAACACTGGGCAGCAGTATTAACCTTTTATCTGCACTCTAACTCAGAGATGCAAAGAGACTGGGGCTTGTTTTCTGTAATGGGTCTAAACTTCCTCCTGAGCCCCACCCCAGCCCCTCAGTGAGTGGACAGGGAGTAGTGGGTTTGGGACAGTGGGTGGCGACACCTATATTTGCCATCAAACAGCATCCTGTCTCTTCCACTTAATCTCTTTTAGATCATTTGGCTTATCTGGGTTTATTATTCCAGGTTTCTTCCCACTCCCCCTGCTCCTTCTCCAAATGGAACACACCTTGAGTCAGTGTGTGCAAGTTTGTGTGCTGTTCTGCAACACAAAGTGTGGTCCCTGGCTGGTGTCTGCTGAGCTGCACCTGGACCTGCATCACCTTTGGGTGCAAGAACAGGTAATTTGGCCCTATCCCAGGGCTCCACACGTCTGCCAATTCTTTCTGTGGCTCCTGTCCCTTCCCTGAAGCACATGGGAGATTTGGATCCTCTAGACCAGGGATGGGCATGCTGTGGCCCTCTGGCCAAAGCCTGTTTTTGCAAATAAACTTTTATTGGAACATAATCATGCTCATTCATTTACACATGGACTACAGCTGCTTCCATGAGTACTTGTGAATAACACTGTATGGTTAGCAATGCCAAAAATGTTACTATCTAGCTCTTTAGAGGAAAAAGTTTGCTGACCACTGGTCTAGACAAATGCTATCCAACGGAACTTTCTGCAATGTTGGAAATGTTTCTTATCTGTGCTTTTCAATGCAGTGGTCAACAGCTATGTATAGTTATTGAGCACTTGAAGTGTGGCTAGTACAACCAAGAAATCACATTCAAATTTTATTTAATTTTGATAACTTAAAATTTTTTAAGAAAGATTTTTATTTATTTGAGGGAGAGAGAGACACACACAGGGAGGGAGAGGGAGCATGAGCAGGGGGAGGGGCAGAGGGACAAGCAGACTCCCCTCACTGAGTGGGGAACCTGATGCGGGGCTCGATCCCAGGACCCCGAGATCATGACCTGAGCCAAAGGCAAACGCTTAACCAACCGAGCCACCCAGGCGCCCCTTTTGATAACTAAAAAGTTTAATTTAAATAGCCTTATGTGTCTAGTGGTTACTATATTGGACAATGCAGCTGTAGACACCCTGAAAAGGCGTTGGGGAGCCAGGAGTTCTGCCTCAGGATCTTCCCTGGCCACTTCCCTTGGCTTCTGCATTATCGCTCCTGGGACATGTGTTCACACTCAAAGTTTTTAACCAGGGGTATGCAGATTTTCTCAGGGAGTGAGGAGGAACAGGCTCTTTGTCCCTGCTGTTCCAGATTCTTGCGCTTCTATCAGATATTCACTATCTCGTACCACCCACCTGTGCTCTAGGTTTAGCCCCAAAGAAAGGCTGCAAAGGACAAACTAACTTTCGATGGCCCCCTGGGTCTGGGAGGGCAGGTGTTTCCTCCTTTCTCCTGCAGCTGAGACTTCCTTTACTGCTCTATCTTCCTCTTCCCTGAGATCACATTTGTCCTCCTCCCCTCTCAGGGCCATGAGATGGATGAGGTACAGAGAAAGAAACCAGCTTAACTGTAGTGGAGGGTCATCATGCTGGCGTGTGAAAATACGGTTCTTAAAGGACTGCTACATTAACTTGATTTATGTAAGGTTAGAAGCTTGACTGAGCTCAGATCCAACTCACATTTGTTGAGTACCTAATGTTTCAAGCCCTCAACCCATTGCTAGGAAAAAAACCCCTATCTGCTTTTCTCCCTTGTCTTTTCCTCTTCCACACTCCTAAACTGACAAATACAGTGTCACCATCATCCCTTTGAATCTGCTTCAACAGGTTTAGGGGAAATACTTGCAATACAAGCATAGTCTTTTCTTGAATAACTGACAGTTTTTGAACTATTAACTTTCCAGGAAGGCCTTTCCTGATCCCGTCCCTGAGGGCCTCCTCACGCGCCCACCTGTGGCAGCACCCCCATCCTTTCCCTGCTTTGTTATTCCCCACAGCACTCATCAGCACCTGCCAAACTCCATGACTACCTGCTTCACTAACTTCCTGTCCCCCCACCTTAGCCTACGGCTGCATTCTCTGGTTCACAACTGTATTCCTAGAACACAGAATTCTGCCTGGGAGAAGGTAGGTCCTCAAATATTTGTTTAAATTTTCATCCCAGTATAGTTAACAAACAGTGTTATATTTGTTTCTGGTGTGCACTATAGTGATTCAACAATTCTGTACATCACTCGGTGCTCATCAGGACAAGTGCTCTCCTTAATCCCCTCCACCTACTTCACTCATCCCTCCACCCACCTCCCCTCTGGCAACCATCAGGGTGTTCTTCTAGTTAAGAACCTGTTTTTTGGTTTGTCTCTTTTTCTCTTTGTCCATTTGTTTCTTAAATTCTACATGAGTGGAATCATATGGTATTTGTCTTTCTCTGACTGACTTATTTTGCTTAGCGTTATACTCTCTAGCTCCACTCATGTTGTTGCAAAAGGCAAGATTTCATTCTTTTTTATGGTTGAATAATATTCTGTTGTGTATGTGTGTGTGTGTGTGTGTGTGTGTACACACCACATCTTCTGTACCCATTCATCTATTGATGGACATGTGGTCTAATTCCATAATTTCGCTATTATAAATAACACTGCAATAAACATAGGGCTTCATGTATCCCTTCGAATTAGTATTTTTGTATTTTTTGGGTAAATACCCAGTAGAGCAATTACTGGAATGTAGGGTGTTCTATTTTTAACTTTTGAGGAATCTCCCTACTGTTTTCCACGGTGGCTGTACCAGTTTGCTTTCCCACCAACAGTGCTTGAGTGTTCCTTTTTCTCTACATCCTCACCAACACTTGTGAAACTTGTTTCTTAAATTTTTGATTTTAGCCATTCTGACAGGTGTGAGGGGATATCTCACTGGGGTTTTGACTTACAGTTCCCTGATGATGAGTGATGCCCACCATCTTCTCATGAGTCTTTTGGCCATCTGGATGTCTTCTTTGGAAAATTGTCTGTTCATATCTTCTGCCCATTTCTTAACTGGATTACTTATTTTCTTGGTTTTGAGTTGTATAAGGTCTTTATGTATTTTGGATACTAGCCCTTTATCAGATATATCATTTGCAAATATCTTCTCCCATTCAGTAGATTGTCTTTTAGTTTTGTTATTTTTTCTTTTGCTATGCAGAAGTTTTTATTTTGATGTACTCCCAATAGTTTACTTTTTTTTTTTGTTTCCCTTGCCTCAGGAGACATAACTAGAAATATGTTGCTATAGCCGATGTCAGAGACAAACCAAAATACAGATTACTGCCTGTGCTCTCTTCTAGGATTTTTATGGTTTCAGGTCTCACATTTAGGTCCTCAGTCCATTTTGAGTTTGTTTTTGTGTTTGGTGTGAGAAAGTGGTCCGGTTTGATTCTTTTCCATGTAGCTGCCTCATTTTCCCAGCACCATTTGTTGAAGAGATTGTCTTTTTCTCATTGCATATTCTTGTCTCCATTGTCAAAGATTAATTGACCATATAATTGTAAGTTTATTTCTGGGCTCTCTATTCTGTTTCATTGACCTATGTGTCTATTCTGTACCTTGACTAATTTTGAATAAATAAGAACCTCGTATTATGCCTCATAGTATGACCTTGGTGTTTTAAAATGAGCAAAACTCCTTCCCTTCTGGGGGTGAAGATAGAAAAGGCCAAAGGAGTTGAAGGCTACAGAGATCTTTCTTAACTGGAGGAGCAAAAATTGTAAAAGAACATGGAATCCCACTCACATCATGGATTAAAAAAACAAAACTTTGACAAGTTAAATGATGACCCATTGCTGGCAGAGAAGATGTATAAACCCACATGCCCTGTTTCCAAAATTCTAATTTTTCATCCATCGTTCTTTACTTGATAATAAATACTATAACCCAGATTAACTTCTGAAGTCCACATATTTACCTAAAATTTCAATAATTACCAACTTCTGGAGGTGTTTTCTTTTATAATAAAATAATTAGGTTGTAGATAGGACTTTAGCTTCTATTTGGAATTAACTAGACTGTTTTCTTAATTATGTTTCACCTAGCATCTTTAAGCTTCAGTGTATCTTAAATTAGGTTTCTTTCTTAGAAAATAAAAGGGTACTGGCAAATAAATTTCTGAAGATTTATTTTAAATTAAATAATGCGTGTAAAAGCATATCATCAACCATGAAGTATTCTGCAATAGTAAGGCATTGCTACTATCGTCGTTATCAGCAATCCCAGGAAAACTTTGTAATATAGTTTTCTTTCTCACTTTGCCGAGAGTGTGAAATTATTTAAGATTTGGAAATCACCTAATGCTTAGTTACTTAATGGAAATAGCATAGATTTCCCATTCTGGTGAAGTGATGGGAATCTGTACAACCTCATCACATGGAGAGCGATAGCTTTGAAAACACAGGAAAAGAGAAAAAAGGGGAATCAGGGGAATTGTTTTTGAGTAGTAATTATAGTTTGTGAAGTGCTGATCTGGTTGTCAGAGATTGTGAATGAGGTTTTACATGAGGGACACTTAATATCAGGTAGTTAACCCCCCAAAAACCAAGTCTTAATAAGCTCTGGGGTATTTTCTTGCCATAGGGGATTACCTGAACACATTTCTTCCAACAATCTCCTGATTTTATGTAAATGAGCAAAATCTATGCAACTCAAACAGCCCAAATCTAGTGCAAATGTTTGAGACAAGTCAATATTTAAGATAGGTTTATTTATTACTTCCACTGTGCCTGGGAGAGTGGGAGTAGAGGAAGGAATAGATATGAATGAATGAAACAATTGTGATTGTTTCATTTCTCTGAGCCTTGGTTTTCTCATCTATTAAGTGAAGCAGATAGATGGTCAAGGATCACAGATGATCACAGGGACCTGGTGTGTATTTGGGTAAAGCCTGCCTGCAGCAGCTAAGATACTAGGTAGTTATTGAAAATTTGGTAAACCAGAAGGCCTTTTTTAAAGCTTTCACGTTCAAATTTTTTAAATTCTTTCCTGTCCTGGTTTGGTGAGCAGGCATCTGGCTGGCTGCCTCTGGAGTGAATGAATGATTGTTAAGGTACAAGAAGTCATATTGCACCAACCCATATCTTTTTTTCTAGGAAACTTCTTTTGATGACCACCTGTGCAAGTTGTTATTGCATCTCAGGTTTAAATGTGCCCTTTTTGCTTGCTCTGTGAAAATGAAGATGGACCTTTATTTTCTTTTTTTTTTTAAAGATTCATTTATTTATTTTAGAGAGAGAGCGTGAGGAAGAAGAGAGACAGAGGGAGGGGGAGAGAGAAAATCTCAAGCGGACTCCCCGCTGAGTGCAGAGCCCGATGCAGGGCTCAATTTACGACCCGGAGATCAGCACCCAGGCCAAAACCAAGAGTCGGATGCTCAACCGGCTGAGCCACCCAGGTACCCCTAAGGTGCGCCTTTAGAAAGTTTTCTTCTGTCAGGTGGCACAGGGTTAAGCTCTGTTGCTAGGTGGTGCTGGAGAAAGACTGCAAGAGAAAGAAGTTTACTTCCTGGTTCTAGTGAGCTCTCTTGGTGGGCCCCCTCTGTGCAGGCAGCTTCGCCAGGATCCGGCTTCTGCGGGTGCACAGCTTCTCTAGCACCTGGCTCTTGCAGCACGGGTGGCTCCTCAAGCATTGGACTCCGCACTGCATGCAGCTACTCTAGTGCTGGTGCAGTGACTTCTTCAGTGCCCACTTTTGCACTGAGAGTGACTTCTCAAGCATCTGGATTCCGCATCATGGCAATTTCCCCAGTGTCCAGTTCCTACAGGGTGCAAAGCTTCTCCAGCACCCAGCTTCTACAGCATGGGTGAGTTCTTAAGCATCTGTCTACTGTAGTGCATATAACTTCTCTAGTGCCTGGCTCCTGGAAGCCTTTAGGCAATTTTGCAGCAGAATACTTCTGGCAAGACACCTCCCTGTAAACAGCTTTTTCCGACACCCTAGAGGGAGGATTTCCAGCAAGTTCCACTGGTTTGGCACTACAGTGACTTTTCTGGCAATCTGTGAGCCGCAGTCATGCCCTCCAACAAGATCTGGATCTTAGCCTTAGGTGGAAGGGCTCTTTCTTGGGTGCTCTATCTCAGTCCTAAGTATAGCGCCTGATCCTTATAGCTGCTATTTCTATATTTGCTTGAGTTCTCTTCATTTCTCGGTAGCTGATCTCTTGTTACTCTCATCTATTCTTAGATTTAACAATTCTTTATAGTAAATTGTCCCTTGTTTAAATTACTGTGTGGTTTCTGTCTCACGAGTGGACCCAAACTGAACTACCCTGGAGGTCTCAGTAGCTCTCCCATTTATGTTGGTGTCATTCAGACAGGGCATCCCTGCCCATTCCAGGTAAGACAGTTCTACCTATCTCTACCTAGAAATTAGACATGCCTTAAAATATATGCTTAAGTCTCTTGCCTTGAGTGAAGGCTCCAACCTCATTTTATTGATAAGATCCCTGAGAACAAGAAAAGCTACATGATTTTCTTATGATCATGAAACCAGTTAATTATGGAGCTGGGACCAGAACCCTAGTAGCCTGACTCACAATCTGGTGCTCCTTCCTCTCTGTCACAGTGACATTATTCACCAAAAATATTAATTAAGCCACTATTTGCATATGGCCAAATTTATAAGTTTAAATTAAAATTTGAAAAATTGATCTAAGATATGCTTCTTAGGTAGAAGGGTCTGGGGGAAGTGTAGAATTTAGGATCAGAGAGACTGGGGCTATTTACCACTTGAGGGAAGTAGGGCAAATGGATGAACATTGTTGTAAAAGGAAAATATCTACATTACAGGTTTGTTGTGAAGAAGAAACAAGATCATATACATGAATCACTTGTCATCATTTGACATGTTTAGGGAAACCAGACAACTGAAAAAGCACTTAAATCATGCTGAATCCACTTCATTTCACACAATTATTTTTCCTGCTTGCTCATTTCTTTCATGTATATTTTACTTTATTTTTTTAAAGATTATGAAAGGGCATGATTTCACTTATACTGACTCAGGTATATGATTTTACACTAAGATAAAACTAGAAATACTAAACATGTCTTCAAGAAAGAAGGTGCTTTTTGGTACAGGTATATGTTATAAAGCTTCATTCTCCCCCTTCACCCCCAGCTTTATTGAGGTAAAATTGACAAATGAAAATTGTATATATTCATGGTGTACAACTTGATGTTCTGATATAAGTATACATTGTGAAAAATCACCATGATCAAACTAATTAACACGTTTATTGTCTCACAGAATTATCACTTTCTTCTGTTCTTTTTGTGTGTGTGGTGAAATACGTAAGATTTACCTTCTTAGCAAATGTCAAGCATACAACAGAGTATCGTTAACTATAATGACATTGCTGCACATTGATCTTCAGAACTTACTCATCTGGCATAATTAAGACTTTGTACCCCTTGAGCAGACCAAGCTCTTTCATTTCCCTCTCTCTCAAGCCCCTGGCAACTACCGTTCTACTCTCTGCATCTCTGAGTCTATTTTAAATTCCACATATAAGTGAGATCCTGTCACATTTATCTTTCTATGCCTGGCTTACCTCATTCAGCATAATGTCCTTCAGGTTCATCCTGCCACACAAATGGCAGGATTACTTCATTTTTAAGGCTTAGTAATGTTCCAGTGTATATGATCTACCACGTTTTCCTCATGCATTCATCTGTTGACAGAGACTGCGGCTGTTTTCTATTTCTTGGCTATTGTGAATAATGCTACCATGAACATGGGAGTGCAAATACCTCTTCCAGGTCCTGATTGTATTTCCTCTGGATATATACCCAGAATTCCATGCATATTTTAAGAAAAATCATTTTTTCCAAAAAGCTTTTGCATTTTTTTCTCCTTTACTTGCAACTATTTCTGCCCTCACATGGTGAGTGTGCATCTAGCAAAGAAAGGTCAAATGAGTTAGAATGAGTCACAGTCATTGAGAGAGGGGTGTGAGCTACATGCTGGCTGATTCATTGCTCCTTCACGAAATCAAGGTGGGTAAGTGTGAAGTTAACTGCATTCGGACAAATGTATCACAGGAACCACTTTCTTGTCTGTTAGGCACTGTTTGCACAGAGACATCTGGGCCGTTCAGTGTCATTACCATCTGTGTTTGAAGTCTGATTCTTTGGGGGCAGAGTCCTGCTTAAGTACAATATAGCCACATCAACATGCCTGACCTTAGCCCCGTGGCTGTCCTGGAGTCTCCCTTTTAGAGCATTCTTCTTTGACAAAGAGATTCGGATTCCATGAACCACACATCATTTCACATTTCTCTGTTTGAATGTTCCACAATTTTTTAAAAAAGGGTACCTTAAGATAATAAGGTAACAGAGAGTATTAAGGTAGTAATTGCCATCCTTTATTATGTGCTTTATTATAAACCAGGTATTTAATATATATTTTCTCATTTTATCTTCTCAACACTCCTGCGTGGTAATTACTGTTATTTCCACTTTACAGGAAACAAACAAACTGAAGTTTGAAAAGATGATGATCTTGCCCAACAATACATGGATCCACTTGGCATAAAAAGAATAATCTTTTCAGTACATCATATTGCCTTGGTAGGTGCAACTTGTTAGTCAACCATTATGAAACAAAACGGCATTCATATACTGTGATAGAATTGTGCTTACTTTTTCCTCCTGCTTCCAGAGCCAAGAATATGGCTTTTCTCTGAATACAACGACTTTCCATTTATCCACACGCTGATTATACCCAAGGACAATGCATCATTTAGTATGTTGCTGGTCTATTTTTATAAATCTTGGTGTTCTCCTCTCTTCAGGCTTATTAAAGCCATAGTTCTCTTTCCTAGCTAGCTCGACTCAAGTCAAAACTTGCCAAACTTTGCAAATGCTTTTTTTTCCTGCTTTGAAAAAGAATTGTGACACCTTTACCAAAATCCCAGCCTTTGCATTTTGTTTCCCAGACTATGTCCTCACTCACATTAGTATGTGAATGAAGAAGGGATTAAGGCAAAGAAGTAGGGGATTTGAATCAGGGTGGAACATCTCTCTGCTCCTGTTCCCTTGCCCCTTCTCTCACCCTAAAAATGGAGAAAAGCCCAGGCTCAGACAAGAAGAGAAGGAAGATGTCCATGAATGTGAGTTATTTGTTAGGAAACATTGTGTTGTAGCATTTTGAAAGTATTCATTTAGAGGCATGTATTTAAATTTTTTTCAAGTAAAATTTAGTATTAAAAATAGTGAGCCATTCCTGTGTCCTATTCTAAATGTTGATTTGCAGTGTTGTTACACCTTAAAGGAATTAGAGACCTACGAATCAAGTGTTACCAGGAAAATAAAGGAATAGATACATTCTCATAAAGTAAATCATAGAATATAGCAGAACCGTGTGAAATGCTGATATTGAAAAGAAAGGACATAAGTCCAAAAACTGCTCATGTCAATTCTTTAGTGCTTAATGGAGAGAGGGCCATTTTTAGTGCTTAACAAAAATCAAGCCTATTTTAAGAAAAACTTATGCCCTGAACTATATAGTCTGTACTGAGCCATGTTTTTCTTTCGCTGAGGACTGAGTCAGTTTAAAAAATCTCCAGTTTTGGGGGTGCCTGGGTGGCTCCAGTCGGTTAAGCGGCTGCCTTCGGCCCAGGGTCCTGAGATTGAGCCCTGCGTTGGGGTCCCTGCTCAGCGGAGAGCCTGCTTCCCCCTCTCCCTCTGCCTGCCGCTCTGCCTATCTGTGCTCTCTCTCTATGTCTCTGTCAAATAAATAAAATCTTTTTAAAAAGTCTCCAGTTTTTACACTATTATCTTTGCTATTGAACAAAGCATGTGCAAGCAACATGGGAAACTGAGCCACATGGACATGTCTCTTAAAGTAAACAAGAGGAGTACAGTATAAATATTAATGAGTGAACCTTAAGGAATCAAAGGGCTAACCGTAAATTGCAGAAATGAGAACCATCAGCTCATGAGCTGATGCTATCATGGCACAGTGAGGATCAATCCTGGAAGAGACCTTCCTGCCAAGGTACAGGGGTTTTGCAGGATGCACATACATGGTCCTGGCCTGCCAGAGGTGGGCCTTGGACCTGAAACCCCTGCATTAAGCTGGGACCTTGGAAATTCTGTACCTTCAGTAAAAGAGAATTAAATATGACCAGCCTTGAAATGCAAAGGAATTTTTTTGTTGCCAATGTGGATAGAAACACAGTTTTTAGTGAGAAACTGAAACAGAGTATGACATGTGGTTGCAAAATGACAATTTATGCCAGCTACACGGTGCTGAAATCCTTGGATAGGAAGTTTATATAAACCTGGTCCTAGTCTAGGGATACCCATGGAGTTCCTGGCAGGGGCAAATACAACACCACGGCCTAGTGACACTTTCATAAACCAATGTCTATTGGACACTCATAGAAAATGGGCTCAAAAATAAAATTTATATATAAAACTTGGAAGCAATCAGTTATAAGAGAAATCAACAGACACAAAAAACAGGAAGATCAGCACCCCCAAAACTTGAAAGAATTAAACAGTCTGAAAGAAGCTATAAAATAGTTCTGTTTAAAATCATCAAGTAGACAAAAGGTGGAATAGAAATATATGGAAACAACAGGACATAATTTAAAAAGAATAGGCAAAGTTGAAGAATTCCAGTTACAATATCTACACATGAGAGAACTGTTCATGGGAAGAGAGACCTCAGAGGATGGCGTAGCAGTTATCCATTGCCACCATAACGTCATAGCCTAGGACTTGAGTGATGCACAACAAGTAGATATTGCTCATGTGCCTGGGGTCAGCTGGGGCTGCTATCCTTGGTTTGCTCACCTTTGAGGCATCAGCTGACTGTTGGCTGATCAAGACTGGCCTCAGCTGGGGTTCCTGGGGTGACTGGTCTTTGATTTACGTGCTTCTCATCCTCCAGCAGACCCACCTGGGCATGTTCGCTCTTATGACAATGATAGAGGCGCAAGGGCAGGAACAACTGGCACACTGCCTCATTTTCTTGATCAAAATAGTGACACAGCCAAGCACAGTCAAGAGGCAGAACAGGTCACTCCATTGGTGGTGAGAGGGCGTGGGACTGTGCAGTCATGGAAGAAGGTACGGATTCGGGAGACAAGAGGAGTCAAGGACGTTGCTACAGTAGATGGCGATTGAGTGAAAAAGCTCGTTTAAGCACACCTACAGAGAGAATGAGTGAGGAGAGACCTGAGGAAATTTCTCAGTTCATAGCAGAGAAGCAAAGAGATAGAATATGTGAACAAGTTAAGACATTCAGACAGATTGAGATGGCCCAACATATATCTAATTGGAGTGCCAGGGAAGATGGTGTATTCAAGGAAGAAATAGTGAGAATTTTCCAGAATTTATAACAGATCTGCTTTCTCATAATTTGGAAGCACAATGAGTCCTAAGAAGAACTTTATTTTTTTAAAGTGACACCTAAAACATACTTTAGAAAACTTGAGACTATAAAAAGAAAATTTAAAAGACAACAGAAAGAATAGGTACTTACTAAGATAAAACAAGTAAATGAAAGCAAAATTGTCATTAGCAGCAATAGGTACCAGAAGACAATGATCTAATACCCTCTGAGTGCCGAGGGAAAATAACCACCCATCCAGAACTTTCTACCATACAAGTCACTCAAAAATTAGGGCAAAAATAAAGACATTTTTCAGACAAAATCCATGCCAAAGAACTATTATGTAATGCGCTTTAAAAAGAAAGAAGTTAAGCTCAGATGGAAGAACTAGAAATGAGAAGCAACAGGAATCAAAGACATCAGCAGACATGGATAATTTAAAGTATTATTAACTGCAAATAAAACAGTAACCATAATAATGACCAATGGGGGTGGAGAGACATGAAAACAGGATAGATTAAGTTATTTCACATGGAAAACATTAAGTAGGAACTAGGATTAAAGAGTTCCAAGTCCTTGTGTTTTCAGGAGAAGAGTAGAGGTATTAGTTAACCATAAATTTTGTTAAGTATGCTTGTTAAAATGTAAGGATAACTATTAACAGAAAAGAATGACTTCAAAAACAATACAGGGAAATGGAGTCTACAGAGAACCTAATCATTCTATAGAAGGCAGGAACAAGTGAAAAGAAGTGCTTTCTCTCTGTCTCTCTGTCTCTCTGTCTGTCTCTCCATAAACATATACACACACACACTCACGCACACACACACACACACACACACTTTGAAACATAAGACAGAAGAAATGAATTAAAATATATCAGCAATCACAGTATTTGGAAATGTATTAAACTCAGATAGAAAATGCTTAACCTCACTAATAATCAGAGAAATGTAAAATGAAGCAAAGAAATACCATTTTATGACCACCACATTATTAAAAGAATTATATGGTTAATAACACTTGATTTATTGCCAAGGATATTGGGAAATGGGGCACATTATACACTGTTGGCCTAAGTATAACTTGGTAAAACTACTTTGTAGGACCGTGTAATAATAGCTGGTAAAATCGGATATGTGCAAATGTATGACCAGATATTAGAGAAACTCTCATGTGCATACACAAGCAGATATTTATAAGGATATTCACAGAGGGAAATTGGAAGCAACCTTAAAAAAAGTAAGTTGTGAAGAATATTTATATAGTACATACACTCTCTCACATTTTCTCTCCTTGCCCCCCAGTAGTATTGCCTCACATTTCCTTTTCTCAAACATTATTAAGAACAGATGGTCAGGTTTAAGGTACAGATATACATATAACTTGCTCATGTAGTTATAAGTACATACTTTTAAGTAAAAGTTTTAAAATGTGCCCTGGAAGGATGTCCACCAACTTCAGGGGAGTGGCTGCCTCTGGAAAGAAAGCAAAAGCAATGTAAAGGTAAGGAAGGAAATTGTTTTGATGGATTCTTTAAAAAAAAATGGTATTAAATATGGCAAAATATTAGCAGTTAGTAAATGTGTCTGGCAACTACACAGGCATCTGTTAGAGCTGCACGTTTTTACATGTTCAAAATATTTCATAATTAAAAATTCAAAGAATATTGACTAACAGAAAATACTGAGAGAAAAACCAACAATCATCACAATAGAGAATGAAATGCAAAGCCAAGGAGAAGCATTCAAAATAATCACTTTAGAAAAGTCATGACATTCCTAAGGACGGCATTAATAGAAATGGGAATGTGACCATGATGATGTACTCAAGGTTTTCTACTGCTTTAGAAAAAATTTAAATTTAACTCAATGTATTGCACTTAGTAGGTTAGGAGAATATGTCATAGAACGCCCTGTTGTCTGTCACTCAGCTAAACCCAAATTAGAGTCAGTCAGCTTTGAAATTTCATGACTTTCTGGGCCTGGAATTCATTACCTCCATGATGTATTAGCATTATTTTCCCATCGAGCCTTCTTGGGCAGCAGCAGTAATAAACTCGGTTTTTGTTAGAGGTTAGGACTGCACCTTCCTTGAGTTCCAAGGAAAATAGCACCTTCTCTCATTTCGGGGTGACATCTGTCAAACTCACGGAGCTTCTTTCCAACTGAGAGTCTGATTTCCTGATGTACTTCCCTTTCCAGGTGGAGCATTTTCTTTTTCTTAAAGTAAACTCTACACCCAATATGGGGCTCGAACTCACGACTCTGAGATCAAGGGTCACTTGCTCTACCATCTGAGCCAGCCAGACATCCCCCAGGTGGTGCATTTTCATCTGGTGCTGAAAAACAAACACAGGGCTTTATTTTTTTTCTTTAAATTTTTGTTGTTATGTTAATCACCATACATTACATCATTAGTTTTTGATGTAGTGTTCCACGATTCATTGTTTGTGCATAACACCCAGTGCTCCACGCAGAATGTGCCCTCTTTAATACCCATCGCCAGGCTAACCCATCCCTCCACCCCCCCTCCCCTCTAGAACCCTCAGTTTGTTTTTCAGAGTCCATCGTCTCTCATGGTTCGTCTCCCCCTCCAATTTCCCCCCTTCATTCTTCCCCTCCTGCTATCTTCTTCTTCTTTTTTTTTTCTTAACATATATTGCATTATTTGTTTCAGAGGTACAGATCTGTGATTCAACATTCTTGCACAATTCACAGCGCTCACCATAGCACATACCCTGCCCAATGTCTATCACCCAGCCACCCCATCCCTCCCACCCCACCCCCACTCCAGCAACCCTCAGTTTGTTTCCTGAGATTAAGAATTCCTCGTATCAGTGAGGTCATATGATACATGTCTTTCTCTGATTGACTTATTTCAGTCAGCATAACACCCTCCAGTTCCATCCACGTCGTTGCAAATGGCAAGATCTCATTCCTTTTGATGGCTGCATCATATTCCATTGTGTGTGTGTGTGTGTGTGTGTGTGTGTGTGTGTGTGTGTGTGTGTGTATACCACATCTTCTTTATCCATTCATCTGTCGATGGACATCTTGGCTCTTTCCACAGTTTGGCTATTGTGGACATTGCTGCTATAAACATTGGGGTGCACGTACCCCTTCGGATCCCTACATTTGTATCTTTGGGGTAAATACCCAGTAGTGCAATTGCTGGATCATATGGTAGCTCTATTTTCAACTGTTTGAGGAACCTCCATACTGTTTTCCAGAGTGGTTGCACCAGCTTGCATTCCCACCAACAGTGTAGGAGGGTTCCCCTTTCTCTGCATCCCCACCAACATCTGTCATTTCCTGACTTGTTAATTTTAGCCATTCTGACTGGTGTGAGGTGGTATCTCCTTGAGGTTTTGATTTGGATTTCCCTGATGCCGAGCGATGTTGAGCACTTTTTTCATGTTTCTGTTGGCCATTTGGATGTCTTCTTTGGAAAAATGTCTGTTCATGTCTTCTGCCCGTTTCTTGATTGGATTATTCGTTCTTTGGGTGTTTAGTTGGATAAGTTCTTTATAGATTTTGGATACTAGCCCTTTATCTGATATGTCATTTGCAAATATCTTCTCCCATTCTGTCGGTTGTCTTTTGGTTTTGTGGACTGTTTCTTTTGCTGCAAACACAGGGCTTTAATCTCCAAGGCCTCACCTCTCCATAATGGGCCAGCCACAGGGAGTGAAGAACCTCTCAGCCCAGTGCCTTTTAATTCCCCTTATAGAAGCCGCTCAGGAACAGACAGAGCTGGCTACAGGCTGGATGGTAATTTGGACCAAACTTTTGGGGTAAAATCTTAGGGAAACGGTAAGCCTGAGATAATGACATCCCACCAACAGTGAAGTCAACAGTGCTTAACACCAGCAGGGCAATGTGTTGCAGAGAGATGCTCCTCCCATCCCAATCCTACTTTAAGACCCACGTCAAATTCCTTTCTCTTATTGATGCCATTCTCCTTGGACTCTTGTCTTCCTTAAAGGACTCTAACGTGTAAAAACAGTGGTGAAATAGAGTCCCCATGGCTTTGTAGCTGGTCAGACCTAGGTCTGAATCCCAGCCTCGGATTACTCATTGCAGGATCTCAGACATTTCACTTAACCTCCCTGGACTTCTGTTTCCTCATCTGAAATTTGGGGAAATACTAACACCCATTTCAGAGGGTTGATGTGAAGACTGACTGAGATAGCCCAGAGTCTGGCCTGGTGTCATGCTTGAACTCATCACAACTGTCACTGCCTTTACTCTTTCTTACTGGTCTTTCAATCACTTTCCCCTTGTTCTTCAGATTTCCATTCTGAGTTGAGGGTGATTATTTTAAATTTAGAGAAGAACTTTTAAATTTTATTCCTGACTGCTATTGATTTAAAATATCATGCTTTATCCCCAATAAGATAGGTTTTCTTGAATTTTTGTTTGATATTTTGCCTCACATTTCCTTTTCTCAAACATTATTAAGAACAGAAACATTTTAAAGATTGAAGTCAAACGTGTTCAGAAGCCAAGTGGTTTCAGTCTTAAGTGTCTCTACTGACCAAGCCAGTTGAAGCACTGCTGACCTTTGCTGGCATCTCAGCGTCGTCTGCTGACTGAGGCACTGGTGTTAGTATTTAAGGTCAGCCATTGGGGAACAGGAAATTTAAGCTTTGGTCACACTGAGGGAGTCATGTTCCCAATAAGAAAGACCACCAAAGGAGCCAGGGCTGTTGTAAGTTAAGTCCTTTTCATTTGGAGGTTGCCAGAAGAATGACTCTGAGAACAAGCACATTCTTTTATGTCTCTTATACAACTTTAAGCAAGAACAAACTTAGCACATAGTAGGTGTTTAATAATCACTGAGGTGTATGTATGACACCTCCTGTACAGATTCACCTCAAAACAGAATGTTATGGACTAAATGTGTCTCCCCCAAATTCATATGTTGAAATCCTAACCTCCAAGGCGATGGTATTAGGAAGTAGGGGGCTGTGAGGAATGACCAGATCATGAGGGTGGAACCCTCATGAAGGGGCTTCATGTTCTTATAAAAGAGACCCCAGAGAGCTTTCTTGCTCCTTTTCTGCTACGTGAGGACAGAGGGAGAAGATAGTGGTCTGTGAACCAGGAAGCAGTCTCTTGCTGGATACCTGATCTGATGGCACCTTGACCTTGGATTTCCCAGCCCCTAGAACTGTGAGAAATAAATGTTTATAGTTTAAGCCAGTCAGTCTGTGGTATTTTGTTATAGCAGCCTGAACAGACTAAGCAGGTCCTATCTATATAGAATGGTTGACAACCATCAAGTCCTTCTCATACCTCAACAAAGCCCCATAAATAAATGTTTGCACAGTTGAAATATGTTCTTTTACTTATTATTTTGAATCATTGTCCAAAGAGAAATTTCTGGGTTTTTATACTTTAAATATTAGGCAATATAATTCTGAAAGGAAAAAAAGATCCATGAAACTTTGTAAATCAAGAGGAGTTGTTTTCTTTAAACATTTTTTTAAAAAACTTAATTCCAGTGTAATTAACATACAGTGTTATATGCAAACAATGAATCATGGAACACTATATCAAAAACTAATGATGTAATGTATGGTGATTAACAGAACATAATAAAAAAGAGACAATAATACAAATAAAAAAACATACAGTGTTATATTCATGTCAGGTGTACAGTATAGTGATTCAACAATTCCATATAATCCTCGGTGCTCACCACCATAATTGTGCTCTTAGTCCCCTCCACATATTTCACCCATCCCTCCCCTCTGGTAATCCTCAGTTTGTTCTCTATACTTAAAACTCTGTTGTTGTTTTTTTATTTCTCTTTCTCTTTTTTCCCCTTTGTTCATTTGTTTGTTTCCTAAATTCTACATTTGAGTGAAATCATATGGTATCTGTCTTTCTCTGACTGACTTATTTCACATAGCTTTATATTCTCTAGCTCCATCCATGTTGGTAGAAATGGCAAGATTTCATTCTTTTTTATGGCTGAATAATATTCCATTGCATATACACCACATCTTCCTTATCCATTCATCTGTTGGTGGACACTAGGGTCACTTCCATAATTTGGTTATTGTAAACGATGCTGCAGTAAACATAGGGGTTCATGTATCCTTTCAAATTTGTGTTTTCTGTTTTGGGCTAAATACCCAGTGGTGTGATTACTGGGTCACAGGGTAATTCTATTTTTAATTTTTTGAGGAACCTCCATACTGTTTTCCACAGTGGTTGCACCAGTTTACATTCCCACCAACAGTGCAAGAGGGTTCCTTTTTCTCCACAGCCTTGCAATGCTTGTGGTTTCTTAAGTTTCTGATTTTAGCCATTCTGACAGGTGTGAGGGGATATCTCCTTATGGTTTTGATTTGCCTTTCCCTGATGATGAGTGATGCTGAGCATCATTTCATGTGTTTGTTGGCCATCTGTAGGTCTTTTTTGGAGAAATGTCTGCTCATGTCTTTCTGCCCATTTTTAATTGGATTATTTGGTGGGGGTTGATGTTGAGTTATATTAATCAGTTCTTTATATATTTTGGATACTAACTCTTTATCAGACATATTATTTACAAATATCTTCTCCCATTCAGTAGATTGTCTTTCAGTTTTGTTAATTGTTTCCTTTGTTGTGCAGAAGCCTTTTATTTTGATGTAGTCCCAATAGTTTATTTTTGCTTTTGTTTCCCTTGCCTCAGGAGACATATCCAGAAAGATGTTGTTATGGCCAATGTCAGAGAAGTTACTGCCTATGCTCTCTTCTAGGATTTTTATGCTTTCATGTCTCACATTTAGGTCCCTAATCCATTTTGAGTTTCTTTTTGTGTACGGTGTAAAAAAGTAGTCCAGTTTCAATCTTTTGCATGTGTCTGTCCAGTTTTCCCAACACCATTTGTCGCAGAGACTCTCTTCTTCCCATTGCATGTTCTTGTCTTCTTTGTTGAAGATTAATTGACCATATAGTCGTGGGTTTATTTCTAGGCTCTCTTGTGTTTCAAGGAGCAGTTATTTTCTTAAAGCAAATTTCAACTTTATAGAGATTCCAGATGTCAATGCTCTGTGGGTCCTGGAAAATATGTCATTTTGGAGGTATTTTTAATCTCATACAAAATTACTGAACTTTTAAAACCTAACCAGAGTGCCTCTAACATCCCGTGGCCCTGAGCACAGGAGGCTTCAGTCCTCTGCAAGGATTGGGGGACGCTGGCATCTTCTCCACAGCCTCAGCCTGGTTCAGCCTCCACTAGAGTCCCCTTCAAGTGACCCTGCTAATGGCACAGGCTTCATCCACTGCCCCTCTGCGTGCCTCTGCCTAGAAGAGTGTCATATAATTCAAGTGCAGAATTCTAACACATCTTACTGTTACCGATGGGTTCTTTGTGGTTTTTTCCTCCTAATCTAATTATAGAAAGATAAACTGTCTGTGACTTTCAAACTGACAAGTGCCTTTTTCTCCCTCCCTCCTTTTCTTCACTCATTTGATGCAAGAAAGAACTCCCAAACTCAGAACTGTTTCAAATAAAGCATCAACGTAGAAAAAAAAAAAAAAAGAATTCTAACAGAACTGTGGAGGGTTAAGTACTCCAAAGCACAATATAAACCCTGGTATTCCTGGCCTTTGTGCTAGAGCTTCGATTCTTACTGCTTCAAAGTGTTAATGGAGATCGTAGTTTTGAAACCTATTGCCAAGCTCTTCTTTCCTTTCTGTGTACATGACCATTTTCATAGTCCATATTCCTATCTACCTGCAGGGGAATGGGAAATCAAGTAGGGAATTAGGACTCTTTTAACAGGAAGTCTGAGTCCCTAGGGAGGCAGTGTGAGGAACAATAAGATTTAAAAAAAAAGGTTTGTTTTCATTAACATATTAGAGGCTAGGTCCAGTGAACTTCAACACAGAGACTGCCAGATACCAGGGAGAAGTCAGTATATAAGGGTATTTCACTTTGGTCAGGTAGAAAAGGTACGAAGAAGACCTCACCTTCCTGTGATGAGAGTTGTGGGGTTGGGAGCAGGGAGAAGTAGGGCAAGAAGTTCAGACAGGGTCCCTGGTCACCATCTACCCCTGGGGATGAAATTCAAGGGCGAGAGTGCCGTGTAACTATCCAACTAGACATAGGTCCACCTGAGGACACTGGAGGCAGAAGTGTGCCTCCTTCCATGTAGCCCAGGAGAGTTTGCAAGTCAGTAGGAGAATCTCCATCTAGTATGGTGTGGGGCATTAGTGCGCCAATGGTGGGCAGAGAAGAATTGGGAGAGAGAGCTCAAGACAACGCCAAAGCCTATGTCTGGCAGGCAGAGCGCTCTCACAGGGGAAACAGAAGTTCTCAGATGCCAGTGGGCTGTCAGAAGCCCGAGGACTGAACAAAGAGGCCACAAGAGAAGGGGTTTTGAGGCTGGAGACAAAGAAACAAAGAGGCAACAGACTTCAGAGGTGGGTGCCAGCATCATGTGCCCTTAGTGCTGGATGGGCCCAGCTGTGTCTCAGTCACCCCATTCAGAGACCCATAGACCAACCCAAGTAGCTAGAGGTTCCTCACAAGAACACAGTGGACAGCACCTGACCTGCCACCTCCCAGTGGAGCCAAAGGACGGGAACCTAAGCACATGGATCCCAAAGCTCTCCTCTTCCTTACTGTCAAGAAACCAAGTAAGCTTCTCCCCACCCATCCCACGTGGTGCGTGTCATCTCACACGGGAGCGGTGGGCAGAGGGTGAGAAACATGAACTTGGAAGAGAATGAGCCATCTAGATGAGACTGTCTAAAGCGAAGACAGGAAGATGCTCTTGATGGGCAAGTTTAAAGTCACCACCCCCTGCCCCAACTTCCAGGACGGTGGGCATAGTGGGAAAGAGCAGATGGCTCATAGAAAATAAGGTACATTTTGTTTGAACATATGTGTAAAAATGTTAAGCTGCAACATATTTATACCATAAGGGAAACAATTGTGTGTTTTTTAATACCTCCCCTCTTCCAAAAAGGATTTGATGCAGCTACAACCTATGTATTGGAAAGTAAACATTTAAGGAAAGGTCCAAAGATTCAATGAGTTTTAGTTAGTCGGTATGAAGAATAGAACACCATATGTTAACTATACTGGAATTAAAAAAATAGAAAAATAGAACAATGAAAATACATTTAATACATGTGATTTGACATCTAGAAGGTTGGCATGAGAAGTGCGGTTAATTTTATCTTTTCTGTTAATGGAATGTCAATATTTTTGTGGAAGAAAAGCCGAGAAGCCAGAGCTGTCTTCATCACACCTGTGTCTCCTACCTTTCCTGGAGCGTGGTGTGTGCTCAGGAAATATTTGTTCAATGAATAAATGAAAAAATAAACTGCTTAGCTTCAGTAGGGATAACTTAAGACATTTTTGAGCTCTTTCAAGCCATTGATGGGCCACATAGCAGAGCAGGGGGTACTGGGGTGGCAAGAGGTAGGAGTTGCCCCAAAGAGTTACCCCATCCTGGCCATGAGAGACCTGCATCAGAAAGAGGGGGCAAAAGAAAGGAGTGGAGGTGGGGACTTTGCTGTGCATTGCCATTTCTCTCTCTCTCTCTCTCTCTCTTTCTCTCTCTCTCTCTTCTCTCTCTCTCTCTCTCTCTCTCAGGGTGTGTGTGTGTGTGTGTGTGTGTGTGTGTGTGTGTGTGTGTGTTTGCCTGTGTGTGATTGTTTCCTGGGCAAGAGTACTCATTGCAGCCTTTAGCACTATAGGACCTTCTGTAGGTTCCTCATGGAGAGACCCTCTCAGAGCAGGGACTCTGGGCCCAGGGCAGAAGGGGTTGGTCTGGGAGAATGGCAAAGAGCACCCAGCATGGCCTCAGGGAGGCAGGGATGGCCTGGTGGCCTGAAGGTGGGAGAGTGTTTGGTCTAAAATTAGATGGGCATATGCTACTTTTAAACTTGTGTTCTATTAAATTTACAGTGTGTGATGAATTAAGAAATATTTTTATAAGCCCTGCAATGTCTTGTGGCACAATTTGACTGTGTTCTTTATTAAAAGAGTTAAGATGCCAATTTGTTAAGTGTAGAAGTTTTTTTGAGAGATTTTATTTATTTATTTGAGAGAGAGAGAGAGAGAGTGAGAGAGAGCATGAGCAGGGGAGAGAGGGAGAAGCAGACTCCCCAAATGGGGCTTGATTCCAGGACCCTGGGATCATGACCCGAGCTTAACCGACTGTGCCACCCAGGCGCCCCCATTAAGTGTAAACTTTTAAAGTAGGACGAGGATAACCCCGTTTTGACCTTTCTTGATTTTTTAAAAAATGCCAGAATTTTAAAACCTGAAAGCCACCACAGCCCTGTCTGCAATGTTCTGGTGTACGTACGTGGAAGTAAAAGCACATACTGCTACCAGTCGTTCCCTGAACGAGACCCTTTCTCTATCACCTCTCGGCATTTTACACACTGTTCCCTGGGCCAGAAGCACAGGCCTTTCATATTCACCCCCCCCCCAGGGGTATGTTTGGAGACTACATCTTTCCTCAAGACACAGCCCAGGCATCACAGCCTCCCAGAGGCCCCTGAATTCTACCCCCGGAACCGCTGAGCTCGGGGCCTCACTGAGTTTTCATAGCACCTGTCATATTCTTTACTGCTCATCTCTCTTCCCTACTAGAGTGTAAATGCCTTTAGGGCAGATGCCATCCATCTCATCCTCTTTGTGTTCTCAGAATTTAGCACAGAGCCTGGCATGAGGCAGATGCCCAGCCCTTACGGCAAGGTTCTGGGAGCCCCAATTCCTAGCCCTGCCCCTCCCCAGAGTGAGAGGAGCGCTATTTTCGGGGGTGGGTATGGTTCTATGTCTACATGGATGCATCTCACAGGTTAAGCGGAAAGCGTGCCAAATGCAGAGAGACCCAAATGTCATCCCGTTGTACACCAGGACTCTGATTTCTTTTCTCCAGCATTAAAGGTGCAGGGGCAAAATTAAGCCAGAGAGAGCAAGGTCGTGGGAGTGAGAATATGAAAATTCTGGAGGAGAATTTCTGTGGAGAAAGACGGTGGGAAGCAAAGGGCTTTGTCTGAGCACGGATCTGGCAGAGCCGATGCAGGCCTACTGACCTCAAGGCTGGGCTGAGTCAGTGTGCTGCCTGGCACGCGCCTTTGTTTGCCCAATGCCCAGGGATGGATTGCGTTTGCCTTGTGCCGACTGTATACATGCTTTCTAAAAATGAAAACTTTATCCTTTGCCATTCAGGTGATTGGCCTTTTGCAATACAGTTTAAGGAAAAAAAAAATAGTACTCTGCTCTCATAGATTCTACAAAACTATTCTGCAATTCACCCAAATGAAGACTACTTGCCTTAACGTCCCGGGGACTTGTTATATGGGGTCCATCAATCTTTGCTGGCATTCCCTGACACTATTCGTGATCGAGACCATTGGCTGACAGAATTTGCACTGGAAACAGACTTGTTAATTAGTCTAATGAATCCACAGGAGTCATTAATTATCTAACACTTATTAATTAGCTAACAGTTTCACCTGTCAGAGCCAGAGGTAAATGCCAGACTGGAATTCGGTGGTCCTCTTCATTATACCCTAAAAATAAATGGAGACACGCAGCACAGAATACCCAATACAAGTGTGGAGACTCCATGGTGGGAAGTGGGCACGCTGCAGCCCGGAACTGTCAGTAGTGTTTGGAGCCGTTGGAGGTAGGTCAGGAGGTAAGAGACGCACGTCATTGTAAACTACAAACAGCTACTGCTGTCCCAAGTCACAGAAGCAACACACATGGTCGGGCCTATTTTGCCTCCAAGCTGTCATTACCTGTACTAAGATCAGTTTCTTCCGGGATTTTTGAATACTTTGGGCAAAGTTACAAACATCTACTTGGTGGTGGCACAGCAAGATTTAAGGCTGCTACGTTGGTTCTCTAGCCCCTTTCCGTCTCATTCTGTAAGCTTTGGTCGCTGGCCAAGATGGACCAAAGAAGCCGCCGTGGAATTCGAGGAGTTTGTCCAGACTGACTATCACCATGAAGAGGAGTATCTTCAAACATGGAGATCCTACATAGGATATGGACTCCTGATTATTGACTGTCATGCACATTCTTTTTTGTTTTTTAAAGATTTTATTTATTTATTTGACAGAGAGACAGCGAGAGCAGGAACACACGCAGGGGGAGTGGGAGAGGGAGAAGCAGGCTTCCCGCTGAGCAGGGAGCCCCATGCGGGGCTCGATCCCAGGACCCTGAGATCATGACCTGAGCCGAAGGCAGACGCTTAACAACTGAGCCACCCAGGCACCACTGTCATGCACATTCTTACAGAGAAATCCATTCGCATTATGCAAAACCTTGTATTTGCTGTTGTTTGGGTGCTTATGAATATTTTGAGCTCTGATTTGTTTGAAAGTGATGAGACTAACTTTTTTTTTTTTTTTTTAAGATTATTTATTTATTTATTTGACAGAGAGAGAGACAGCGAGAGCAGGAACACAAGCAAGGGGAGTGGGAGAGGGAGAAGCAGGCTTCCTGCCGAGCAGGAAGCCCGATGTGGGACTCGATCCCAGGACCCTGGGATCATCACTTGAGCCGAAGGCAGATGCTTAACGACTGAGCCACCCAGGCGCCCGAGACTAATGTTTTTGAAGCTCATACTTGCATAGGACTTTAGCTGATTGCCGTGAGAGCTGAGGCAAAAAAGGATCAAGATGAAGTTCCTCTGAAGTATTTTAGAGTTTCCATCCCAAACGTATAAAGTGAAAAGCAGCAGCAGAGTAGTGAATTCATGGATTTCTTTTCTTTTCTTTTTATTTATTTATTTACTTTTTTTTTGAGAGAGAGAGCAAGCATGCAAGCTGGGGGGTGGGAGGGGGAGAAGGTGAGGGAGAGGGAGAGAGAGAATCTTAAGCAGTCTCCACCCCCAGCGTGGAGTCTGATGCAGGGATCGATCTCCCTGAGATCATGACCTGAGCTGAAATCAAGAGTCAGACACTTAACCCATTGAGCCACCCAGGCGCCCCAGGAATTCATGGATTTCTTAACAGGCACTCTGTTTTCTAAAAATATCGGACTGTAGTTCATTTTTCTACCTGGATTGGACTCTGACAATTGGACTTTAACTAGGGTTTAGCTACATGAAGAGCCCCTGGGAAACAGAACTTCTGTGTGATTTTGAATGGACAGAGTTCAGATGAAGGAATGTTCTGAGGTCCTGACTTTGGATGTTTTCCTCACTTCTGATCACAAAGAACAAGACCAAGTTGGTGAGAGGTAGGGATGGGGTAAGAAAATGAAATGTTTGGAAAGTGGGACGTTTAGGGGACACATTTTTCAGAGAGCCCAGTGGAGTTGTTATGGAAATCAATGCAAGACTCACATCCATGTACAGTTGTCTCAAAATAAATAAGTCAGTGTGCTACACCAGACCCACACTGGGACTAAGGCCAGATGTGAGAGAAAGGCTCACTGGTCAACAGTTAACAAGCTAACCAACCTGGCCAAAGAGACAGGATGCCAGGATGCCACACCTTCAAAGAGAGACTATCTTCTTGGGGAAGTGCTATTCTGAGAGCTGGGTTGGAGTATAAAAGGCCATGTCAAGGAGGATATTTTTGAATTAATAAGGGACTTTAGAATGCTCAGAGAAAAGTTCCACTGGCAATTTTAGAAGAAAACATAAGTTTTAAAGGAGGGTATCATTCTAACTTGGAGCTGAACTACTGTGATTTGATCTATAATTTAATAGCAAATCACAATATTTCTTTTCTGACATCAACTTAAGAATGACTGACTATCCATATAGTAAAAGTATGGCTTCAAACTTACCTGTTCCCAATAAATCCACAAGATCTGACAGGAATACATATGTTGGGTGAGTAATTTTGATTTTTTATTTGTTCTGATGAGATGGATATTCTTTGGATTTTATATTAAATGTTCATAAGATAGGCCTCTGTGGTTATGTAAGTTTCTTAAGTTTAGAGACAATACAGTTGGAACACAGCTCATAATACAAAACAAAATTAAAACAATGCAGTTTTTCTTCCCGATGGCATTTTCATTTCTTGGTTCTTGGTGGCATTTGGCTCATCTAAGAAAGTGGAGGGATGTATCAATTATATCTCAATTGAAAAAAAAATAAAAGAAAATGGGGCCAAAAAAAAATGTCACCAAAAAACATGTAAAAGGTTAACCAACCTGCAAGAGTGAACGAACTCAAAGTTCAGCCTGGGATTCAGCCTTTAATTCCAGGACCATGGGCTGTAGCTAAGAAATAATTAAGGGAGCTTCCCAGTGCCTAAGGGAGATTTAACTGTGTTGCAGCCTATTATGAAGTGATTTCATGTGCTTTGTGATAGACTTTACATAGAATTCACTTCTAAAATATTGTGTATGTTATTCATCTCAGGGGTAGACATAAATCTGCCAAAGCTGTCTGCAAATTTAGCTCCAATTCTTGCCCCAGGTTCACAGAACATAATAGAGCATTAATCTTCATGAGGCTTAAGGAATTCTTGTGAGTTCCTTCTGATTCGCTGAGAGTTGTTTGAAACCTGTTGCTTAGAGCCTTTGTCATGTCAGCATTTCAGAAAATGCTCCGCTTACCTATCCCAAACAGAGGTAGCTTCCTATGTGTTAATTTCTTCAGGGAAGCCAAGGAGAGGGTAAGGAAAAATTATGAAGATGAAGGTAAGGGTAAAATGAAAGACTTCTCAACAAGCAGTTTCCTTTGGTTACCAATATGTAATACTGACCATTCTGTGTAACTTTTCATGGTTTGCTGAAAGACTTTATTCTTAATCCCACCTTTGACCCATGTTTTAGGAAAAGAAAAGAAAATACAAAACAAGGCTGAGGGCGCCTGGGTGGCTCAGTCGTTAGGCATCTGCCTTCGGCTCGGGTCATGATCCCGGGGTCCTGGGATCAAGTCCCGCATCATCAGGCTCCCTGCTCCACAGGAAGCCTGCTTCTCCCTCTCCCACTCCCCCTGCTTGTGTTCCTTCTCTCGCTGTGTCTCTCTCTGTCAAATAAATAAATAAAATCTTAAAAAAAAAAGTTTGAGGAGGAAACAATAAAAGATATTCTATTCAGTGAAAATATATTTTAGAAAGATCAAAGTATTGCAATTACCAGATTCATACTGGGTTGATTTGGTGTGATGACCAAACTAGTCTTTCTTTTGGTCACTGATAAAGTGATCATCGTAGAAGTGCTTCTTGATAAGCTCAATGGGATATACATCTTCTATGGACATGCCCTCCAATTTCTTGACCAAGGGATTATCAGACATTGGGGCAGACATCAAGGAAGACTAAAGAATAAAATTAATGGTTGTGCTGGCTTGAGAATTTCTTCTTGAAAGAGGAAATGTGGAGTAGATTGGTGATTCTAAAAATACAAAGGTCCATATCTCCTTGACCAACTGAATCAGAATTTCTAGGGGTGAGGACCCAGGTATCAATATCTTTTAAAGCACCCTGGGTGACTCTGAAATGTTGATGGAGTTTAGAATCACTGGAGAAGATGAATGGCACTGTTTTGTAGAATAATGATTTATAGATTCCATTGGGAATAGTGAGAGCAGTTTTGCAGAGTAAAACAGAAAGTGCAAAAGAAGTTGGAAGAGAAAGTGGATGGCAGTGTTTCTCAAACTTTAATGTGCACGGGAATGACATTAGAGTTGGTTAAAATCAGATTTTGACTCTAGAGGTCTAGAGTGGGGACTGAAATTTTATGTTTCTGACAAGCTCCCCAGGCAATGCAGTTGCTGCTGCTGGTTCATTGACCACACTTTGTCTAACAAGGGACTATGGGTAAATGTCCTCTTGCCCTTCACCCAGAGAAGAAAGGAGGTGTCCTTTTGCCTTGAGGCTTTGAGGATTGTTCTGAAGTAGGAGAGTGTACTAACATCATGGAATGCTTTATTTTTGAAACTAGCTATGATCTACTAACTAATTAAGAATCTGTTACCCTAAATGTTTTTGAGGAGGAAGTTAATAGTACTTCTGTTCCACTTCCTGAACAGTTAAATTTAATTCAACAAATAGAATTTGTTAGGCCTTAGGGATTAAAAAAAGATATATGAGACAGCTTGCATGAGGGAATTCACAATCTTTCTGGGGAAACAGAAAATTAACATGTAAAATGCTAAATCAGTGCTCTAGGAGCGCAGTGCGGGGAATCCATATTGACCAGGGAGGAAAGATTCTTGGAAAAGCCTTCATGGAGGAGATGATACTTGACTATGAAGTTGAAGAACAACTAGGATTACAATACATGAAAAATGGAAGGGAAGGGGAAGAATGCCTGAGGAACAAAGGCCTAAGGCAGGGGTTCCTAACTTTGGCTGCACGTCAGACCATCTGGGAAGATTTTAAAAAGTACTTTCAGAGTCTAAATTAATTGGGGCCTGGGAACCAGTATTTTTTGAAAAGCTTCCTAGTGATTTTAATGGGCAATTAAGTTGAGGATCACTGGAGATATATAAAGACACCAGGTTTTTGTTAAGATTTTTTGAGGTATTTGGAGGGAAATGGGAGGAATGCAGAGCGAAGAAATCCCAGATGGTTCTTGGCAAAGACAGCTTGACCACTGTGGTGTGGGGAAGAAAACTCATTATCACTAATAATTAAAGTCGTATATAATTATTACCGAAATAACCAAAGGCTGTGGATGATCTGCTTCATAAATATGGATTAGATTGAATTAAGGTCACTCCTATAGTAGCAGTCGGCTCACTGTCTTGCATACATGGCTGGCATTGTTTTACTGTCCAGCTAGCACTGCTGTGCTAGAGGCCTGGGATGGGGCAGAGGCCGCCAGAAAGGAAAGGAGATAGATACAGCACAGGGATGGAGTGAGTCCTCAATGGCAGTGCTCCTCAAAGCATGAAGCTTGGACCAGCAAAATCAGCACCAGTGAGGAGTTTATCAGAAATGCAAATTCTGACACATACACCCCCAACCTGTTGAATCGGAATTTCTGGAAGAGGATCCCATGAAGAGTCTAGTGATTCTTATGTCAGCTAAACTTTGAGAAGCACTGGTCTACAGAGCTGAAAGAGGCTGCAGGACTCATAGATTACATGCGCACATACGCTCAGACACAGACATACACAGAACCCCATGGAAAGCCAAGAAGGAGGCAAAGAAGTGTGCTGAGATGGAAAGACAGGAGAGCAGGGCATATGGGAAGACTGCCATGGGAGCATGATGTGGCCGGTTCGGGATGCAATGCTCATGGAATGGGGGAAGGGACTAGAGGACTGGCAGCCATGGTAGGGCTAGGAGGGATGGTGTGGCCAGGGTGTGCTGGGATGTCACACCCAGGATGAGTGGGAGTGAACAGGTAACCATGGAATCACACTGGGTGATGGGGTGATGGGCTGGCACCATGAATGGCTTACAAAGCCCTCTGGCTGCGGTCCTTTCTTTCTGGCAAGCCTGTCTTCCTTTGGCCCCTTAGCGATTTTTCCACATTCTCTCCTGGGAATCTAGTGGAGGAATGCTGCTGGACAAAGAGTTTTTACATTAAAATGTCCTCCTTCTTCTCTTACCTTCTGTTTTTCAGTTTCACTTACCTTATTACAATAATTTTGTATTATGCTGTCACGTGTTTGCAAAATGAGGTTTTTGAACGTCTCACTCCCCCTTCTCCAAGCTCTTTAGCCTCATGTCTCCTTCATGATTTTCTTGAGCATTCCTTTTCTTGATAAGCTCTAAATCCTCTTTCTCCTGAACTATATGCCCATTCATTCTTTCTTTGTCCCTATTACAACCAAATCCAGTCTCTCCGGTTCCAGTTCAGCTCTGTGCTTCCACCCCATCATCCATTTCATTTATTTCTCACTTAAATCTAATGGGACAAAGTTCATTTCCAAGTATGTTGACAAAACTAAAAACCTCTTATTGGTCAGATAGGCTAATGCTGTTTAAAATATCAGTGGCTTCAGGGCTGTCCTGGTGGCCCAGTTGGTTAGGCATCTGACTCTTGATTTTGGCTCAGGTTGTGATTTCTGGGTCGTGGGATAGAGTCCCATGTTGGGCTCTGCACTCAACACGGAATCTGCTTGAGATTCTCTCTCCCTCTGCCCCTCCCCCTGCTCACTGGCTCTCTCTCTCTCTCTCTCTCAAGTAAATTAAAAAAAAAAGTATATCAGTAGCTTCTCGCTCGAATCTAAAACAGTGATGAAGTAAAGGGAGGTGTCTACTCTGCAGCCATTTGAGAACCAAGGCCTTCCATCTCCTACATTTGGCCAGAAGGCAAGAGATTGAGTGAGATACTGGTTTTTAGGAGCCAGGCCTAGAAGTAGGTGTGTCATTTCCACCCACATTCCATTGGCCAGAACTCAGTCAGATGACCTCAACTTACTGCAAGGGAGTTGGGAATATGGTCTAGCAATGCCCCCAAGAGGAGAAAGAATTAGAGTTTAATGAACACACTTTGCCACACCCTACTTTTTCATATTAGTCTCTCTAAAGCTGGTATCTTTCAGATTCTCTATGTTGGGAGGTGTAAAAATGAGAGCTCATTAGTCTCTGTTTCCCATATATCAGGTATGTCACAGACATCATCTCAGGCCTTAGGGCAAACTTGCAAAGCAGTTATTATTTTCACTCTACCCATTTTATAGATGAGGAAACTAAAGAACCAAGATAAAGTAACTTACCCCAGAACCCAGGCAGTCTGACTCCAGAGCCCAGTAGCTTATATTGCACAGTCCCCAAGCAAAGAAAGAAAATGACCACTAGGGCCAGACAGAACTGGAGAAATGACTGTTCTATAATCTACTGGTTGTATAATCTTGCATGAGTTTCTCAACTTCTGTAAGCCTTGGCCTTATTTGTAAATTGGATCATTAGTATTACTTAATAGGACGGATATAAGATTAAAACTCAACTTACCAGCAATACTTAGGGATGTAAAGGTAAAACTATTTCTAACTTTAGGAAAAACAATTGAGTTTCCTCTGCTGCTGTTTCTTTTTTTCCTAACAAAGTTTATACCTTCAGCTAGAGAAATGTCAGAGATCCTAATAGGAACCCAAGCTATGGTCATACTCTGAAACCATTTAGAATGTGCACATCACGAACAATCATTTCCACCCCAACAAGACATAAAGTGTCCCAAACTAAATTGAATACAAACATGATTATTTGGTTGCTCTGGTCCCTAGAGATAAATACAATTTTATTGACAATACTGCTGGGTGTTCAGAATTCATTATGATTCTGTTCACTGTTGAACATCTACATTCAGAGCTGAACCTCACTAATTCTCCTTTTATTAAATCATAAAATTAACTCAACAAAACTAACAATATTATCTTATTCCACTTCTTGAAAGTAACCATTATCCAATATTTCATATTATTAAAATGTGTTCTTTCATAAGAACCATTATGAGAAAACTGTTTACGGAATACTGTTAGGAACACTGCACTTCTGTATTCATTTGATCATATATATATATTTTTAATTATAAAAGCAACTCATGTTCATTATTTAAAATTGAGAAAACACAAAAAAGAACAAAATACACCTAAAAAAAACCCCTACTATCTAAACACAGACACCACCAATTTATTTTCTTTTCTTCCAGTCCTTTTTAATAAATAGACTTTAAAATAGTTGGAATTATATAACTTTGTATTCTGCATTTTTCACTTAACTTTCTGTCATTAACATTTCCCCATATTATGACATTTTCTTTGAAACATGTTGCATGTGGATGCCAAGTGGCTGTGCCATCCATTCTCTAGTCTATCGTTGACCTTTATGTTGAAGTATTTTCTATTATAAACAGTGCTTAGATGAATATTTTTGTACCTAAAGATTTTTCACATTACTTAGGATGATTCACGGGAAGGGTCAAGAGAATAAACTTTTTAAAGAACTTCTGCTTTCCAAAGGGTCTGTCCCTATTCATAGTCCCGTAAGTTATACGGTTTTCTTTTTTTCTCTTTTCTCTTATTGTTATTATTTTTATTTATTTTTTGTTGATTGAAGTGTAGTTAACACACAGTGTACATTAATTTCAAGTGTAGTACAACATCAGGTTTCAACAAGTCTATGGGTTATGCTGTGCTCACATACATGAGGATTGTGTGAGAACTATCTGTGAGAATTGTGCAGTGTTCATCTGACGTATTCACTTCTTTAGCAGTGAAAGGAGCAAAAGTCAATGCTCTTACATTCACTACCTTGCTAAATCTTCACATGAGGTCTTATAGGTGGATTTAGCAGATATTAATTTCCTCTGTAAAAAAGGTAATTGTTCTGAAAGGTTAAAGGAGGTAAATAAGTTACACCACATAGGGGCAAAGGTAGGACTTGGACCAAGTTCCTCCAAGTCCCATTTCCAGGCTTCTTGCCCACTACACTAGGTGCACTCTTTGAGTCACAGTAACTGAGAATAGTCCATTAAATGCGAGCAGGTATTGAAGAAAGGGAGGAAGAAGAGGAAGAGGTTAGCTAGAGGAAGAAAAAGAAGGAGAAGGAAAGAAGATGAAGTAAAGAAGGAAGGGAGGGAGAGGGGAAGAAGAAATAAGTCTGTGATGTTCATTAATAGTAGGTGCTAAATTGCTTCCTCTCCTCCCATCTCTCCAAGGGCACCTGTAATAGGCATAACACAACTGGTAAGGGAAAAGGTGGGATTAAATCTTAAGTTTCTCTGATGAAAAAAGTAATGGCTCTTTCTCTATTTGAAAGAAAAAAGTACTACACTTTGGTATTCTAAAGGTTGGTTTCTGGGAAATCATTGGGATAGAAAGTTTTGTCTTAGACATGAAAATTATGATACTCACACCTCTCTTTCTCTTACACACACACACACACACACACACACACACACACACACACACACAGTTGTCTCATCCATGTTACAATCCCAGGAATCAGGCCTTTACCTTTCTACCCAAATAGATTTTCATTAGCACTTATTCTCACACTCTGTCTGTCATAACCACTATCCAACCTTATAAACTCACGCCTACTTGGTTATGGACCTCTTCTGTAGATTCTCTTTTGGATAAAACAAAAACAAAAATAAAAACATGATCTGGTTTAGAACCTAGGTTTTTCCACCAGAGGACAACTCTTATTGATTGGGCCATTTTGATGGATAGGAGGCAGAAGTGTATGTGCGTGTGCGTGTGCGTGTGCGCATGTGTGCCCATGTGGTGTGTGAATTGGGAAGCAGGTAATGTAGTTGCACGTGATCAGAACTGGCAGTCTAGCCTAGAGCAGGATTCTTTAGAGATAGCTGGCAAAGTCTGTTTTACACATATAGAAGCTTTTCTCAGAAACTTGCCTTCTTCCAGCCACATTTTTACCTTTGAATGAAAGCATGCTAGTCAATCTCTTGACTCCCTCACATCCCAGGGCAGCAATTCTAGCTAAGAAGAGGGGATAAAATCCATCAGTACCTGAAAATTCAGGCTGTATTCATAGAGATGAAAATCATTATTAATAGTATTATCTACAAAGGAAAGGAGAACGCTGGGCGTGTAAAATTTAAACCTTATAGATTCTGATAATCATTCTTATTTCCTTCATTTCCTTGCTTACTAGATTTTAAAAAGGTTTGCTAGCTGCTGCTGAAAAATATTAGTTGCTTAATACAGTATAAGTTTATTTCCTACTCACATTGAGTACAAAGTAAATGTTCCTGGTGGCTTTCCTCCAACCGGTGATTCAGGGACCCAGGCTCCTTCCATCTTGTTGTTCTATCAACTTTAAGGAGTGGCTTATGAAGTTTCTCTGTATGTCAATGCCCATCCAGGAGATAGAAGAAGGCATTTTATTGGAGCACCAATGGGAGATTTCTATAGGCCAGGACTGGAAATGGCACCCATCAGATTTGTTCACATTCGAGTTGCTGAAATTCAGGCATATGGCTTCATCCATCTGGAAAGTTGAATTGAGTTGTGTGCCTGCAAAGAAGGAAAATAGCTGTGGTGAACAGCTAATCAGTTTTTATTAAACTGACTAGAAATAGGACCAGATTAATGCAACATGGACAACATGGCAAAGTTAGTCCTTTAAGACACTGGATATATTTGAAAATGAGTTCATTCTGGCAGTCATTACTCAAAGTCCATAGCATATTTTTCTAATTCTTTAGAAAGACTCCTTCCCAATGCATTTCTATCTTCTCTGATAAAACCAGGAAAAATGATAATTTTGTTTGGGACATAAATCACAGAAAGTGCCACTTAAGGTCAATGTTGGTTGGTGGTCTTCAGCCATATTTTACTTCTCATTAAAGCAGCCAGACTGAAAATTGTGTCTAGAAGTGATATTTAGTAAGTCTGAGTTAGGAGTAAGTCCTCAAGAATGAAAATGTTTCTGTCTATACATATTATCTTTGTGTCTCCAGAAACATTCAGAAATTCTTGTTGATTACAGCAGTATCTATAGTTCAAAGAAGAATTCAAACTGCAAGCTATTCTAACATCTGTTTTGGTTTTATGGTCAATCTGAATAGTTGTAATTTACATGCACTGGCACCACACAATGAGGCTATTTTCAAACTACTGTATTTTGTAAAAAGAAAACAACAACAAAAATGACCTCTTTGTACTTAGATGTTGAGCCGAGTCCCAACTATCCATACCAACGGAGGGAAAGATGACATGAATTACAAATAATAACGTAAGAACTCACCTTAGACCACAGTCTTACCCTCTTTGCTACCCAGCCTTTATGGCTAACTTGCATTGCAGTTCATTACCAACCTTAGGCCCATCAGAGAGACCCATAAGACAGCACAGAAAAGATAATAATGAAGGTAGAAGAGAAGCAGAGACCCTGGATAAAAGGATAATTACATCGTATAGTTGAAAATGAGTGTGGAACAGGAATTGTTGTTAAATGGAAACAGAATGCATCATGTAATCAGACCACCCAATAGTCCTAGTAAATCATTTGTGAATGGGGGTGCCTACTCCATAACCTCGGTTGGGTATTCCCTTGGACAGATATTCTTCATTGCTGGGAGGAAGCTCGCCATCAATCCTTCTGATCCTCTGCCTAATATTGCCCACATCAGTTAGGCACCACCAACTGCCTTTTCCTTACTGGATTTGAGCCAGCTTCATTTGTACTAAGTTCTGCAAATACAGAAACAATAAGCAAGCTCAAAAGCTAGGCCAGAAAATTGCTACATGATATGAGAAATAGTAGTTGTCATTTGTTGAACACTCAGAAGTCACCTGTTTGTGCAATGTCTTCCTCCATATTTGATCCCATTTTATCCTTACCAAACCCTCCAAAGGGTTCTGCATTTTTTCTGTCTTGGAGGCAATGATCTGAGGCACATAGAGATTACGTGTGTAACACTAAGCAAGTCACTTAATCAAGCAATAGGTTTGGGCAGGCCCTTAAACACTACATTTGTTGCCTTATCTCTCTCACTTGGACCTTCTTCAGACTCTGTACTCCTCACTGCTTAGCCTAGATTTCCTTTTTTTTTTTAAAGCTTTTTTTCCTAAGATTTTATTTATTTATTTGACAGAGAGAGACACAGCGAGAGAGGGAAAACAAGCAGAGGGAGTGGGAGAGGGAGAAGCAGGCTTCTCGCTGAGCAGGGATTAGCTTAGATTTCCAAATGGCTTTGCTCCTGGTGCTCTTCTATGGGTTGCACTTCCTTGGGTCTCTGACATCGCTCCCGCCTCCTGGTGCTCACCAGGCTACCCACGCTCTTAGGCTGTTGCCATCCTCCCTCTGGTCTCCACTTCACCCATCCCCGAGGCGGGTGTGCCCCTGATAGGCTGTTACACAAGCAACTATAGACAGTTTCATTATGACATTTTATTAGGTTCGACACCCTTGACTACAACACCTATGATAATTTCAGAGATGTTAAAATGGGAACAAAACAAAAAGAAATCATTGGAATTGATGAAATAGCATGGTGAGATTTCCAGGCTATGCGATAAGGCTTATTCCACGAGAATTTCTTCTGAAAGAGAAGTTGGAGAGTCTTGATGTGATTTCTTTAAAGCTTTAAGTTAACGTAGCACATTTTACAATGAAAACTAATGTTTGGGAATGTGGAATGAGAAGACATATCTAAAACTCAGAGTATTTTTTTCCTTATATTACTTATATTCCATGTCCATGGTAAGCATATGGCCTGCTAATGTGCCCAAATGAGCTGTCTGTACCAACCCAAGAGGCTGGTTGATGTTCACTGTAAACAGAAATGCCAGGAAACACCTACTTGAACAAAATCAACACCTACTTTGATTTTATGATTATCTTTTTCTTTACTAATTAAGTACATCAAACTTTGCGTCTGGTTGCCTTATTTACAGGTCAATGATGCAAATTAGCTAACTCATGAACATAACCCATACCGTCTATACATACTCTTAGGTAAAGTACAGAAAAAAATAAAATAAAAACATTAAAGTTGAAAGCTGACCCTTGGTTCTTATCCCAGTTATAAGGCAGGTAATTATTTATTTTTATTAACAATTTGTCTGCATTGGTGGGAGCCCCAAGACAATGAAAGAGTTTGCAGTGTTTATACACAGGGAGCTGGGATTGGAGGACAGTAGAGAGGACATGAAGGATGTCTGAGCTCGGACAGACAGATATTGCATGCACAAAACTGATCCTGTGTCCTCCATTGGTCTAAGTACTCAATGGTTGCCCTTCAGGTACTCATCACAAGCTGGCAGAAAAAGGTGGGAGATTCTGAATACAGGAGTTCTTTCTCCTCGCCTGCTTTGCATTTTCACACAATTAAATTAAGTGCCCAGGTGTGGCATTCGATGTTGGAAAAAGCCCTGGGGCAGAACATGGCTTTCGGTGTCACTTTAGTTTATTAGCTACCACTTAGCTATTCAAGTTAGGGGGAGAAAGCCTTCAAAGCACACCTCCTCTCTTTAGTTTATGACTGATTAAGCCACCAGCAATTTTCTCTCCTCTACCCTTTATCCAGCTTTGGGAATGTTGAGCTTTTCGTACACAGGGGCCAATCTTCAGAATTGTCAAAGCATGCTGTTGAACACTATACTCAGCTCCCTGAGAAGCTGCTAATGCATCTCCACGAGTTCTTGTGAACTGCTTTCTGTACTCGGACTATGCTAGCAGCTCTGGACACACATGGTGTCCTAAGACAGAATATAAGCGGAATGATTTGCAATTTTAGGGAACACAGAGACCATTTCCCTCTTGGACGCAGGGGAGCATCCCCGTAAGGAGAGTGTATACGTGTGAGCACCCAGCTGGCCTTTCTAAGTCTGTCTCTCTGCCACAGGGCTGTATTCCGAAACAATAGCTCTGTGTCTGTCATGTGTCTGGACACTGCAGCCCTCCTGAAGGGCACAGCCAGGCATGCCAGAGGGCCAGGGAAGAGTCCACTGCAGACGTGTAACACTGCTAAGGAGCGGACCCATCTGCAGCTCCTGCACCAGAGAATAGCCCTCATCCGTCAATCACCTGATAGTCCCTGGTGATGGAAGGATGGATGAACGTGGGTGGAAGCCTGGGGTAAAGAAGGGAAGATTATGTAACACCAGCTGGGCAGCTAAGTTACCTCCCCTCTGGGCCAAGAAGGCCTCACACCTGCTTTGGGGGCTCAGGTAGGGGAATCCATTTATTTAGTCATCTGTTTATTCAACTATTATAGAATGTCTACATTGGAAGGAAGCTGAGAATTCTCCGATCTTGGCAAATTTTGTTTTACTAATCTTCACTTGACTTTTAGACAACTGTTCTTTTTTACACAGTAAATGGGTAAGAACAAAAAGGGTAACGTTTATATAAATATGAAACTATCATAAACAAGCAGTAAGACTTCAAAGTAAGAAATAAAGACAGCACTATACTGACCCTGCGGTCCTGTCGGGAAAAAGGCCTGAAATATGTATCATGTCCAGGGGTCAGCCAATTAAGAGCAGCCTTCACTAGGCGGACAGAGATTTCCAACTGGGACCCCTTTAAAAATTCTTTCTCTCCAACAGCTGCTGAGGGTGTGTGGGTGTGTGTGTGTGAAAGAGAGAGAGAGATTTTGCAGGAATATATAAGCCCATTTGTCATTTTATCATCATGTTGCATAATAAGTGATAATCATAAACCTATCAAATATCTGATTTAGAAGGAACCTAATAGATCAAATAATAGTTCATTCTCTTAATTTATAGTTGAGGAAAATGAGATTTAGAGAGTCTACTCATTAGTGACAGAGCCAGTGCCAAAGCCCAGACTTGTTAATCTTGGACATACAAATTAATAGAGGTTTGATTCATGTCTCTAGGAGGCTTACAATGTATTTGGAAGTCAGGACATGTTCAATGGGAACCAAAAATGGGGAACGCAGAGCTTCAAACGTTCCATAGTTTAATATTCTTGATGGCGAAAGGGAGAGAACTCAGCTGAGCACATCACAGTCATGGTTACAATGGTTTTCCAGATTTGTTAGTGAGAGAATTAGTGGCAGGCATCACCTAATTGCCAAGATACCCCTGGTACTTTTTGTCATGCAAAGTCCTTTGTCCAAGAGGAGAACACATTGAAGAACACATTTGACCCCCTAATGTTATGTTAGGAATGAAATAACCATCGATTCAAAACTCAGTTCCAGCTCCTACAAATTCCAGCTCAGACGATCTTTCTGGAGAGTTATTAGAACATACTGTAACTCCCAGGAATTACTAAATCCTCTAAACTATCTTGACCCCTATTCTGGTGATACTGATTTTATTGTAGCAAATGCTGAGGAAAATAA
Organism: Callorhinus ursinus; assembly: GCF_003265705.2. Lineage (NCBI taxonomy): Eukaryota > Metazoa > Chordata > Mammalia > Carnivora > Otariidae > Callorhinus > Callorhinus ursinus. Next base: position 70,804,764 of record NW_027397064.1, on the reverse strand, counting down.
GGGTTATGGTCATGAAGTATAGCAACATAACCTCACCTCTGCTCTGAATGGTCAGATGTGGATGTAGCCCACACCTCTACCCTCACACCTTTCAGAGCTCACACTGAATTAGCAAATGAACAAGGCCACATGAGCACAATGAAATGGATTTATTATTTCATTTAGTATGGTGGAAGAGGACTAATTACATGGCAGCCAAATTTATATTTCCTCAGAAACAAGTCAATCTTGCAAAAAGCTCTTTTTCAAAGGCTCACTGTAAAGAGCCCAGCGGGGCGATGAGAAATGGCCATGCCCTGACACACCAGTACACCATGCCATCCCCACCTTCTGCTCTTGACAATGAGGGCTGAACTCAGTGTAACTGGCAGGGAGATGTCTCTGTCTGATCCTCACAGATGGACACATCTATCAGCATGTCAGGTAGGCGTCAGTTAGAGCTGACTTACGTTTTCCTCAGCTTTGGCAAAGTCATAATGACTATGTAAATTTATCTGAGGGCTGTTAACTTGTAATGAAGAAAGAAAATATGTCCTGTGCATGTACCAGTTTGCAAGATGTATAATGACTTTCTCTTTTCTCTCAACAGCATGGCATTGGCATTCCCTCTATTTCTATTATGCTTATGCTTCATGAACTCATCAAATTACTGCACCATGCCTGGTGCTGTAATGTTACCATTATCAGAATTGGTACATCAGGGAGAATAGGTGAGATGGGTTGATTTCTATTATTAAATCCAAGTGATTGCTCCATACAGGGTAGCTGCCAAAATACGGCAACATACTCGGAGCCCAGCAGATACCCAGATGGGCTAGAAAGTGTCAGGAGGCTGGGCTTGAGGAAATTTAAAGAAATTTAAATTTAAAGAAAATTAAAGAAATCTAAAGAAATATTTCCTTTTTATCTTCCTCTTTTTTTCCTCCATGGAAACATAGCATGAGAGATCACACTGCCTATTGCCCAGATGGACTTAGGTATTCTTAAGGGGAAGACTGGAAGCATTGCTGACGAATATGTATGAGGATAAGTATAAGTTTTGAGTATAAGTATGAGTAAATTTTGAGGCTGAGGAATTTTATAAGTGACAGAAATAAGTGCTTGGAGGGAAAAATTAATCACTAAGATTTGCCTCATTTGTCAGCCAAGGAAGCAGACTTCAGAGCTCTTAGGAAAACTTTGTTTTAGCTCATGTCAGTGACTACACCCCTTTACTTGGTTGGGTCTTTTCTCATCAACACACCAGAGGAGATCAGGCTGGGTTTTTAGGGAAGGGCCAGGTGATGCTTCCTAAGGTTTGGCCAGCCCCTGCCCTCCAAATCCTTTCTTCTTTGGCTGGTCAGGGGCTGTGCCTCTGCTTCCACACTGGGCTGACATCAAGTTTTGAGGAAACCTCCTTCTTTTCCAATCTTTTCTCCAGGAGCAGACCTTGGGAGGAGGCGATTTTACTATGTCACCAAATGCAAATACAGACAGGACACTGTAACTAAGGTTTGGTTGGCAGAGTGACAGGATTGCAAGGGCTGTGATTTTGCTCTCAGAATGACACAGTTCTGGAGTAAGTGTGTACCTTAGAAAACCTTGGACAAGAAATTAGAGAAGTGACTTGTCCAGTAGCGCAGAGCCACAGGTGGCTGAGCCATCCTTCACTAGAAACAGTCATAGTCACAAAGATTATGCCCTTTCTACCACTTGAACTTGTACAGGGTCAAGTCCAGCCACGGCCCTCACAGGTGGGATAAAGAACATCTGTGGATGCCCATCCAGAAAGAGAAGGAGAATGTTAGCAATCACTTTTAAATCAGGCATCCTTCTGGATTGTTTTTCATCCAATGTTACCCCAAATAATCAGTAGTAGGTATCAGTGCATTTGGGGATGAAATGGGTAATATTGTTATTAAGATTGTTTATAATTTGGGGTTGTGGGCTACAAGGTTCTGTCTGCATAGCCCATGCCCATGCAATGTACCGTCCTTGCTGCTGTGGCTGCCGCTTGATATGAGCCACGTGCAAGGCACTCTGCTGACCATCCAGCTCATGGTCATGGATCCTAGTTCTTTCATTTTATGGCAACACAATGCATCCAGCCCATAGGCTGTACTAGTATCACAATGAAAGTCTATGAATGGTGGGGAATGAAACACTGTGCTGTTGTGGATACCTTCATTTTGAAGTTTTGTCCTCATGAAGAACTCTTAGCTTATTGATAGGGATGCGAATATTTTTTTTTTTAAAGATTTTATTTATTTATTTGAGAGAGAGAGAGAGTACGAGAGGGAAGAGGGTCAGAGGGAGAAACAGACTCCCCGCTGAGCAGGGAGCCTGATGCGGGACTCGATCCCGGGACTCCAGGATCATGACCTGAGCCGAAGGCAGTCGCTTAACCAACTGAGCCACCCAGGCGCCCTATTTGTTTTGTTTTAAGCAGCATTGCATTCGGAGACGAAGAAGATAAATCTCATTCCTTTGCTGATGTTCCCACTCCTTAGATGAGCCAACAAACCTTGATGAGGATAAAATACCCAATTAAATGGTACTTGGACCTTTGAGAGACTTTAACCAAGATATAAATGTTCTAACATATCTAAATATTAGGATGGTAGGTGAATAATACCACTTTTGACGCCCACATTTTCAAATTCCGTCTCGATCAGTTTCCTGTTCTTAGGACATTGTGAATAATTCAAGGAGCCACTTGTTTGACTTACTTTTGACTTATTTTAAAAGTTTCTGACCCACCAAGGCTCTTTCATCATGGAGATCTCCCTGGATCTTCTAAATTAATCCCATGTTGATCAATACTGGAATTTATAAAAATCCAGAAGAATATGGCTGTGTTCTGTGTCAGGGGTTGATAAACTTCTTCTGCAAAGGGCCAGATAGTAAATATTTTAGGCTTTGCAGATCATATGATTTCTGTTGCAACTTCTCAACTCCGCCATTGTAGTGTATAAGCAACCAGAGATAATATGTAAATGAATGAATGTGGCTGTGTTTCAGTAAAACTTTATTTATAAAGACAGACTGAATTTGGCCCATGGATGGTAGTTTGCAGATCTCTGCTCTATGGCATCTCTATGGAAGCATTCATTCACTCATTCAACAAATTTTTATTGAGTACCTATAATAGGCATAATGCTAGGCTTACAGGGAAAAGAGTAAACAGACATTGCTCTTACCTTTATAGAGCTCATGTGTTATCCCAGCAATAGACAAACAGTGAGTAATTACAAAGTATAATAAATGTTAAGACACAGAGGGCACTATCAATATATGTCCCCTTATCCAGGCTGTACACAGAAATCAGAATGGATCAGAAACTAGATCAAAAGCTGGGCTGGGGAAATTTAATGTAACCTATCCATATTATTGCTTTTTATTTTTTCGCCCTCCATGATTCAGTTTTGAAAGAAGTGACTTATGTTCATGCCTGAGGAATGAGTTGGAGGTAGTCTGATGAGAAAGAGTGTGGAGGAGGACAAGACGGCACTGCAGGCAGGGACAATAGGAGTTGGCAGAAAATGGTTTCTCAGGTCCCTGAGACTTGAGTTCCTGAGTCCCGGGAGCAAGCCAGGCTTTGCAGCAATGGAAGGTCAGCCAAGAGGCCTAATTTACATGGGGTGGTGGGGGGAGGGTGAATGTGACAAGAATCAGAAGGAAGAGAGGATAGAGATGCAAAGAAATTATAGTAATCAAGGAGTTGCAGAGAAGATTAAATATCAAGTAGTCACATCACTTTATGAAAGCTACTTGCCGGAAGGCTCATTTAGTTTATTCCTGACCTAATTTACTCAAATTTGAGCCCGAAGGCCAGTACTAATTTGCATGTCCAAGAGTCACGTCTGTCTTGAAATCTAAACCTGATCACGTTGTAAATGTGAATCTGGAAAGACAGCAAATGTAAATGCCTGTTCTGAATATTATTATTTAATTGCATTTAGAAAAGAAAATAATTTAGAAGATGAAAATAGGGAGAAGCATTAGCAACCAGCATTAATTAATGTTGGCAGAATGGATTACATACTACATGTCAAAAGTAAACGCTAAGTGACATTCTTCTGTAACCACTCTTTTAATCTCACATTGCAATACTGCCCTGGGGTCTGTTGTAATAGAAGGTGCAGCCACAGACTCCTTCCTTGATCCCTGGTTTGAATAGGTAATCTTGGACAATATCACTACCTGAACTGCTAAACTTGACAAGGAACTGGCCCAGGAGCTCCTCAGCTACAGCAAGGGAATCCCCCCTTCCCAGTCCTCATCAGACATGTGATGTGTACCTAGGATTTTTATGAAGGTGACAAGAAGTTACAAATTGGGAAAGCAACAGAAAATTGTTGCAACCCTTTGTTATTCAAGGCCATAATTTACATTAAAAACTCTGCTTTAGAAAATTAAATAGTTGGGGATTAAATAAAGGAACTGAAACAGCCTTTTTGACTCACTAGAGCATAGGAATGTGAAGACATAATAAGCAGCAGAGAAACATCCACAATGAATTTATATTGAGAGTGGGTTTAATCCTCCAAGAACAAATCAAATACTAAAATACAATTAGCGATGTTAGCAAAATCTTATCTCTGTTTATGCCTTTAATTGAAACTGGTGATTCTGGGAAAAGAGGAAAAGCTGATTCTATGTTTCTGCCATTTTAAGTTACATTCTCCCATGCCTCAGAAGGGATCTGGTACCCAGGGAAGAGTAAGGACCAGAAAACGGGGAAAAATATTTGCGGGAGGGAGTCTAAAAGGATGGGTGGTCTCAGAATGATACTTTTCTCTCTCAACCATGAGGGGGTCCCGAAATCAGGTGATTTGCCATATAGTAGCTCTTGCTACAAGAGGTGGGGGAGGGGCCAGGAGAAAACACCCTCAAGGGCAGACTCTGCTCATTCCGGAAGAAAGAACCTAAGCGGGATTGTTACCATTCCTTGAAGGGCCTTCTAGAAATCCTATAATGTTTTTGTGTTTGGGTATGTTCATCAAATTGCGTATTATCTCATCTTAAATCATGTTTCTTTTCTTTTCCCTTGGATCAAACTTAGGGTATTATATTGAATTTTTTAAAAAATTATGTATGGAGACAGGTTATGTTATCTACAAATGTTACTTCAGGTTAGTCAAAGGGGTGTCAGTACATCTATGTTATAAAATAGGAGGCATGTTGGGTCTGATAGGGTTGAGACTCTGTCATAGGCCACAGCCCCTTCACTGGGAGGGTCACTGATAGGTTTCAGCCAGAGCTTGCAAATGGCAGCCTGTTGGAGTCAGTGTTTTCTTTGGCCTGCACAGTATTTTGTAAAATGTGAATTATTTTGCCAACATTGAACATTTCTGGAGGTTTCGCATGAAAGTCCAGATTTTTGGCTTCTGGAGATAACATAACATAAAAAATATAAAATAATATATGCATGGCAGCCCTGGCAAGACCCCGCCCACGTCCAGGCTACGTTTGCTAAAGGTGAGGCAAGGCTGTCCCTTCTCTTCAGACCAGGCAGACCTCATGGATGTTACCTGCTCGCCTTCTGGGACATCAGAGTTTGAATTGGCTTAAATAACACTGCATTAGAGGTGTTGGCAGGCAGCACTGAGGAGGAGGGAACAAGGAGAAGCAGACAGCCAGGGTGGAAGTAGTGTGTAAGAGGAAAGGGAGGAAAAGAGTGGAAAGGGAGCCAAAATGGGGACTGTGCAAATAATGGATGGTGACAGAGTGTGTCAGCCTCCCTGCTTCGATGCCCCCCTCAATCGGGAGCGGCGCGGGCAAGATAGCATCAGGCTTTTCTCCACTTCCTTCCGGCTCCACTAGCTGACACAGGTGAAATTAAATGATAAATGAACCCCGAGAGCAGCCTAGCAGGGAAAAAGCGATCACAAAAGGGTGGCATGCAGCCTGAGACATGTGTGGCAGGGGAGAAAGGGGACAAGTCAATTGCCTATATACAGCTAGCACTGTCCTCACAGAGATGGAGAACTGCACCGTCCAAACCACCCTCCTGATCCTCAATAGCTTCAGGAGGCTTGAAGCTGCTGCTTCTCGGCCAGCACCTGGCCCTGAGCCATCCCCCCGTCATGGAAGCAACCTGAGATTTTCCTCAAAGGGCAGATCTCCTAGCAGCCCTCTGGTGGGTCCTGCTGTCCCAGTACAGTATTAGCTGCTGTGGCCACCCAACGATTCTGCCCCAGAGCTAGAGCGCTCAACATCGTGGCGACTCCTTTCTACAAGAGACTCGAGCTGGGCACAAGCCTTGCTCCAGGTCCCTTGATAGGATGATTCAGATGGCTGGATTTGTCCTACCAGGAGTGGAGACCCAAGCATTAGAGTTAGCCATCGAGCACTTGGGTCCCCAGCAAGCCCCTTAGTGATGCTGCTGCCACGCTGGTAGGACATCAAGTTGCTAAGAGTTCTCCACTCTCTTTTAGGCCAGGTCAACTAGACGGAGCATTGTGGTCCTTTTCCAGAGAAGAAAAGTTACATTGCTTGAAGAGAGCATATAAAGCCAGAGTGCAAACTACTGAAATGGAATCGGCAGTGTTTGTGGCTGCGTGTAGATTTTGTGGTCTGAAAGGTGAGCTATTCATGAAAGCCTCTGGTCCAATTCTCCTTTTTCATGAAATTATTTTCACTTCACAGGAGAAGAAAAAGGAATCCACCAATATATTACTTGGGGTTGAAGGCATGCCTTGTAATTGCTTATAATATCATCATCATATCTTGAGGGAGGGCAGGACATTATTCTCACTATGCAATTGAGAAAACCAAGCCTCAGGGGTCAAAAGTGAGTTGCCCAAAGTCATGAAGGTTATCTAGCCAGGACTTGACAACAAGTTCCACTTTCTTGATCCTGGTAGTGGCTGCTATTTTCTATTAAAATTAAATTTATCAAGACATGATACAAATGAAATATTCCTAAAACAGTTCATCAAAGGACAAAACATCAATGGAGTAGTAGGTTTTTAAAGTTAATTTACATGCATTTTTGCTTTTCCCAACTTTTTATTTTGAATATTTTTCATAATTCAGAAAACATTTAAAAATAGTATAATAAATACCTATGTATGCTTTACCAAGATTAATTTAATACTTTGCCACATTTATGAATGCTCTCTAAATATTTATATATACATATGTACATATATGTATGCATATAAGTGTATATAAATATAAGTATACATACATCTATTTGCTTTTTTCCTGATTCATTTGTAAATGAATTGCAAGCATCATGCCACTTAACTCTTGTACCTCAGCATCATTTCCTAAGAATAAAGATATTCTCCTAATAACCAAAATACCATTATCAAACCAAAAAAACCCCCAAAAACCTAAGGAAAGTAAAAATAGCTTCATAACATCACTTAATATCCATTCCATATTTAAATTTCCCTAGTTTTCCTATATTTTTTTATAGATTTTTATTCTTACTCAACATCAAAATAACTTCATACATTATATTACTTGGTTGTTATATCTCTGTCCTTTTTACATCTAGAATAGTCCCCCTACTCTTCTTTTTTTCCCTATGACAATGGATTTTTTATTATTTATTATTTATTTATTTATTTGGATTTTTTTTTTTAAAGAGTCAAGTTATCTTGTTGAATATACCATGTTCTAGATTTGTCTGTGTGTTTCATCATAGAGTTTCACTTGTTCATCTATACTGTGGATTTCCTGTAAGTGGAAGTGGAATTTAGTGGCCTCACTAGATTCAGCTTTATCGCAAGAACACTCTATGGCAACGTAAACTTCCGATTGTACCACCTCAGGGAGATGTAATAATGTGAAGATGTCCCACTACTAGTAATTTCAAATTGGATCACTTGGTTCAAGGGATAACTGCTATCACTTTCCACTGAAAAGTGAAAGTTTTCTCTTTGTGCAGAACAAGTAATCTCTACATGAACACCCTGTAACCCAACTATCTTTTACCAATGATTTTAGCATGGGTTACAAAATGGTGATCTTTAATTCTATCGTTCCCCCTCCATTTAGTATATGTATTGCTGAAGCGAGCACCGTTCCCCCTCCATTTAATAGGGGCATTCTGCTTTAAGAAAAGTTTCTTCTCCTCACACCCCTTTCTCTCTCTCTCTCTCTCTCTCTCTCTCTGGTAGTGAGGGGATAGTTATTATTGCTTTGTGAATTTAGTTCAAATCAATGTGTTATAAATGGTTTCTGTCATTGTTTTTGATACTCAAATTATCCCAAATTGGGCCAGGAAGAGCCCTTTCTAGCATACTCTTTGATCCTTTTGACATAATCCTCTTAGCTCTTGAGAATTTTCTTGCTTTCAAACACAACATGATTCTCAGGCACAACTTGCACTTTCCTTGCCTCAGGTCTGGAACAAGCCATTTCTCCAAGAAGCTCGGGTTCCTCTTAGTGGAAATGGTAATAAGAAACCAAATATGAGTGTGCCATGCATTTTAATTTTGGGTGAAATTATTCTAACCTTTAGCTAGCACCAAAAAAACCCTGATGAAGTAAAATATAATTTCCATGAGCACTCATCAGAATAACTATTCTTTGGGATATTCAATTATTTTCATAGTTATCCTCTAGATTTCAAAAATTGTAAATTTTACTGATGGAAGAAAATAAAGCTATAAAGCGAATAAAATTAGTTTTCAAATAAAATAGTCTTCATTAAGTTGATTTATTTTTTTTTATTTTTTTTTTCATTAAGTTGATTTAAAAAGCCTCAGATCTGAAGCAGAATAACACCATCTAAAATAATGTTTTTAGTGGAAATCAGTCTCCAAATATTGACAGTAATATCCAAGAAAATGTTGGAGCAATTTTTTTTGGATCCATGGTTTTGCATTTCACATGGCAATTGTCTTTTTTTTCCCAAAGAAAAAAGAAAGAAAGAAAAACAGGCCATAAAATATCTCATCATTTCAAATGTGTTTTAGAGCATGCCTACTGAGTACGTGGTACAATACTAAGAAACCTGGGGTTTTTTTGTGTTTGTGTGTGTGTGTGTCCCAATTCTTTATTTTTTATTAATTTTATTTTATTATGTTAGTCACCATACATTACATCATTAGTTTTTGATGTAGTGTTCCATGATTCATTGTTTGCGTGTAACACCCAGGGCTCCATTCAGTACATGCCCTCTTTAATACCCATCAACTGGGCTAACCCATTCCCCCACCCCCCTCCCCTCTAAAACCTTCATTTTGTTTCTCAGAGTCCATAGTCTCTCATGGTTTGTCTCCCCCTCCGATTTCCACCCCCTTCATTTTTCACTTCCTACTACCTTCTTCTTCTTTTTTTTTCTTTTAACATATAATGTATTATTTGTTTCAGAGGTACAGGTCTGTGATTCATCAGTCTTACACAATTCACAGCGCTCACCATAGCACATACCCTCCCCAATGTCCATCACCCAGCCACCCCATCCCTCCCACCCCCCACCACTCCAGCAACCCTCAGTTTGAGAAACCTGGTTTTTAAATCAGATCTTTTGTTAGTAAGATTTATCTCAATTATTATCTTCTTAAAGAAAGAAGGACTTTCTTTTTATTTTTAATTAATTTATTTATTTGAGAGAGAGAGAGCACACCCATGAGAGGGCGGAGGGGCAGAGGGAGAGGGAGAGAGAGAGAGAGAGAATCCCCAAACAGACTCCTGGCTGAGCATGGAGCCCAATGGTGGGCTCAATCCTAGGACCCTGAGATCATGACCTGAGCCAAAGTCAAGAGTCAGACACTCAACTGACTGAGCCACCCAGGCACCCCAAGAAGGACTTCCTTCTGTCCATCAACTAGTGGACTGAGTGCCCAGGCACTGGGGATTTAGCAGAGGACAACACAGACAGTCTCTGCCCCTGTGGCATCTAGAGGGAGACAAACAATAGCAAAGAGTGATGTAGAGTAACAGTAATATGTTAGCTGCTGAAGAGGCCTATGGCAAAAATTAGGACAGGGAAAGAGAACAGGGACAAACAAAGCAGGAAGGAAAACCACAATTTTAAATCACATGGTGAGGGAAGGGTGCATGGAGAAGGTACTATTCAGGAAAATGGCACATGGGTATCTGGGGAAGAGCCTGGGACATGCAAATCAAAGGCTGCCAGCCAGGAGCATGCAAGGTGTGTTGTAGGAACAATGAGACCAGTGTGACTGGAGGAGAGACAGCAGTGCGGAGTGGGAGGAGAGAGGGGGTGCAGACTGTGTGGTCACTGTGAGAACTGTGTCTTTCACTCTGAGGGAAACGGGAAGCCATTGGAGGGTTCTGAATAGAGAAGTGACCAGATCTGACTTGGATTTTAACAGGAGCACACTGGCTACTGAGTTGGGAAGAGCCTACTGGGGGGTCAAAGTCAGAGGTAGGGAGAGAAGTAAGAGGGTAGTATGGTGGTCCAGGGGGAGATGACGGACCAGGTAATAGGAGTGGAGGTAGTGAGCAGTAGTCAGATTCGAGTACATTTTGAAGGCATATCCAACAAGATTTGTTGACAATTTGATGTGGATTTTGAGAGGAAGACAAAAGTTAAGAACAGCTTTTAGGTTTGGGTCCTGAACAACAAGAAGGATGAAGTTAACATAATTGGATTGAAGAAAGTTGGATGCAGTGGACATCAAATGGAGGCTGAGTAAGCAAGTGGATTTATGAATCTGGAGTTTGGATGAGAAGTTTTGGCTGGAGAAGTAAAATGTAAGTTGACAACATAGAGATGGCATTTAAAGCCACACAGCAGATGAGACAACAAAGCAAATGAATCTAGAAACAGGTCTTTGGTTAGATGTGAAAAGTTAGGGGAGGTGAGGGAGATCCAACAAAGGCCATGGAGGAGTGACCAGGGGAGTTGGCAGTACACCTGGAGAGTCTGGTTTCCCGGCCCCCAGAGAAGAAACCTCCAAAGAAGTCAAGAATTATAACATGTTAATGTGTCTTTTGATCACAGGTGGAATATTAATTCCAATATTTGTCCTTAGAGTCGATCAATTTTAATACATAAAACTACAAACAAAATATATATGGTAACATTTCTAAAAATACATTTTAGAAAGAAGTTACGGTTCATAAGAAGAGATTAATTGAAGGACCACTATGCTTAACTACTCCCAGCTCTCAGAATACACATACATGCAGATCCTTGTAATATATGGGTGAAGAATGCAAATGCATCCTTACCCTCTTTAGAAGGTCATCATTAACACCCTTTTCTCTCCACAAGTTAGTGAGAGTCAGAGCTGCAGGTGGTGACAGCTTGATCTTGACCTGAGCAACAGTCCAATCAGCACACAGCCTGTAGGAAGACCTGGATTTAGACATTTCTGCTCCAGGAAATGCCTCTTCGTATTTCTTTAGTATAGAAACAACAAGTGGTCACTTGAGCCACGGCGCCACATAATATGCAAATGGAGAATCTGATAACAAGTTTATTTAGACAAAAACTGCCTCCTTCCAAACGGTGCAGCCCTGGTTGTAAGTTTGGGGATGACCATCAGTTTTTTCCTAAGAGGCATTGATTGGCAATCAGGAAGAGCGCTAGGCTTGTGAACCCTAGACCCTGATCTTTCTCTCTTTAAGGATGTTGCCAAAACCCCAGAGAAAGGATTGTGTTATGAGGGATATGAGGGAACTTTCTGTCCTTGCTGCAATTCCTTGTGACCTTGCTCTCTCTGCCCCCTGCTGCGCCCTCCTGGACTCTTTCCTCTCTTGCTTCCTTTCCCTGCAGCTGCAGAACTCTAGGTAGCTGATTCCAGCCTGCCAGCACCTGGCTTCCAAGCCACTCCTGCAGCTCTTGCCCTGAGCTGACCTCTTCTGGACTGCCATCATTCACACTAAAGGTTGCATCTGTAACTCTAATCCTGTAGTTCTTGGGAGTATTTCTGTCTGAATGTCTCTGTGGTGATGGGGACTCCTATCTCCCTCAGACAGCACTGTTTTCAAGGTGAATTCCTGGTATAATGCCCCCTGGAAGATCGAGCAGGGCATAGACCAAATCTCCATGCATACAATGCCACCATGTTCCCATCTTTAATCACCACTTCATAACATCCTTCCCCCATAGCCGTGAAGCTCAGAAAAGCTCTGTGTGAGCTAGAAATTTTGTTGTGGGGAAGGTTGAGAGAGCCTTCACAAGCAGCTGCTTTAACATGGAGGAAGTTAGGGAGAAGATACCAGTGGTAAGCACCACGGGACAATGTATTTCACCTGCCACCAATGGCTCAGGCCCCACAGGCTGTGGCTAGCCTCCCAGGCCTATTCCCCCGCCCTCCTCCATTCTGTTCCTGTTGTTAGTAATGGCCGACGCCACCCTGTCCGTCCAGACCACCCTGTCCGTCCAGACCACCTTCTCTAATGGCCTTTTCTGTCCTTTTAATATTACCAGATGACTAGATAACCACTCTGACTTCATGTAAAGGTGATGATGGCTAATGGCTTCAACTTACAAATAACTTTTTATTTAAACAAGGGTCTTCTAGAAGCCATTGTTCTAACCCAGAGGAGTCACTTGTTGAATATGGATTCATGCAAAATCGGATCTTTCTGCATCCCCCCTGGGACAAAGAGGTCTTGTGTCCACATGGGTTACCACTTCTTTATAATTAATATCAGCTCTCACCACAAACCTCACTTCATCAGCAAGCCCTCCTTGTATGACGACCTCAACTCAACTCACTTACCCATTGTACTTCATTTCTCTGTATCACAGTTACTACTATAAATTATATTTCTGGTTTTTTTACATATTAACTTATATATTATTTTACATACATTAATGAGTGAAGGTATATACTTAGCATCTCTCTCCATTAGAAATATAAGCACCATGAGAACAGGGACTTTGTAGTTTTCTTGCTATATCAACAGCACTTAGAATAATATCTGCCATCTGGGCATTCAATAAGTATTTGCTACATGAGTGAACAAATGAGTGAAAGGAATGGCCATTAACTTCTATTTACCACGAAAAATGGCTATGGCAAATTCATCTGGTTCCTTCATTCCCTGGCCACACTAATGGCTTGGAATTGCTAACGGACCCTAGAGCATCTCCGAACTGTCCAAATAGGAAGAGGCAAAGCTTTAGAGTTAAGCCTTCCTTTGCTGTAAGATTCATACACTACCTCTACTGGATCTCTAGCTCCTGGATCCTTTGGTCTGATAGGTGTACAAACTGCTTAAAAGGTGGCCACGGGCACCCACAAGTCGTAAGTCACTGTTGTTATCCTGATGTTGTTATCCTGAAAAAGAACAGTGGAAATCCAATGTCACTTTAACAAAGATTAGGGTGAAGGGAAATAGTGGCATTCACAGGGTTATTCTCCACTGAAAGGCTAAACCTTCAGAATAACATAAATCCACTGTACAATGCTGCATAAATGAATTTATCTATGATTCTGTAATATGCATACATCTGTCCCTCCCTTAAAGCAAAATCTACTTTAATTAAACCCCTAACACTCTGATTAAAGATGATAATCCTTTTGCACTGGTGAACTTGTGATAAGTATGTTCAATTTGTAACCATTTTTAAAAGACAGTGCTGCCTTTTGACACATGCTTGCTTGCATGGCAGTATATGTGAAACCTAATATTTATCTTAAGATTAGGTTCTCCTTAAATCCTCTTCTTTGTCTTTAGCTGTTTGTAGCACTCAGAGTGTTTTTTTGTTTGTTTGTTTGTTTTAATTTGTTTTGTTTTTTAGGGTAAAGGAAGATTCCGGTATTATTTCTTTTGACAGATACTGGTAACTTTGGGGATACAGTCAGTCTTTATAATATTACTTCATTACAATTCAGTGAAAGGGAGCAGAATCTTGATTTTAACTCAATTATATATTCTTCTGCTGGTCCCAGCAATGAAGGATAGTGGACTCTGGGAACTGCACGGTGATCACTGATAAAGAAGATATTACAACAAGGATTAAAGCTTACATTCAGGCTGGAGCTGGAGCATTTCTTAACTGCAAAATGGAGAAAAATCAGGGTTTTGAAATATTATTACACAAGGGTATGAGGCAACCAATTGCAGCTCTCTTCACCCTCCCAAGAGACAAACTGTAGCTCACAGAGGTTCAGTAACTTCCCCCAAATCCCCCAGTTAACATGCAGCTGAGCTGGGATTGGAACCCAGCTCTGATTTGAGGCCCCTTTGCACCACACTCTGCTGCATCATCCCAGCAGCTTCCCATGGATGCACAAGGTTCACAGTCTGTTCAGAACAGCAACAAGAACAAAAATGCAGATTTCTCTATTTTAGAAGTTGTGAGCAGGTAGTTGTTCTACTTCAGCCAGCAAACCCTAAGGACTCAGCATATACCAAGATGGTTAGTGTTGGAATCAAATAAAGCATGGCAGTATGCAAAATCAGTCAGTGTGTCCGGAAAATCAGGCATAAATGGTAGGTAATTCATTTATTACTTTTACAAAAACAAAGTTTTAAAAATTCTTTCTTCTTTGTTGGTTTTTACACATTTTTAATCAAGGTGAGCCTCTGTAGTTTTATTTGATTTATTCTGGTTCTCCTCTCCTACCATCTATCTAACTCCTCCCTCCCACCAACTATCTATCTCCCTCCTACCATCTCTCTAACTCCCACCTCCCATACCAACACACTCCCATATTAGAGGATCATTTAGGGCCACTGACTCAACCCTTTGTCTGGTTGGCATTGTTTGTGACCCATTTCGCCCTCACCGGGGCCCCTGCTGGAATCTCCCACCCCCAGCACATCCGGTTCTATCCCCTGCCCATCCTGACGCATCTCTGGTCGGGAGTCCAGCCTCCAGCAGACGCTCAAGTACCGAAGGCTACAGCTGGACCTCTTGGAGATGACAGCGTGGTCCTCACACCAACGAAATGATGGGAAGCACATAAGCTGAGGGTGTGGATTTGGGAGAGACCTCTGAGATCCAACTTGCCCCTGTCTCAGAGGGTGAAATGAGACAACCTGCCTAAGGAAACCCAGCTAGACAGAGAAAGATGGATGAGGACTGAAATTTCCTGTCTCTTGATCTCCACTCTCTCCACTATTCCATAATATGTAAAAGAGTAACATATTTATCTATTGACAGATTACTCGTATTCTCTATTTTTTTTGAATAGGCATAAGCAGCAGCTTTCAATAAAGGATGAATGCTTAATATAATTTAAACAGAGGTAAAAAGAATAGAGGCATATATTTAAGGGAGTGGGTGGGGAGTTCTCAATATGAAAGAGGCAACCTGGGAGTACAGTACTAAATCTAAATACTTAGATTTAGTTCTGAGTTTCCTGGAGGCCAAGCTGAAAATGGAAACACTCTGAGTTACTTAACTCTCATTATCTAATAAAAGAAAGCATTCGAGGTTTATCATAAAAACTTCATCCAAATGTTAAACTTGAGTGAAATTGTCAGCTATATTACAATGGATAGTGTCTTCAATAATACTTTTATAAAAGATTTGGGGCAATTCTTGATAGAGTTCATGCTAAATCTTGGTTCTGTCTAAAAATCAGCATTTCTTTGGGAACCTAAAGCCCTAGGGTTTAAGTATGTTGTAACTTGATTTGATTCAGGATAAAGTTTAAAGTCTTTAAAGCATTGTTATCAAATATTAATGTGAAAATAATTTACTGGTAAGGTGTACTTTTCTAATGTAGGTTCACTGTCTTCCCTTACACTCATCCCTCATTCTATAGGTCCAGGATAGAGCCTAAGAATCTGCATTATTAACAACTTCTGGGGGCACCAGTGTAGCTCAGTTGGTTAAGCCTTTGACTCTTGGTTTCAGCTCAGGCCATGATATCAGGGTCATGAGATCGAGCCCTGCATCGGGTTCTACAACTCAGCTCGGAGTCTGCTTGAGAGTCTCTGCCTCTCCCTCTCCCTCTGCCCCTCCTCCTGCTCCCTCTCTCTCTCTCAAATAGAAAAATAAAATCTTTAAAAAACCTACAAAATACAAGCTCTGGTTCTGACCCAGGTGACCAGTAGGGCACATTTGAAGAAATACCAGTCTAGAAGAACAAATTATTCCTATGCTCCTTAGCTTTGATCCACCTCTTTGAATATAAATTTTCTCCACTTGGTTTCAGTTAGCAGCCAATAGCCTGAAATTGATGTTTCAGGGAAGACAGAGAAAACGCATAGGCTCTAGGTTGTTGAGATTCCTATGCTTTAAATTCCAGGCACATAGTAAGTAAAGATGGGGTCTGCTTAATAAACTCAGATCTTGAGGAGTGAAGGGGGCCATGAAAAAGGCTGGGGATAAGTGCAAGAGGAGCAGTCACAGGGGCCAGCCTGGAAACTCCAAAGCTTACCTTTGCTGCTTTGCCATTTTTCCAAGGCCCAGCCCTGTTTGGGCTTTGCAGTGCACAGGGCAATTTGTGCCTCACCTTGCTGTCTTTGCCTACAGTCTATGCAAAAACCTTCCTGGAAGTCTGTTCTGAATCAGAGAGGGAGGCCTAAAGTGGGGGTCCATTGGGGTCTGTGGATTCCTAAGGATTCATGGTGGATTTCAGGGGCCCTGAATTCCCTGAAATTATACATGAATATTTTGTGATTATATGCATATGTATATTTCTGTGAAAAGAGGTTCCAAAGACAACTCTCATCAGATGCTTAAAGGGACCATAAACAATCCCAAAGAATGCAGAGTCACTGGGAATTCTTGATGCGGCTGAAGGTGCATCGAGCTCCACGTTCATGTTGGTGTGTTCCATCACACGGCAGCCTAAGGTCAGTTAAAAGCTGACAACCTCCTTGGTGACAGCTAGGTCACTAAATATCTCTCCATAGGAGCCACTCTCCCTGCCCAATCTGAGGATTATGGTAGCAAAGCTGTCAGGCTTAATTTTGACAAATTGTTTTGGGGAGTTAGTCCCCTTTAATTGCTCGTGGAAATAGTAATTTTAGGTGACAAGATTATTATATGCTGCTTGTTAATGGGTCCTTCAGGGTCAAGAAAACACCACTGGGGTTACTATGACCTGTTCTTTTCCATCTTTGGCATTCCCCTTGAAATCACCAGAAAAGACATTTAGTAAAGTCAGCTCCCACTCTCTGAAAAGTACAGAGCACAAGTTTCCTTTTATCCTTTTGCCAAGTGAAGGATTAGAGAAGGACTTTCAACTTTTCCCTGCTACTGCCAGCCCATGTCAGGCTTCAGAAACTTGCTGATCATTAACTCGAAGAACTGAGGAAGTTTCTAGCCTTTCCCTTTGCTTATTTACCTGTTCAACCAAGTTGCTTTACAAGCGAGTGAGTTTTGAATAAATAGGGTCCTAGGTGATAAAATATTTGACTCAGCTCAAGTCGAATATTTTCATCGCTTTTCACTTCACTGAACAGGAGGGTCAGGTTGACCGGGAGGTCTGGGTAATGGTTCACCATGTGCCTGATCAGGGGAGCAGTGGATGGAAGGCAGAGAACACTTCTCAGCACTTTAGGAGGCTGGGAATTGACTGGCTGTTTACTAACTGTGTCATTTGGGGCCACTTGTTTGACCTCCTTAAGCCCTCATTTCATCATCTGTCAAAGGGGATAAAAATAATAGCTAGCTCATGGTATGGCTGGCCGTAAGGACTAAATGATCACATAAACACCCGGCATATAACAAGAACTCAACCAAACAAAATGATAGCATCTCTTATCATTACTGTCCATTTCTCCTTCCCAAATCCAGATCTTATTAAGAAGTCTGAATTAGTGGGGAGGTCAAAAAAATAAATATTACATCCACACCCAACTTGAGCTCCATGCCTTACAAGCTTGTTAACGTAGGCATATCTAATCCCATGTACACCAAAATGTATAACTATCTAAAATGATGCAGATGAGGGGCACCTGGTTAGTCAGTGAGCATGTGACTCTTGATCTTGGGGTCATGAGTTCAAGCCCAACATTGGGCGTAGAGCTTACTTTAAAATAAAATGAAATAAAATAAAATAAAATAAAATAAAATAAAAATAAAATAATGCAGATGAAGATAGAAATTACTACATTGCTATCTATTTGATTTCAATGTGTTTAACCACGTAACTTGAAATCAAAGATTTCATGTGACATTGACAATAAAGAATATGTAGGGGACCTGATTTTTCTCTCTGGTTCTTCTAGATGGAAAAAACTAAAGAAACTACCTTCATGGTGACTTTTCAAAACTGAGAATTTCTTTCTTCTTCTTTTTTTTTAGAAAAAGATGTTTGTTCTTCTCCCCTGGTTTTATATCTATCTTAAAATTTTTATTCCTGTTCTTTAGAAACTAAATTCTAAAAAATTTGCTCCTTCATGGTGTTGGCACGTAGGTTTATGCATTTCATTTCATATTTTCCTTCTCAAATTTCATAAGGGTCAGGGATCACATTTATTGGTATTTCCTGGGTTCTGTGTTCATACCTCTTCTCTATTTACTTTACTCTTCAGCAAGGGCTGAAGCAGGCAAACTCAAATATTGCACCACAGAGAAAATGTCATCTCAGGAGTAATGTCTAGCTCTCCAATAATACCCTCAAGTAAGAAGATCCTTCTTTAAGAACTGGCAATAGGAGAGAAAGCTGGGAGCTTTGTGTGTCTAGGATGGCAAAGATCTCTCCTTATTCTTGTCCTGAACACAAAGCTTCCCTGAGCCTTAAAAAGGAGAAAGGAGAGTGCTTAAAATTATCCCAGTTAACTTATTTAGATGGAGTGTTTGATGGAGTCCACAGAAATATGAATTGTGTGGAAGGCTAGAGGGTTCAGCAGGTTACATCTATGTAACAGAAAATAATACAAAGCACATATGCTAGGGAGATTGGGATATTTGTCTGGTTTCTATACAAAGATAAACCCGTTTGTTCAGTAATCATGTTACCTACTCTTCTAGCTCCTGTGGTCCAGGTGACACAGCTTGACAGACTTAAATGTGACCAGCTTCGCTTGCTCCATGAGCAATAGCCTCAGCCCCTAATCTCCAACTTCATCAAACAGCAGCTTGGATTTCATGACCAGATGTCATAACTGTGCAGCCCAATCCTTCCCTGTAACTTTGTAGTTCAAGTTGTAATGCTGAAGTCATATATTTTTTGTGACATTTTTATATAGTTCTTATCCATGTGCTAAAATCATAATAGAGTGGTTTTATAAAACCCCTTTCTCTTGAAAAAATGAATTTATTGTAAAGGAATTTAATGCTTAACATTAAATTAAATTAAAATTTCATCTTAGAATAACTGTTAGTCTATAATTAAAAATTTAAAACTCCTGGATTGTAACATTTGGAGTTTCATATGCAGCATTAATTAAGCTCACATCAAAATAGATTAGCCACTTGTAGATACAGTTTCCAGTCACTCTGTTTCTGAAACCAGTCCAGAAATGTTGGAACATTGTCAGGCACTTACTAGGTGTTGGACAAGTGACAGAAATTGATGATGCACACTTAGAATATCTACATAAAAAAAGAGTCAGTGTAATGTAGGTCTATATGAGGAGGTCACCCTTCAGGAAATTTGACCATTCTTGTTTTCTACCCCCCTGCGTGATTTCAGTGCACCACGGAATAGGATTAGAGGCTTATGTTTGCCTATGTTTGTGATTTTTAGCATGGAATATAACAATTCTGGGCCACAATATAAATTCAGATGAAAACCCTAGGTAATGCAAAGAATGATCTTGATTTCAGAACTCACAAATGACTAAATTACCTTCTAGCCGTTTTCTTGTCTCTTGAGGAAATCTTTCAAAGAGGCTATATTTTTAAATCTCATTTCAATATTAACCTAATAGGCTGAGGAATTAATAACAACTGAGCTTAGACTTGAGTTCAGGATGTGAAAGTCGTACTTTTGTGTGACTGTGCTCTGTATGACTTGCTGCCCCCTGAAGGGTTTCTTTTTTTTTTTTAAAGATTTTATTTATTTTATTTGAGAGAGAGAATGAGAGAGAGAGAACACATGAGAGGGGGGAGGGTCAGAGGGAGAAGCAGACTCCCTGCTGAGCAGGGATCCCGATGCGGGACTCGATCCTGGGACTCCAGGATCATGACCTGAGCCGAAGGCAGTCGCTTAACCGACTGAGCCACCCAGGCGCCCCCCCTGAAGGGTTTCTAAAGCATGGATGGGGGATGGGTGGAGGATGGCTGACATGCTTGTATAGTGTGTAGTGTTGTGTACAGATTTATATGGTCGTGGCTCAAATAAAGCTTAATTCCAATCATAATAAAGATTATTTGCAACATGGGTGACAGAGTGGAGGGGCAGGGTGGGTTTCCCTGTTGGTGGTCAACATGGTCTAGGCTGGTGGAGTCTGCAGGAGGCTGCTCCTGCTCAGATAAAAAGGATTTTCTCTTTTTTTCATTTTTTTATTAAAGATTTTCATTTATTTATTTGACAGAGAGAGACACAGCGAGAGAGGGAACACGAGCAGGGAGAGTGGGAGAGGGAGAAGCAGGCTTCCCGCCGAGCAGGGAGCCCGATGCAGGGCTCGATCCCAGGACCCTGGGACCATGACACGAGCAGAAGGCAGACGCTTAACAACTAAGCCACCCAGGCACCCCAAAAAAGATTGTCTTTTAATCACTGACAACAAACAACCCCCCTGAGGGGTGCATCAGTTTGAGGACTTCTTTTGGCAATTGATAGGCTTGGAGTGTGATTTTTAAGGTACCCCAATAATCGACCGTCAGATACAAAGATCAGAGCTGAAAGTAATGTAGAATAACACTGCAGTCATTAGTGAGCTTTTCATTTTGTTTCATATCTTTGTAGACCACGTGGAATACTTTGTAGTGCTCTCCATAAGCCTTCAGGTTTAACTTTTACCTGTCAGATCCTGGAAAATTGCCTTTATTTTCCTTTTTATTGGGAGAAGAGGAGGTTATGAAAGAGAGAGAAGAAGAATTACAATTAATCATCCTCTCAGCTCCTGACTAGGAGTGTGCGGGTATGTGTGCCCGCCCACATAAGTTTGTGTATGTGTGTTTTCCCCACTAGTTATTTCCCATCTCAGAAAATAGTATCAGCTGAACAAGCCAGGATCCTGGGAGACCTCTTTGATGATTCTGTCTCCTTCCAGTCAATCGACAAATCCTATTAATTGATTCTCCTAAATATTTCTCCAATCTGTCCACCACCTTCCTGGTCCTCAAACTGGAGCCCTCCCAGCCAGCCTCACCCACAGCTTCCCACAGCCCTTCTACAGCCTCCTCAAAGTACTCACCACACCTTGCAATTATGTTGTGATTTGGGTCATTATTTGATTAATGTCTACTGCCTAGATTATAAGGTTCACGAGGGCAAAGTCTACCTGTTTTATTTACTGATGCATCCCAAGAACCTAAAACAGTGCCTCTCACATACTAGGTGCTCAATAAATATTCGTTAAATGAAGAAGGAATCCTCTTGTTAGCATGTCCTGTATAAACTCTTACAAAATGCCCAATCTTTGCAAGACTCATCCTTACCTTAGTCAGTCCCTTGTCGGCCGGGCTCCCCCGATTGTCCCTCCCATCTCACTTTTTGGGGGAGGAAAATCCTCTGTACCATCAGTGTAGAGTTGTGGCGATGGCTAGAACCTCTTGTTTTCCCCTATAGCATATGGCTTTCCCTGCTGTCACAACCAAATCCAGATTCATTACCTTCAGGAAGGTCTCCAAGCTTAATTCCCCCTCAGCCCAGCATAACTTTCCTTCTTGTTCCCTTCGAACTAAGGTTACACTAGGAAGATACTGATTTGTTCTCATTCCTATATTGTGTTGAGAACATTCATCCTTTTTCATGAACTTGGCTTCTGACCACCCAGCATGTCCTCATTTGAAAGGCCCATGTCTCCCTTCTCCCCTTAGACTGCCACAGAGAAGTCCTCTGTAGGTGTTCTCCGACTGCTCCCCTGTGCCTGCCTTGTGTCTGCTCACTGGCTTTTCACTTCACTCCTAATTCCATCTTCTCCACTCATCTTGCCCTCCTTGAACACTCTTCAAGAAACAGATAGATAGGCTTGCAAACACTCTCTCCTGGTTATTCCTATGTATGGTGGTTTGTGTGCATGTTTTGATATCTTTGTTCCTTTGTTCATTCATTCATTATAAATATATATCCCTTCTTCTTCCCTAAAATAATTAGAAACAGTTTACAAGGATAATAAAAGCACATCAAAATAGCATACATTCAAACAAGTGGGGAAGAAAAGGGAAACGTGAGGGGAAGGGGCATCCCTGGCCCAGAGCCTGGAGCTGATACCAAGATGCATAGATGCATTCCATACAGTCTATTCATTGGCAGATGGCAGGTCCTAAATTGGCTTTGGGCTGGCTAGCATTGCTTCATAAAGAAAAAAATTTAGTGTCTCTAAGATAAAATGTGAACTAATAATTAGGAGAAGAACAACTAGTCCCAATTCTAAGAGGTCACAGTGTAGTATAGTGAGGAGCATGGGCCCTGGAGCAGATGGCCTGAGTGTGAAGGTGGGGTGGGCGGTGGTCAATGCACCTACTCCAGGTGGTTCTCAACACTGGTACACATTACCATCGCCAGGGAAGCCTTTAAAAAAAACACGATTTGGAGCCCTTCCTCAGGCCAAATAAATAAGAATCTCTGGGAATGGGACTGGGAAGCCCTATTTAAAAATTTTCCCCTGGTGATTTGCTGCCAATGATTTAGAAGAATGGATAGTCTGTGAATATGGCAGGGTATTCCTCTAGGTGAACTTCTCCAAGTTCTTAGATGGTGTCTCCCCTGGAATAGTTTATAAAGATCAAGCTCTTTCACTTGACTCTTATTCCTCAATGTGTGTGCATACACACACACACACACACACATATAATTGAGATATAATTGACAAATACAGTTGTATATATTTAAAGTGTACAATGTGATAATTTGATATACAAATACATTGTGAAATGATTACCACAATCAAGTGAATTGACACCATCCACTACCTCACAGTTACCTTTTTTACAGTAGTCAAGATATGGGGAAAAAAAACACTTAAGTGTTGATCAATGAATGAATAAAGAGAATGTGGCCTGTGCACAGAATAGACTATTATTTAGCCATAAAAAGGAGGAAATCCTGCCATTTGTGACAACAGGGATGAAACTGAAGGGCATTATGCTAAGTAAAATAAGTCAAAGAAAGACAAATACTGCATAGTAATACTTATATGTGGAATAGTTAAACAAAAAGAAGTCAAACACCTAGACAAGAGAACAGAATGGCGATTACCAGGAGCGGGCGGGGGGGGGGGGGGGGGGAGATGAAGGAAATGGGGAGATGCTGCTTAAATTGGTTAAAGGATACAAATTTTAGTTACAAGATGAATACATTTTGGGGATCACAGCATGGTGATTGTATATTTAAGGCTCACTCTTATAGCAAATTTCAAATGTCCTCACCACAGAATGTATTTTTTTTAAAAAGGAATTTTTGTATCCCCTCTGAAATGTAGATGTTGAATTTCTGATCCCCAGGGGGGCTGTATTTGGAGATGGGGCCAGTAAGAAATTATTAAGGTAAAGGAGAGCGTAGTGTAGGGCCCTGGCTGCATAGGATTAGTGTCCTTATAAGAAGGGACACCAGAAAGCTCCTTCTCTTTCTCTCTGTGTCCACACTCACCAAGGAAGGACCATGTGAGGACATACTAAGAAAGTGGCCATCTGCTCACCAGATATGGGACAGGCTGGAATCTTGATCTGGTACTTCTAGCCTCCGGCATTGTGAGAAAATAAATTTCTGTCGCTTAAGCCACATGATATTTTGTCAGCTTGAGCTGATTAAGACATATATTTTATATGTGTGTATATATGTAATGAACTTATGTGTATAACTCATTCACTCTTTTTTTATTATGTTATGTTAATCACCATACATTACATCATTAGTTTTTGATGTAGTGTTCCATGATTCATTGTTTGCGCATAATACCCAGTGCTCATTCATTCACTCTTACAATGTACCAGGCACCAGGGCAAGTGTGTGTGTGTGTGTGTGTGTGTGTGTGTGTGTGTGTGTGTAGTATATAATGATATATATACAAAAATAAACAAAAACCAACAAACAAAACCACCGAAAATGATAGATAGATAGATAGATAGATAGATAGATAGATAGATAGATAGATAAAAGTAAATATATAGTTAACTGCCTGTCAACTTAATTTTGCCCAAATGTTATTCTTAACCACTTTCAGAGTAATATGTGTATATTATTCAATGTAATTTGCTATGTGAACTCATTAACCACCACGACCAGCTCTTTAGTTCCATGTTTCACTTCTAAGCACCAACAAACTAAATAACTGACACACTTAACAATTGCTCAGTAAAACTGAATCTTTGGTCCAAAATACACTAAATAACTTCTCCTGGCTTATTTGTATCTAGTTATAGAATGTTATTCAATGCTTTGTACCCTGTAGATCCTTAACAAGGGCTATAAACCATAAAATTCAGGAATATAACAAAGTCAGTTTGAATTTTATTTCCATCACTTAAAAATATAGCTCTTAACATTTGGGACTCATTTTGGAGACTGTTGATAAAATCTATGGGCCCACTCTGCAGAAGGAGGCACATTAACACATATATCCCCAACTTTGCATAAAACTTCATGGGTCCAGACACCGGCCTCAGGCTGTTCATGGCAGGATAACGTGTCCCCTACCAATGTCCAGACCTCCTGCTGGTGGCCCTTGACATATTGCTGTCCTCTCTAGGTTCTGGTAATTGCTCCCCCTATGCCCTCAGATCAGGGCCAGTAACAGCTGTTCCCAGCTGCACCATCCTTTATTTCCTACCTTCTGACCCCCTCTTTGTAAATAGTCCTTTCAGTAACTCTCTCAGTACCTCGCTTTATTTGTGCCATCTGATTCCTGCTGCGACCCTGTAATACAGCCTCCAAAGTACATCTGGGGACCCAAAACCGTTTTGAAAAACACTGACTTAAGAAACTCCATTCCACGTGAAGATCTTTCGATTACAATATTTACTGCAAAACAGAAGTTGGTATTTTTCTTTTTAACGGGTAGAATACTTTTAAAAAGATAATCTTCTAATACAAGAATGTTTATTCTTACATGTGAAAGTTCTCATGGAATTCTCCAGGGCTTGAAGCTTGAGAAACATGGTGTTTGACTTATTTTCCTAGCTGGCTGCTGGGCATCACGTGTATGAAAGAATTGAAAGCTTGAGTAAAAGACAGATAAATGGCTTCTGTTGCTTGCCTCCCAAGCTACATGTCCCGTCATCCTGTCATGGAAGGAAATTAAAATTGTCTGACACATACTGAGTTTCATAAAGCCACACTGTTCTTCTACAGGATTCTGTGAGCCTGTAGAAGTCAATACCACAAGTACTTGGTTTTTTTGAGGATTTGATCTACAATCTTCATTTCGGAATTAGAGCTAAGTAAATTAATATTTAGTTATCGGGGTCTCTCTTTGTCCCTTTTAAAACATAAATGATCTATATAAATGTTTCTTTCCTCAGTCCTTCAGGACTTTTTCTATCTTCAAAGAATCCTAAAATAATAGCCAGTGGCTCTGCCATCCAGTGTCTCCTAAGATGAATAACTGAAAGACTTATAATTTGCAACCTACTTCATTATTAACTCCTCAACTGTTTTCCCCATTTCCGATTTGCTTTTTTACTCCCCCCAGATAGGTATCACTCAATCCAGAATTGATATTTATAATTTGTTTTTCTAAACACTGAGCATGACAGTTTTCACTAGAGAACAAAAGCCCACCGTTAAACCACTTTTCTCCCTGAAACTTTAAATTTGATTTAAATATTTTTATAAGTATAAAATAATTTTATTTTTTTATTTTAAAATCATCAAGCAAAGAACCTAGAAACCAATATAACATTTTATAGAGGATTAGTCAAGAATTAGCTACAAAAGGCAGCAATTTAGGATTGGGTCAGTGTTTTCTAAATTTCTAAAATTTCTTAGAAAATCTGTTACTCTCTACAGTAGCTTAATCATTACCATCATGAAACACTGGACATTCCGGAGTTAGAGAAATCATCTGAGTAATGTGATTTTGCCCCATGCCCTATTAGAATAAGAAGAATGAATTATTTAAGATCTGGGTTCTTCTTCTCATTTTCATATCACTTTATTTTTCATCTGGGTTTAAGGTCCTTTGCATTTACATGTGTTCCCAACATTGCAACCAACAAAAACTAATTAAGAGGCAAGCAAATGTTATCTATGTTCTACTTACTCTGAGTAAATAATCAGCAGTGGAAACCAGTCCACTACTCAGATATATTTCCTACACTTCATTGTCCTGCCTTCTTCTTTCTTCCACTGGGACTCCAGAGAAGTCACCTGTTATACAGCTGGTTCCATGATTGATTTAAGGTTGCAATACCACAGATCTGCTTTAAGTCAACAAGCAAATGATAGAAGAAAATGTATTTATAAAGAACCTACTTTGTGCAGGTCATAGTGATAGGTGTTGTGGGAGAGCAAGACACAGTAACTTCCTTAAACAATGTATAGCCTACTAAGTTTGAGGCACTAAGACAAATGTGTTATAATTCAAAGGATTATCTGAGAGACTCCAAAAGAGAGGTAGAAATAAAAGTGTTTGGGGAGTCAACAGAGAGAATGATCATATGGAGCTAGGATTTGAAAAGGTTTCTTAGACAAGGTGAATATTTGAGACAAGCTTTATTTAAGGGCTGAAATTTTGAAAGAGACTTTGGGGAGGGCGTTTTCATTGAAAATAAAAGAATGAAATAGGACAAAGAAGGAAAATAGGACACCACTATTCTAGTTATGTCCTGTTTGGCTGGAGCTGGAAAGGTAAAATGGGGTTCTATTATGTGGGACCCTACAAGTCAGGTTAAGGAGATGGGGCCTTGAGCCTAGGCAAAGGAAAGTGGCTGACAGGCATGGAGCAGAACCAGTGAGGAGTCTGTTGGAGGTAAGTGGGAGGAGGGGGAGGGAGGTAGAGACAAGTACCCGTAACAAGAAACTGTGTCTGGGTGTAGATGACCAAGACTTGACCGCTACCTTCCACAATATCCCAAGGTTGTGGGGAGGGCAGAGATGGATTAAAGACAAGCTAAGGCCACCAAAGACATCATTTTCTTGTTAGACTAGTCAGCTCCCCTACTTGTGAAGGTCAGTGCCTTCACATTTTCACCTAATAAGTTAAGCAGCTTACATATTTCAGAATAAAAATTCCCTTTTCATGTGAAGGTGATGTGTTTCCAAAGTCTTTCTTTTGCTAAAAGGCAAAAGAAAGTTCAAGCATGACAGAGCCAGAGCAGCAGCTATGGAAGAGAATGGCATCTAAAGGGCTGATGAGGGAGAAATATCCACCATGGTCTCAGTATCTGTGCAGATAAAACGCTTTCTGGCTTTGTGACTAATAAAACTTAGCTTTCCCAGAAAGGAAAAATGTATAAAATTCAGTATGTTAAAAAAGGGTCAATGAAATTCTGATACATAGGACAACATGGATAAATCCTGAAAACATTATGCTAAGTGGTATAAGCCAGACACAAAAAGACAAATATTGCATGATTCTCCATATCTGAGGTACCTAGAGTAGTCAAATTTATAGAGAAAGAAAGTAGAACAGTGGTTACCGGGGGCTGAGGGAAAGAAGACAGGGGAGTTATTGTTTAATGGGTATAGTTTCAGTTTGGGATGATGATAAAGTTCTAGAGATGGATGGTGATGACAGTTGCACAATAATATGAATGTACATAATGCCACTGAATTGGATACTCAAGAAAGGTTACAATGGTCAATGTTATGGCATGCATATTTTACAATTTTTTAAAAGCAAAGGCTCAGTGAGGTCTATATTGTGGTTTTTATGATGCCAAATTCTAATTTACTGATTTTTAGAGAGAAAGTTCATACTATGTGACCTGATAGGATCATGCCTGCAGGTTGGCCTTTCTACACGGGCCTCTGTTCTACAGGAGGAATCATGGCCTCTAAGAAGTTTACATGGGAAGTTAGGAATCAGAGCAAAGGAATTGGGTATGGTAATGGTTACCAGTAGAGAGACTGCTTGTCCTAATGTTCTTGTCTTCAGTGTAGGAATATATCTGCCAAGGAGGTCTGAATCTTAGCATTAGCCTGTCTGGGTATTCTTCCTCAAGATAGTGTAGCCAACCAAGGTTATTTTTCAAAGCACAGTTCATCATAGTCATGAATGCAGTGAGAAAATATGATGAACACATCAATAGCGATCAGAAAGAATGATTAAATCTAAAATACTCACTAGAGAGAAGAGAAGAAGAGCGATACCGGGGAATATTTCTACAGGATCAAAGTCTGATTTTGAAGTGAAATTTTCCTGCATCAAGCCAACATGCACTGCTCTTGGTATAAATGGGCTTTGGTGTTTCAATGACAGTAGAAGACCAATTAATGAGGCTATTTATCTTTGCAGGTTGACATAGCACTTACAGGACTCTGTAGAATTGAAATACACTACCAAAGAAGGAAAGAAACTAATGTGAAGTGGAAGAAGCTGATAAGAAAAAAATGAAAGGAAATATTGAGAGGGCAGGATGACTAGCAAGGAAAGAAGGCAGTTGTGAAATCATGTTATGTGAAGGAAGAAGTCTATTGGGGTTCTGCAAGATGGACAGCTAACATAACCCCAAAGCACTGGAAACATCTTTAAAATTATTAAAGCTATAACAGAGGTAATTGAAACACAGGAATGAGAAATGCAAAAAGACAAGGCCACTTTGAATAATGTTGATGCTGCTGATGCTAATAGTACAGCACTGGCCACTTGCTCGGCCCTTTTCTAAATGTTTTGCAAATATTAACTCATTTTGGGGCACCTGTGTGGCTCAGTTGGTTAAGCGGCTATCTTTGGCTGGGATTGAGCCCTGCATCAGGCTCCCTGCTCAACGGGAGTCTGCTTCTTCCTCCCCCTGTTCTTGAGCTCTTACTTGCACTGTCTCTCTCTCCCTCTCAAATAAATAAATAAAATCTTTTTAAAAATATTAACTCATTTAATCCTCACAGCAACACTATTATTATTGTATTATGAGGTGTTAGTATTTTTCCATTTTATACAAAAGAAAACTGGGGCAAAAAGGTTAAATAACTTGCTCTAGGTCACAAATTTAATAAGTGGTAGAGTTGAAATTTGTACAAGGACATTATTTATACAAACATCTCAGTCCATTAAGGCTACTATAACAAAATAGCATAGACTGGGTGGTTTATAAACAACAAAAATTGATTTCTCATGGTTCTGGAGGCTGGGAAGACCAAGATCAAGGTGCTGACAGATTCAGTGTCTGGTGAAGCTGGTTTCCTGACATAGACAGCAATCTTCTTAGTGCAACCTCACATGGTGGTAAGGGCAAGGGAGGTGCCTGGAGCCTCTTTTACAAGGGCACTAATCTCATTCATTTGGGCTCTACTTCATGACCTCATCACCTCCCAGAAGCCCCTGTCCTAATACCAACATTGGGGGTTAGGATTTTAATACACGATTTTGCGGCAGAGGTAGGGGCAGGGGTAGGCACACTTTCGGTCTATATGCCAGATTATAGGGTCTTAACCATTACACCAAAGAGCAAATTTTATTTCCAAATGAAATTCCAAATTTCAAAACCTTTCAAGATTTAAAAATTACAAAAATAAAAAAAACTTGTAAGGGAAACTCAGTGAATGAATTAATTAAATAGCAGATTAGGCACAGCTAAAGAAAGAATAAGTGTAAAATAGAACTGAAAAAAAATCTGAAAATATAGAACAGAAAGAAAAAGAGATGGAAAATATAAAAGCAAGAGTAAGAAATGTAGAGAATAAAATGAAAAGATCCAACATATTTCTAACAGAAGTTTATAGCAGGAGAGAACAGGAAGAACAATAAAGAGGAAATATTTAAAAATGTAGTGGCAGAAATTTCCAGAGTTGGTGAAAGACATAAATATTCAAGAAGCACAGTATAAGTAAAGTCAAATCACACATGGAAATTTTGTGGTGAAACTAAGAAAACTAAGAGAAAATATCAAAAGCATGCAAAAAATGAACAGGATTCCCTATAAATGAACAATTAGATTAATAGCACATATCTCAATAGCAGCCATAAATTCTAGAAGATTCTAGATTATCTAGAAGATAGTATCTTCAGAGTCCTGAGGAAAAATATTATAAACCTGGAGTTTTATACCCAGAAAGGATATTATTCAGGCACGAGGACAAAATACAAATCCTACACTTAGATTTTTGCTGAAAGAACAGCTAGTTGAAGGATGTAGTTCAGGGGAAAAAATAAACTCAGAAGAATGTGTAGAATGCAAGAAGCAATGCAAGCAAACACACTGGCAAACACTGACTGAAAAATCAATTTGATTAAAAAACAGTACTAGGTAACATTAAAATAGGAAATTGAAATGTGATCAATTCAGTCTGTGCACCGTGAAGAAGTTTACATAGAGACTCCTCCAAAAGAGTCAGACGATGGAAACGAGTCTCCTCTCTATAAAAGGATGAGTTGAGGGAATATCTGATGACTGTTTGCAAAGCGTGCAGGTAAGGAAACTTGTCAGCTAATGACCTGGCTCTAGATGGGCGTCTCTGAAATTGACAGCCATTGCTTAGACTCAACACTGCTCATATGCCCACCACACAAACAGCCCACCGGCTCAGAGGTTCATTTCCACAGGTATTTTCTCTGCATCTGCCAGCTGTATTCTAAAGGACGTGTTGCTAGCATTTCCTCTCTGTTATTTCTGTGCATTTTGTTATTCACCGTGGAAGACTAAACAATCTCAAGGGAATAGTTTCATCCCTCAGGGCCTGACAGAGTTGGAGCCTGCCTGCAGGCAGAAGAGGCACTTGGGTTTTCTCCTAGATGCAGGCCACTATGACATCATGGCACTACTACATCCTGGCAAGCCATGCCAAGGAGAATGGTGGCTGGTGGGAGACCTGTGGAAGAGTGGGCCTGTGATCACATCTCAAATATTAGTCCTTTACTTCTCTGATCATAATCCCCTTTTAGTCTCTAAGCCTTCAATAAATCTTGTGAATTGCTACAGATTGATCATAGCTATTAGCGTGTGGAATTAAGGAAATTTCATGCTTGGAGCCCAGCTTAGAGAGAGAATGGAAACTGCCTATGTGAGGCCAAATATGAGATGGCAAAAGATGGTCTTCAGAGCATAGGGCTATGGTTGGAGCCACAGGGTTGGCTAAGATGACAGGCTGCAACCAGGACACTTTTGTAGGACATGTAGGCATTTCCAGAAACGTGGAAAGGAGTAGGTAAAAATACAAGCTGATATAGGGTCTTAATCTACAAAATGGCAAAAATACTGATATATATAAAGGAAGTGAAACTTTATAGTCACTAGTTGGGAAGTCATTTGGTGCTTGAATAGATCTTAGGAAAGAAAGTTTTGTAGGATAGACCTTGAAAACAATGGCTCAAGGTGTAGCCCTTCTAGAGAATTCACATTTTCATAACTGCTCCACTACTGAAAGGAATTTAGCACCTATTGCTGATAATGGGAGATCATTTAAGGGTAGGTGGATTGCTGGGGGACTTTCTCAGTGCTTCTTAAATCACATTATTATGATACATTTGATTCCATATCCAGGTAAAAACCCAAAGAAGAGTCACCACTATGTGACTTGTGGCTAAGTCCCATCATTTTCAATTGAGACCCAACATGGTTCTAGATATTTGGGACAACAGAAGGATGGCCAGATTGGCAAATCCTGAGACTAGGAGGCAGTAGAGTTCAGGGCTCAGAAGGCAGGTTACCTGGCTTTAAATCTAGGTTCTGATGAACTGTGTAAGATTGGGCAAGGCAAGTCACCTTACTGTGCCTGTTTCCCCATTAAATAAAATGGCTAATGTTAGTGCATAGCTCATAGAGTTGTTGTTGTAGATCAAATTATGTCATACATGTAAAGCATCTAGAACAGTGACTGGTGTGTAGTGAGTGCTCAATAGACGTTGGCTGCTCCTACTAGGAGTTCAGGCAAAGGACTGAACATAGTCAAGTCCAGGATCTCTTGTTCAAGATTTAGATTCAGATATCAGTTTCTGCACAATAAACCACCTTAAAACAATAATGTACTGCCATTTCTCATAATTCCGTGGGATGAGTGGGCTCAGATGAGTGGTTTTTCTGCTGGTCTCCCTGAGGTTTCTTGTATGGTCACAGTTATAGTCATACAGTGGCTGGGGCTGGAGTCATGTGGAGACCTGAATCTACTGGAATGTCCCAGATTACTTCTTCCCTCCAGTGTCTGGTGCTTCAGTGCGTCACCCCATGGCGTCTCTCTCCACAGAGCTTCTCATCCTCTAGGGCTCTCTGTGTGGCTTATCTTCCAGGAGGGTGATCAGACTTCTCACATGGTAACTTTCTTCTGAGAACACAAAAGCAGAAGCTGCCGGGCCTTTCCTAACGCTCAGGTTCAGAGCCGGCACAGCATCACTTCTGCCCATTATGTTGGATAAAGAAGTCACAAGGTCATCCAGATTCAGTGTGGAGAGATGGGACTGTAGAACGGCATGGCTACTAGGAGGCGTGGTTCACTGGGTATGGTCTAAAGGAACTTTGTAAAAGGGAAAGGAGTGAATGAGTTCAGAGTTCTCTTTTCCCCCTCATTTGATAAGGATCAGACCCTACTCTTCCCCATTTTCACATCATCTCACACCTGATCTATTCTAACTAATCATAAAGGGCTCCCCCCAGTCCCAGTCTTCTCCCTACTTTCATCCAACTTGTACCAACTCTCACGTTAGCCTTCCAGAAACACTGTCTTCGTTTCAATGTCCAAGAAAGCTTAACTATTTTTCAGTACTGTCTACATGATAAAGTTTGGACACCTTAGGCTGTTATTCAAGGGTCCATGGGCTTGTGTCTGAGAAAAGGGGGTTAGGTTGGAGAATGACAGAAGTGAAACTCACAAACAGCACAAAGGAAATATCTGAATGATGTATCATTTTTTTTCACATGGGAACAGACAAGAGAGGTGACGATGGTCAGCAGCCTGCAGGGATGAAAAAAACTGCCAGATTTGAACAAAAGGGCACCCAGAAATGCATCCTTTCCTACTAGAAGTGTCCCATTATCACCCAGAAGATAACTTCTGCTACCTTGTAAAGCCACTCAACAAGCCACGTCACTTAGGACAATCATCTATGCCCAATGTCTGAGTTCTGGGTCCCAGTATTCTTGCTGCATAATATTCTATTACCTATTTTCCTGTGCCTGCACTTAGAGGTTATGCAGTTGCCTTTATTTATACCTGTGTAGGAGATTAGGGGAATTTCCATTTCTCCAGGAGGGCAGTTTGGGTCACGTTCAACCACAGAAGTCCTCTGCAATGGTATCCCAATTTCATGTTTTAACTCCAGACTTACCTGTGTGCTGCGCAATGTTTACTATAACACTCCCTTTTACCCCTTGACACAAATCTTTGCACCCATTCATATTGGTCTACCCTCTCTGTTCCCTTACCTCCTAGTCCTTTCTCATCTCTCTGCTTAAGACAGGGAAGAGATGGCAGGGAAGGAAAGGAGGAGACGCAAACTGTTCCAATGTCCCAAGAAGCTGAGGAGTTGGAACACAAGCCAGGAGGGTAGCAAGAAGGACACGAATGCCTTGTTCTACAGTCTTCTCCTACCTACTGCCTTTTACTTGTATTTTTTCTTAAATATGAGATGTTTTATCTTCTCAGCCATATGCTGGGCATGCTTTGAGAAAAGAAGGGATTTATTTTATTTATTTTTTTAAAAGATTTATTTATTTATTTTAGGGGGGGAGGGGGAAAAGGGAAAGGGCAGAGAGAGAATCTTAAACAGACTCCCCACTGAACGTGGAGACTGACATGTGCTCAGCCCCACGACCCTGAGATCATGACCTGAGCTGAAATCAAGAGTCAGATGCTTAACCGACTGGCCACCCAGGAGCCCTAAGAAGGGATTTATTTTAAACTGTGTCTTTCTACTCTATATACGTATACCTATTCAGAGCAACAATAGATAATTACTTATGAGTTGATTATCCCATATAAAGACAAAACTCCTACAGTTCACCTGTCCATCCATCAATCCATTTCGTTATTGAGACAGTAATCATTTACCGACTCCTATCCATCTCTACCCTCTGCTGGCAGTCCTATCACAGGGCAGTTTATGCAGGTTCTGGAACTCTTAGATTCCTTGGCATCTCATACATAGCACCAGATAAAATATTTAGCTTTAAAATTATAAAAACAAAGAGATAAAATTATGAAAATAATACAAGCTCATGGTAAACATTAAAACAGCAAAGAAGGGTACAAAGGGAAAAGTAAGACTTCCTGGTTGTCACTCCACACAAACTTCCCATTCCAATAGCCCAAAAGTAACAGTTGAAGGTTTCTTATCTATCCTTCAGAACTTTGTACTCTTTTTTTTTTCAAAAATATCATTCTATATGTATTTTTCTGTTGTTGCCCCCACCTCTCATCTATACAATATATCTTGGTTCTCTTTTCATATAAGGCCATGTAATTCTCCTTGTTTTTTGTTTTTTGTTTTTTGTTTTTTTAAAACAACAGTTTTATTGAGGAGGGGCAGCTGGGTGGCTCAATTGGTTAAGCATCTGACTTTGGCTCACGTCATGATCTCAAGGTCCTGGGATCAATCCCTGCATCAGGCTCCCTGCTCAGCACGGAATCTGTTTGTCCCTCTCCCTCTGCCCCACCCCCCACTCAGACTCTCTTGCTCTCAAATAAATAAATAAGATCTTAAAAAAAAAAACAGTTTTATTGAGGGGCACCTGGGTAGCTCAGTCGGTTAAGCATCCAACTCTTGATTTCAGCTCAGGTCATGATCTCGGGGTCCTGGGATGGAGCCCCAACCCGAGCCCTTGTGGACTCCAGGCTCATCAGTGAATCTGCTTGAGGATTGTCTCTCTCCCTCTTCCCTTCCCCCACTCACTTGCATTCTCTCTCTAAAATAAATAAGTCCTTTTTAAAAAAATAGTGTATCATTTAATGGTTTTTAGAATATTTAGAGCTGTGCAGCCACCACCACAATCCTCATTCATTCTTTTTAATGTGGCAATTTTGTAGTAATTTTGTTTTATCTTATGCCACAATCTCAGTAAATATTTGTTGAACTGATTTAAACTATAGATTTGGATTGAGAAAATGGGGGGGGGAAGATAATTGTTTAGAGACATAAAAATAAAAAAGCTCCAAGACTTCTGCTGGTCCTTTAAGCCAGTTTTAAGCAACTATGATATACTGATATAATAATATGGATGAAAAAATATTTTCACTTTATCTAGATATTTTCTTTCCAGATAGCAGTGTCCTAATCCACATGGACATAAATTCATGTTGCATTGTGCTGGATTTCCTTTAGCAAGTCAGTTATTTTTGCTTTCAAGGAACGTTTTATTTCATTTTGGTAAGTTTAAAAATAAATACTACTTTTAATAATCTTCCCAAATTAAGTTAATTTATAATATTTCAACAGTAACAGGACAATTTTTGCAGCATTTGTTTTAAATATACTGTGAAGGTAAGCATTTCAGATTAATACAACATTTATAAAATGTCTAAAGAAATGTAAGCAAATTGTTTTTGAAATTATTTATAAATATTAGGAACTTAAAGCATATGTGGTGCTAAGTAATATTGACGTGTCTGGGAAAATGTGCAAAACAGAGGGAAATAATGCAACTGCTCTTTCCCCACGCTTACATTCCCACATACAAAATAATACATTCTCTGAGGGGAAAAAAAGGCACCTGGTAAATTAGTAAGGCCTACAGTGACATTAAAACATGTACTTAAATACAAACCTGAATCAGGCTAAGCAGTGAAAAATGTAGACTCAAATGCTATTGAAGATAGGAAAGAAAAAGAACACAGGCACTTGTTCGTGTAAAAAGAGGAATTGCTGTGGAGGTTGGAAAACATCTTTCTAGAGATTTTAACATGACAAGAACAGGACAGATTTGATGCCATATTCCTCTCTCAGGATTGAGACTTGATTCCATGAGGTCACACAGTTCATGGATTCTATTATTATAATCCAGTCCCACGCTGAGGCTCAAAGTGCAATATTCACTCTTCCTAAATGCTTAATGTCTAAGTTCCTGAGAACTTTCCCCCTCAGGACCGCTCTGGTACTCAGCAGTAATCTAGCAAGTGCTCATCTTCAAATGCATCAGGAAGCATGTAACATTTTTCCAAAACAAATTGATCGGATGTCAGAAACAGAATTCTCAGATCTTTTTCTCTCCTTAGGTGAAACTTCATCATTCCTAGGATCTGACTGAGATCTGAAAAATTCTGTATCGTAGATTCTCCAGCCAAACACAGTCTTGATCTTAAAAAGTTTCTAATTTCCCCAAGTTTCCTTAAAAATGTCTTTACCTTCAAAATGACTTTATACTTTACCTCTGTGTCCTGAACTTAAAATCTATCACAGCTAAGGAGATGATGGAGTTGTTTTAATGAGGCCAAAAGAAAACCCAAGAAAATACAGGCTCCATAAAAAATAAGCAAATATATACCAGATATAGGAAGCTCCAGGCTCTTTATGCTTTTTAAAAATGCTATATGGGACTTTGGATATGGGGAAATGCACCGAACTCTTTGAGGAGAGAAAAAGTAATTTCTAGTTGGTCTCTCCTTAGAGTGAAAATCACTGCTGTGATAAACAGTACTCAACAATTAAGGTGACCAAAAAAAAAAAAAAAAAGCCTGAACTGTTTTCTTCTTCCTACTTTCTGAAGAGAGGGGAGATGGTAATTGAGAGGACATATTAAAAGACAGATCAGTGGAGGGCATGAGACTGTGCTTGGTGCATAACAGCAACTACAGAAAGATCAGTGTATCCCTGCCGCCACAGTAGCAAACTGACATAAGCTAGTTTAAATAGAAAAGCAATTTATTAAAGAGTGTTAGGTCTTTCTGGGAGACCAGAGAGTCTGTGTTTGAGGTTATCCGACTGGGAAGATGCTCAACCCTAACCAGGAAACTGCTTCATGGAGACCCACTGCTGCTCTGGTAGTCCCAAGCACCTCTACAGTCATCACCTACACTGACTGCTAGAGACTACCAGCTATGCAACCATTACTCCCTAAAGCTTGAAAGCCTCCACTACTAACCTCACCAGAAAATGGATTCTTGGGTTCTCACATAGCTCTCTAATAATGAAATCTCAAAAAGGTGCATTCACTTGCATAGAATATATACCATGAGAACCAGGAAAATGGAGTAGCTAGCATCTACTCTGGGAAATGGGTACATAATGTGAGATAATCCCCAAATGTGAGAATGGCCCCAAAGCATGGCACGTATCTTCCATTGGAAGAATGGCTCCAGTGTGGAAGCCAGAAAGTCAGTAGGTCTTGATAGATTCGATATTACTAGTGAGGGAGAGGGGGCAGCCTGAGTGACCCTCAGATTTCACGTTTGCATCTGTGGTGGATGGTGGTGCCATTACTGAAATGGGGTGGGCTTGTTTAGTGCAAGAAAGGCCATTGGGATCAAGAATTCAGTTGTGGGGATTCTGGGAAGATGACAGCAGAAGTGGCATAATTTTTTAATTTCCTCAAAGTAGCCTATAAAAAGAAACAAATAATAGCACAATAAAGCCAAACACCCATGGGGATAGTCTTCAAAAGTAGGTGACAAGGAATTCCCATATACTACAAAATATGAATGGGTAAAGGAGTTAACCACTGACAGCTGTAAGACCTGCTTATACCAACACCTTTGCAGGACAGAGGGAAGCAAGGGACATCAGACAGACTAGAGAACCCTAAAGAGCCAAGAAGTACTCACTGGAAACTTCAGAAAGCTGAGAGGGGTTTTATACTCTAATAATGAATGAGCATAAAGAGTTTGCAGTGAACTCTGAAGGGGCCACAGAAGTCTGGGTCCCATGAAGTCCCAGACTAAGGAGTCAAAACTTACTACTAGGACAAAGTTCCATCACGATGAGAAAATGTTGCAAGGAGAATGCAAATTGAGCACCACAGGAACAGCAGTGTCAAAGGAAATAGCAGGTCCAGATAAAATTAGGGGAGGACATAGCTCCAGAAAGCAAGCTGCGAAATTTTTCGAACACTGCACAAATAGAACAAAAGAGAGAACTATAGATCTGTGAAGTTAGAAGGATTATCTAGAGCTACAATTATTTCTAAAATTTAAGGAAAAAAATGTTAAGTATAAATGAACAAAGGAAGAATCAGATCTTAATGTTAATGTGAAAAAAAAAAAAAAGATTAGGAGGCAGAATAACATCCCTACAGATAAGGAAGGAACACTAGAGAGACATTACCACAATATGTCTTGCCACAGAGAGAAGACGTGCTCTGACAGAGCAGGGCTTTCATGGCTTATGGTCTGAAGTTTTGCGTCAAGTAAATCGAGGGCCCATAAAGGAAATTGTGACTGTGGGAGACATCCTCAAGACAGTTGCCAATGCTCACTGCCCTGAGTCTTGTTAAGGATTCCTTTTCTTCTTCTTATTATGAGATGTGATGATGCAAAAGGCTGAACTGGGAGGTCATTATAATGACTTGTGGGTGGAGATAAGCGGTTTTGCCCATAGACTTTTTAGTGAAGGTTTATTCTAATGAGCTGTGTTTGCTACATTATTTATTCCCATCACCTTGGAAATAATCATGAAGCCAAATATTCTACTAGTCACACTGGTTTTTGTCTTTTTTTACATTATTGCAGTTACTACAGCCCCTGGGCTAGAGATGCCTAGGAAATGGCAGGGAGTTGCAATGGAGAGAAAAAGAGCTTAAAGGGGTGGAGGTAGTCTTCTTAACAGTAACGGTGGTAACTTCCAACAACGACTTGCTCTTCTGATTAAATAATCAATTTTTTTTAAATAGCAAGAAATATATGCTTGATGGGTTTTTTTAATAAAGATTTTATTTATTTATTTGACAGAGAGAGAGAGAGAGAGACAGCGAGAGCAGGAACACAAGCAAAGGGAGTGGGAGAGGGAGAAGCAGGCTTCCCACGGAGCAGGGAGCCCGATGCGGGGCTCGATCCCAGGACTCTGGGATCATGACCTGAGCCGAAGGCAGATGCTTAACGACTGAGCCACCCAGGCGCCCCTTGATGGGTTTTTTTTAAAGATTTTATTTATTTGAGAGAGAGAGAGAGAGCACACAAGTGAGGGGAGTTAGGAGGGGCAGAGGGAAAGGGAGAAACAGACTCCCCACTGAGTAGGGAGCCCAACGCAGGGATCGATTCGAGGACCTCAAGATCATGATCTGAGCTGAAGGCAGACGCTAACCAAGTCAGCCACCCAGTCACCCCTACACTTGAGTTTTATTTGAAATGCTCCTTATCTGGGGCACCTGGGTGGCTCAGTCAGTTGAGCAGCTGACTCTTGATTTCAGCTCCCGTTATGATCTCAGGGTTGTGGGATCAAGCCCTGCAGTAGGCTCTGCGCTCAGTGGGGAGTCTGCCTGAGATTCTCTCTCTCTAAAAATAAATAAATCTTTTTTTAAAAAAATGCTCCTTATCTATAATACCATCTAGATATTAAATAATTTGGAATTTTGATAGCATTTAAATTATAAATTTTAAAATATTTCTTCTAAACAACCATACAAATACATTTTTTCCAAGCCAAAACAGATATTCCCATGCTTGAAATGCTGTTCCTAATTTCTAATTTATTTTTACAGGCTAATTTGCAAAATGAAATTGTTTGGATGATTGGTTTGCAGTAAACATGGTATACCAAATTGGTTTCTAAATTTAGAGAAAGGTTGAGTCTCCTCTTATAATAATCAAGAAATAAGAGAAGTATTAATGATAATGGAGTTTCCATAATTAAAAAGTCAAATTCTGAAATAACAAGCAGAAATGAACTTCAGCAGGTACTAGCAACATAAATTATAATTCTTGCAAATGGTTATTTTGAGCTCTTTTCATGGGATAATTTAACCTCCAATATGCAATTTACTAAATGATAATACATGTATCACATGTGTCATAATTATGTCTCATAGTCTTGTTGAATTTAGTACTATTAGACGTAACAAAGATACAGGAAATAGTGCATGACATTATGAAATTCTGAGTCATAAAAGACAAAGATGTTTTAATGAATGCTTTGATTTCTATATCTGATATTTAAAAAGGTTTTAGAAAGTAGTAATTGTTATCCATATAAACATTTGTTTTCAAAGAAAAATCTTATTTACATATAATAGGATTTGCAGATGAACTCTAGATTTTAAATACAGTAGACTCCATGTCCTTTCTTGGAGGTTTTCGAGGACTGATTTTTGGAAATATCTCTTTGGCATAAAATGTTTTATGAAGTCCAGCTTCTCGAAGCGCTAACTCGAAACGGAGTCTAGGGTCAGAAATTATCTGTAGAAATAAAATACATTTAAATAAGTAGCAATTCATTGAACTAAATTACATTTTATCATTTAGTTCCACATTTCCTCAAGCTGTTTAACTTGTTTTTTCTGGGTAGATGCCTATAAACTTGGTATATATACTGACTATATTCTGTTGAGGTGTTTTTTGTTTGTTTGTTTGTTTGTTTTTTGACTGGAAATGTCCAGTGGCACCTGGGTGGCTCAGTTGGTTAAGCAGCTAACTCTTGATTTTGGCTCAGGTCATGATCTCAGGGTCTTGGGATGGAGCCCCAAGTTGGGCTCCATGCTCAGGCAGGGAGTCTGCTTGTGGATTCTCTCTCTCCCTCTGCCTCTGCCCCTCCCCCTGCTTGGGCTCATTCATGCTCTCTCTCTCTCTCTCTCTCAAATAAATAATAAATCTTAAGAAAAAAAGAAAAGAAAATGTCCAAATATTCTTTTTTTTTAAGATTTTATTTATTTATTTGACAGAGCAAGACACAGCAAGAGAGGGAACACAAGCAGGGGGAGCGGGAGAGGGAGAAGCAGACTTCCCGCTGAGCAGGGAGCCCGATGCGGGGCTCCATCCCAGGACCCTTGGGATCATGACCTGAGCCAAAGGCAGACGCTTAAGGACTGAATCACCCAGGTGCCCCGAAAATGTCCAAATATTCTTGACATTATCATTTTCCAGTATATCTGTAGTTTCCAACACAAGGTGTAGAGAATATCCTACTCATCAAAATATAACACATTGAAATTATTAAAAGATGGGGGAAAATTTACTTTCAGTACTATCATTGATTCATTACTGATAGCTAGAATTAGAAAGTATAGACAATCATTGTTTAAAATAAACCTAAACCACAACCTTGTGCATTGGTCTTTAAACAAACATTCAATTTCTCAGTCATTCAGCAATATGTAAATTGTGTTTAAACACATGGTCCCTACTTTAAAAAACAACAAAAAAAAAATCACTTGAACTCTCCTTCCAAGGCTGGATTTCTATTTCAAGCAGAATTAGAAAATGTTTCCGCCAATGTGATTCTAAGTGGGAATTGAAATATGAGTGGCTCAATTTCTATTTTCATTTATAGCTGATTGGGCCTTTTTCCTCTTCTACGAATATTAAATGTCAACAGACGCTGTTTGCTATGATAAGGTAGTCACATACGGATTTTAGCTAATGAGGCATTTTACATGGACTTGAAGTCCCCCTAGAGGATAGAATAATAAGCTGTTGAAAGCAGCCCCTCCTTCAAGAAGCTCTTAAGCTAATAGAGGTAATAAGAATGTATATAGATAACTACAGCTCATGGCACATGTGGATGGTGTTCCAAGAATAGTAGAACACAGAGGTACCTCTCCCGGTGCAGGTGAGACAGGATGACCTCAGGTAAGTAGCAGCACTTGAGCTAACGGTAATGTTCACCCTATTTTTCTATGAAGCAGAGAAAGGAGGAAAAGAGATAGAGCAGGAAAGGAAGGCACATGCAAATTCAGAGGTGAAATAGGTCAATTTGGGACCAGGGCAGTTTGGGTAGAACACTGGAGTAGCAGTCTACTACGGCGGTCTACACATGAAGTAATAAATGCCTAAGCTTGGCTGGTAGCAAGGAAGAGAGAACTGTCAAACATTATGAAGGGAAGAATCAAAAGACTCTGGCAACTGAGGACGTACAGAAACTAGAGGCAATGATGTATACAAGTTGAAAATACAGAGATTTGTGTCTGAGAAGCAACGTAGTTGAGCCTTAGATCTAGTTTCTCCTCTGCTGGATATAGTCTCTGTGGTCCCCCTCATCCACTTCCAAGGATTCATGCTCCACCTGTGTGCTCCTTAATTATCTCCTGAAATCACCTGTCTTCTCAATTTCTGGTTTGTGAAGTTTAAAATGTCTCATCCTGAAAGGGGAACCCTCCTACACTCTTGGTGGGAATGAGAGCTGGTGCAACCCCTCTGGAAAACAGTATGGAGGTTCCTCAAAAAGTTGAAAATAGAGCTACCCTACGACCCAGCAATTGCACTACTGGGTATTTACCCCAAAGATCCGAAGGGGCACATGCACCCCAATTTTTATAGCAGCAATGTCCTCAATAGCCAAACTATGGAAAGAGCCTAGATGTCCATCAACAGATGAATGGATACAGAAAATGT
Organism: Callorhinus ursinus; assembly: GCF_003265705.2. NCBI lineage: Eukaryota > Metazoa > Chordata > Mammalia > Carnivora > Otariidae > Callorhinus > Callorhinus ursinus. Next base: position 70,762,324 of record NW_027397064.1, on the reverse strand, counting down.
GGTAGATATACGTATATACAATGGAATATTATGCAGCCATCAGAAAAAATGAAATCTTGCCATTTGCAATGATGTGAATGGAACTAGAGGGTATTATGCTAAGTGAAATAAGTCAGAGAAAGACAAGTATTATATGATCTCACGGATATGAGGAATTTGAGAACCAAGATAGTATCATAGGGGAAGGAAGGGAAAAATGAAACAAGACGAAACCAAAGAGAGAGACAAACCATAAGAGACTCAATCTCAGGAAACAAACTGAGGGTTGCCAGAGTGGAGGGGGGTGGGAGGGATGGGGTGGCTGGGTGATGGACATTGGGGAGGGTATGTGCTATGGTGAGTGCAACCCCTGAAACAAATAATACATTATATGTTAATAAAAAAATTTTAAATGTCTCATTATCCTATTTTTAAAATAGATATCAAGTGAAATGGAGATCTCCCTCGAAAGCTGACCTCCATTTCCCCAATTCACCTCCCCAGAAGCAGCCAATCAGTTTCTTGTAAATGTGTTCTAGACATCTTCACCCCAAACATGAAAAGAACAAAACAAGTTCTCTCCCTCCCTAAGTCTGTTTTTACTTCTGTATTCTTATATGGTTAATGGCAGCCACAGCTAATGATTATAATTTACTGAATTACTTCTAGGTGCCAGGCAATATCCTAGGCAATTGACATTTATTATCCTAATCCTCATAAGAACCTTACAAATTATTATTTTACAGATGAAGTAAACAAGACATAAAGATGTTAATAGCTTACACAAGTTCACATAGCCAGTATATAGTGGGTGTGGATTTGAATCCAGAATGCAGGCTCTCCTCAGTGTCACTTGCTGCCTAGCTTACAGTCATTACTCCCTCAGAGCCATTCATGCCCCTCCCTCCCATGTTTATGAGGGCTCTGCCATCTGACAAGGATCTGACACACACCCCCCAAACCCACCAATTTTCCATCCAGGACACATGGCTAAAACATATCTGATCATATAATTCACCTGCTTCTGAGTCTCGCCTGTGCGCACAGGATAATGTCTTAGCAAGCAAGTGCTAAAATACTTTTCAGTCTGACCCTAACCTATGTTTCCAATCTCATGTCCCAGCACCCACCCTTACCACGGACTTTACACTTTCCACCCTCTTTGGCTTGGTGAAACCCTTTATTGCCTCAGCCCAGGTACCCGAGCGTTTTCCAGTTTCTGACCAATTCTTTGTCTACCCCAGCTGCTCTCCCTGCTTTGGCTTCTGGAGACACACTTATATCCTTATAATGAATCTCTCTCCTTTCACCCCACCCCTCCTCCCAACCCATTTTTTTTTTTTTTTGTATTTGGTTTAAATCACCTGGAATAAATTTTGTTACTGCTGCTAAGGATCCTAGACTAAGATGTAGCTGTTTCCTCTTTGACACTTTGACTTCCCTGGTCAGCGTTTCCATGGGTTCCCTTCTCCTTACTGTTGCGGCCCTTAGACTTCCACTATGGAGGTGTAGTCTCACCCCAGAGCATTATTGCCATACAGGCTACCTTCCCTCCCAACCCAGCTGCCCTGCGCACTTCCTCCGAGAGAACAAGTCCATCCTGTTTAGGATGTAGCCCTGGCAACCCCACAGTGCCAAATACAGTGTATGTTCCATAAATATTTGTCCAATTAATAAGTGAACCATTCACAAAGAGGCACACTCGATTTATGTCAGTGGGTGAATGGAGTTTCTTACTTTTTAAATAATTAAATACTAAGCTTCTCTCCTTAGATTTGTAAAATTAACAAACTAGGGGGAACTACTTTCTCCCTTAATTTCAGTGACATCCATTCGTTCATCTGTCCTCCCTCCTGCCTTCTATCCATGCATCCATCCATCCATCCATCCATCCAAAAAGACTTTTTAAAATCCTTCTCGATCTTTAAAATAAATAAAAAATAAATAAAATCCCTTCTCAGTAACAGACTAAAAGGAGTCAGAAATTCCTGGAAATGGGTAAATAACACCTTAATACTTTTCCACAGAAAATGTTTTCTTTTATCATTAGCTCTGATGTATTATCTTCAACTCATTTTAATTTCTGAAAGCTTCCTTCTGCTGTGTCTTATCAGTATCATCAATTGTTGCTTTAATAGGACTTATATTATGAATTTAAACAAATTCCAAATTGATAGAGAAACATTTAAACAAAATACAATATTAACACAACTTTAAAGTAAAATTTATAAGTTTTAAAAATAATTTTAACATAAAAATGTAAATTTAAAAAATAATTTTCAGTGACAGATTCATAATATGTTCAGATAAACTGTTCCAGGATTACCTATCAACTATTTTATAACATTAAGAATTGGGCAGTAATTGTGTGCTATCATTTAGCAGTAAAAATTATGCTAATCCATGTGGCATTCAAATGTAAATACTGAAAATAATCTGAAACCCAAAACACATACTTCCATGAATCTTATCATCATGGCTTTTGCATTAATCATGCTAATTCTCATAATTACCTGGTATTCATTGTATGTATTCATTGTAAAGAGTGGTTTTTGAAGAATAAATTCTTCTTCAATTCCAATACCCATCCTTGCTTTTGATGCGGTTGTATCTGACATCATTCTAACAGGATCAAACTGAGCGACAATAGCAACCTAAAAGAAGAAAGAGCACGTCTTACTTGGTTTAAGACACAAGCTAACTACTTCTGGGGAACACTATTAATGTTTAATGTCTAGTAAAATTTCCTAACTTCAATGAAGATAAAACCAAAGGAAGGCAGACAGAATATTAAGCCAGGCCAGGCCTAGAGATCCACAAAGGAGTTAATGATTTAAAAACAAAACATGTTAAAAGGCCATGATATATATTGTTTGCTACTGATTGAATTATTACAGTTAGGATTAAATTTAGATAAAAATTTATCTTTCTGGTGCTAAGTCACAGGAAATCTGATCCAGAAAACCTACATATTGAACTACCTTAAAGGTAACCAAAAGTAAAAAACATCAACTTTTATCTGCTAGCAACATATGGACATGGTAACAACCCCATGGTAACAACAATATACTAGAAAGTTTAATCTGATCAAGCTCAATCGAAAGAATATTACTCATGGGTAAAGTGGAGTTGTGTTGGCATTATTGGGCGAGATGGGTGAATCCCATTGTGTTAAGCAACTAGATTTCCAGGAATTGTTGTAAACCATTGTTTCCCCTTCTACTGAAAAACTGTAGAGTCATTCTAACCTAAATGCCCTTGTCCTTTATGATAATTGAAATCATTCAAACCTGTATCCTACTGAAAAGAAGCCACTAATTTTGTAAATCATATGCACCATTAGTAACACCTGCCTGTTAATTCTTAAAGTCAAGAATTAGCATTAAGAAAATGGCATTTTGGGGGGCGCCTGGGTGGCTCAGTCGTTAAACGTCTGCCCTCGGCTCAGGTTGTTATCTCAGGGTCCTGAGCCCCGTATCGGGCTCCCTGCTCAGCAGGAAGCCTGCTTCTCCCTCTCCCACTCCCCCTGCTTGTGTTCCCTCTCTCACTGTGTCTCCGTCAAATAAATAAATAAAATCTTAAAAAAAAGAAATGAAAATGGCATTTTTAATGCCATTTAGAAACCATAATGACATAACTGGGGTTTGAACGTACTTTAATTATTATAGGTTTCCTAGCCAAAATGTCCTATACTATAGTTCTAAACACTGATTACAGGTAACGGGCACAGTTCCTCTTTCAAAGAGTTCACAGATGGAAAGAATTCTAGTCATATGGACTCTGTAGTTATCAAAGTTATATTGTGAACAAGAATGTGTTTAGTAATAATGACATTAAAGTTTTGTCCCCAGAAGGCCATGGTATGTAATTATTTGCTAATGATTGAATAATTTAACTTTTGTTGAATCTAGGATGACCAGGATTTACATTCCTATGTTTGAATTTATTTCTGTCATCTATTTTATCAAAGATGATGATATGATAGTTGTATGTATTTACACTTCCTCTAAACTATGCCATTTAACTAGCCCTCCTTGGTTTGAATCCAGTCTGACAGTTACTAGCTGTGTCACTTTGGGGAACCCCTGTGCATCCTCAGTTTCCTCTTCTATAAAATAGGAATACTGCTATAAAATAGAAACAATACATACATCATGGGGTTGTTGTAGAGATTAAATGGGATAAAACCTAAGAACATTTAGAAGAGGGCTTTATACTTAGTATTATTTTTAGACTGTGAACACATCACTACAAACCTATGAGGCAGATACTATCTTTCAGAGGAGGTCCCATCTTTCAGTCCCATCTTTCAGAGGAGGAAACGAAGCTCAGGGAAGTTAAGTAAAAGATCTAAGTTTCCTCTGCCAATAGGAAGCGAACCAGGTTGTACCAGATTTGAAGGACACCAGAGGCCAAGTTTTATCCAAGATTCCATGTTGCCTCTACCGACATGGAAGGGAAATCAGACAGTCATTTCCAATCAGCAGGGAAATGGTGTCAATGGACTTTGGAGCTTATGAGTTGAACTAATTACTTCCAGATCAAAACCTCTGAAAAATTATCAAGTAAAACTATTTTATCACATTTCTCAAATTCTTAAATTCCTGCCTTTGCCATCTGCTGTCTATGTTAAAAACTTTTGCCTACTTTTACTAGGCAAAGCAATGGGAGGTTTTCTCACAAAAAAAATAATAGTTTTAAAAAGCGTTTTTTCACAAGTTTGCTGACTGTAGGGTATTTCCAGAGGTTCCTACCCCAAAGAGGATTACCTTGCTCTAGCTCCACCAGGTGTTTTGAGAGCATAAAATCCTTATGGTAGATGCAGTTTCGCTCCTTTAAGTGGATACTCTTCAGCTAATAAACTAGAGGTAACATGGATGCATTTAAGTCTTGGGAGAGCTTTTTGAAAGGTGCTGATAAAGTTATTTTAATATACTAAGAAACTGGAAATTGTTCAACATAAATCTAATTGCTCCCAGGAATGAAGATCAGTGTCCTAATTTGGAAAAGTTACATTTTATATCACAGAGGTTGCAAACTAAGCCTACTAATTATGTTATGGACACTTAGAAACCACCCATGAAAATTTCCAAATTAAAAACACCTGTTTCCTAAGGGCTTCTAGCCGCCTCTCTCGCTCTTCTTCTTCATGAGCTTCTTGAAGGGCCACTTCTTTTTTCTCCATCAAACGCTTTTCCAGTAATTCTTGTCTATATTTAACCCTTTAAAAATAATGCACAAGGATGTTGGGAAAATATAATAATTATGGAAATTATACAGATAGGGGCAGGAGGCATGTCAGAGGTGACATGACAGTCATAATTTATTTTTACTTGTTTTTGGTTGATTTCTCACAGCCACACAACAAAATACACTGGTATAAAATGCAAGCTACAATAATTCTAAGAACCAGAGAACTGCAGATCAGGGGGCAGGAAAACGTAGGGTAATATCCAATCCATCTCTTCCTTCACTGAAATCATTGTATTGACTCTCAAACTGTCTGTAGCCTGTCACAGCTGCAGCTAATCCGACCCAACAGATGACATTCTCACTCCTGAGTGACTAGTCCAGCAGTTTTCTGAAGAGGAGTTTTACACAATTTGAGATGTTAAAAAGGCAACGTTACTAGTTAAACACACATACTTTAAGAATAGTAAAAAAAAATGCTATGATAATATGCCAAATTATTGGAACTTAAACCAAACTTTATATTGTCACTCATTTTGTCAAGAATGCCCTGTGTGTGTGTGTGTGTGTGTGTGTGTGTGTGTGTGTGTGTGTAAGTTTAAAAATTGCACTTTGACTGTAGATGGCAGCAAAAACACGATTTTCCGTTAGCATTATGTTCCCATTCTCCTTAAAATCAGCAGATACTAAACCAGAGCACATTTCAATACCTCCAAGCTCATTTGACCCTCCTTTGCGGCCTTTTTTAGACATCCCCCCTTCCCATCTTCTTGCCCAAGCCACTCTTCTATTGAATTATAGGGATGAGATTTATCTTCTCTAAAAAAGTAGACACTTGGGTTCTCAAGGGAGTATGAGGCCATTGCCTTGGTCTTCCATTATTGATGGTTTAGATTTAACTTTAAGACATCAGTGACAAATGTGCTTTGTCCTTAGTGTGTATACCTGCATTTTCCATAGATATACCCTCACTAGACCTCTTTAATTCTGGATCTTGAGGTTTACTGATGTAGCTGTTCACTATGTATCAAGTCTGTTGCTGAATGCTTTATGTGTTTTAGCTCATTTAGACTTCACCACAAGTACCAGTGTTGATCCCATTTTCAAGACAAAGAAATTGAGGTATAGACTGGTGATGTAACTTGCCCATGTTCTCACACCCAGAAAGTGGTGGAGCCAGAGATTAAACCCAGGGAGACTGGCCCCAGATCTCCCGCCGACCCTGACCCTCCCACCCCCCTTCTACTAGCCACTATGCTCTTCTCTCTTCTCCCCCTTGATTACTCCACTCGCCTCACTTACATGAATACCTGCTGTGTGCTTCCCCTGTGCTAGATATTATGAGCACATTGAGAAAAAGACAGCCCTTAGAAGTTTGTAGTTTAATATAGAGACAAAAAGAGAGGCCTGAGAACGAGTCAAGGTATGCAGTGCCTTCAGAGAGGAATAAAAAAGGGCCACGGGGATTTGCTGGATTGTGGGAAAGACTGGGAGGCTTCAGCTAGAGTTTTAGGGAGGAGGCAGCATCCGAGCTGGGTCTCAATGACTAGCATTTGGAGAGACATGGTGGTGGAGGGGAGGCTGGCCTTCCTGGCAGAGAGAGAGAGAGAGAGAGAGCAAGCCAGGGCAAGGGTGAGTCAAGAAAGGCCCATGTAAATATAGGGTTGGCATCTGAGAGTGGGCAACTTTTAGGTTTTGCCCCCTGGTCACAGTCCTGAGAAAGGAAGAGTCCAAGATGGCTAGAACAGAGTAAGGCATTTGAAGCTGTGTCATTTGAGCAGAGTGAGTGAATGAAAAAGAAGCCCAGGGAAGTACTGGGAGGCTGAGCCTGGCAGTCACCTGGTTCCTTCAGAGGAGGAAAAAATCTTTAAAACCAGGCTGCTCCTGAGGCTGACATTAAAGCAGCAGCACAGGAGAGGAAAGGAGGGAAGCACGCAGTAGACTCTTGCAGAACACAAAACCCACAACCGGACTTAGAAGGCAGATCCTGAACTCCTCTGATGGCCGTGGCTGTCCTCCCCCTCATCTCCCATATCAGGAGTCGGTGGTCAGATACACAGATTAAAGAGGCCACGAACCAGACTGCTCCCTTTCTCCAAGGCCTCCATGTCATGGGAAGCTACTGCTCATTCTCTCCATTTCACTAAGGCACGACACAACCTCCCTAATGAGGTTCTACTCAATTTATGTACAGAGTACAAGCTAAGTGAACTACTGTGAAGGTTCAATTAAAAGATACCCTGGGATTTGATAATTACCATATGCTAATTCTCAGAACCTTTGAAAAGTTTCTCTTCCTTTGGGATATATAGGTTGCTTTGTCTGCAACAAAGTTTTGTCTGCTGTGGAAAAGTAATAGTAGTTCCAGTTAGGGGAGCTTGACTAGTGAGGAAGAAGTTAAAAACGAGAGTCAGGCAACTGAACCTGTGTCTGAAGAAGCCTGGCTCACGGTTTACTCTGAGGCTTACTCGCTCATTCAACAAATGTTTACTGAGCATCTGTTCTGCATCAACCACTGTGTCAGGTACTGCAGATACAATTTCAACATGGGAGGCAGGCTTCTGTCCTCACAGAACTGGCAGTCTAGTGGGGATACAAAGACCCAGGCAATTTTGACAAAGGGGGGCCCTTGCTCTGAAGAGGCCACGTGATATAGGCCTTGGGAGAGGCACCTTTGCAGACTTGGGGCATTCAAGGGAGCAACCAAGAGGAAGTGCTCCGAATTTTAGACCTGAAAAAGGAGCAGAGGGGGAGAGCATAGAAAGAATGTTCCAGGCAGAGAAAAATAACATAGGAAGGCCCAGAGGTGAGAAAGCACAATATTTTTGAAGAACTAAAAAATATTCGGGATGACCAAAAGTGATTGATGCAAAGTGAAGAGTGCCAAGAGCTGAGGCTGGAGACACAGGAGAGGCCAGACTGGGGCTTTGCAAGCATGAGGGCTTTGATCAGGGAAATGTGGTGATCAGAAAAACCTCTCCTGTAATAATATGGACATGAATTGTAAAGAATCAAGACCAGGGAGGGGTGTCCACAGGCAAGTTGATGGTTTCCTAATCTAGGGAACTGGTAGGAGGTAGATATTGAGGAGATACTGAAGGAGAAGACATGGACTTAAAATTTATGTAGGAAATAGAATAAATTGGAATTGTTTATTTTATGGGAGAGCAGAAGAGATAAAGAAAGGAGTTAAGGTTTCTTTCTTGCACAATGAGCGACGGTGTCCCTCACTGCGACTGGGAACTTAGAAAAATCGGGAAAAGAAGGAAATTAGGCTCAGTTTGAACATAGACCAGCCTTCACAGATCTGGGCTGAAGACGTAGATGGGGGATCTTTATCAACATCATGGAATCAAAGCCATGGAGCAGATGGAACCAATCAGGAAGAGAGTGTGGAGCAATAAGAAAAGTAGGTCTAGGAGTGATTGCCAAGGAAACGTTTAGGAAAGGGACAGAAGAGGAAACTATCTTAGGAGACTGAGGAGAAACAGTGCCAAAGCAGCAAAGGAAAGTGGCATTAACAGTGTCAAATGCTACCGCAAGGTTTGATATAACACCAATGGTCGCTGGGCTAAATAGGAGGGAGTCATGGGTGATCTTGGCAAGAGCAGCCAGAAGAGAGGTGGCTGAAGAATTAGTGGAGCCCACGAGGTGGAGGTGGGCGGGGGAGCGGGGACAACCCCTTCAGCGAACTGGCACCGCCATGGGGAGGACGGAGACAGGGGGTGCTGCAGGGAGCACGCAGCCCATCATACTTAGGTTGGCTCCAAAGTGATGATAAAGATTACTCTGGCCACCTTGAGGATTTACCACAGAAAATTGAAGCAAACAGGCAACACACTCAAATTCTTCATTTATACAGATGCTATGGTTTTAAGTCAAATAATAATTCCCTTTAAAAGGGGAAACTCTTGGTGCCTCTTTCTTCTCCCAATCTGGATAGAAACTTGTCTTTGCCTCAAGAGAAGTGATGCAGAAAAACTCCTGGGAGAAAGCCAAATACTCACATATTCATGGGGAAAGAAAATAGCAACACAGTGAAGTCAATCATTTGGAAAATTTTCCACATAAATACCTTTAGCTATTTGAGGTAGCAGATTTTCTCCAAATTAAACTCTTGCTATGAAAGTCAATGTCAGGAAGTGGCTAAATTCAATAGTCTTTAAGTTGTGCCCAGAATTCCCAAACAGGAGTCTTAGGTCCATCCCTCAGTCCGTTTTATGCTCTCTGAGTCTGCAGAGGTTGGAAGTGTTGCAAAATGGGCACTTTCAACTTCTCGGGGGTGGGGGGAGGAGAGGCATCATATTGTTCAAAACAACAGCTGCTACAGAATCAGGCCCCGCATTAACAATAATCTGGAAAGGATTTTGTTTAAGCCTCCAGGCCTGAGTAGTTGAAGGGACAGGAAGCTTTCATGTAGAAATGGAGAGTTGATGTAGGTTTAGGAGATTTTTTTTCCAAAAGATTTTATTTATTTATTTGACAGAGAGAGACACAGCGAGAGAGAGAACACAAGCAGGGGGAGTGGAAGAGGGAAAAGCAGGCTTCCCGCTGAGCAGGAGCCAGGAGCCCGATGAGGGGCTCGATCCCAGGACCCTGGGATCACGACCTGAGTTGAAGGCAGACGCTTAACAACTGAGCCACCCAGGCGCCCCTAGGAGACTCTTTATGTGTGTACTGCACTCTAAGAGATGAATGGACAAATGCAAGTGGTTTGGAAACACCTTGAACTTTAGTAGCAGCATCCCTTTACTTCAGTAAAACTTCAGTGAAAACTGGGCAAAATATTAAGTACTAAACCTTGACCTCCTTCCTGTCTGGAGCCCCAGGTAATTTCAGTCTAAACAAACCTACAGCAACCAAGGGGGTTGATAGCCGATAGTGGTAGGATCTACGGTCAAAAAAAAGCGTAGACAGTAAATAAAACAACATAAAGACATGTCTTAATTAGGGTACTGTAACCAGTATTGAACTCCCCCCGAAAATGTTTCAGGGAAGTAATTTGCCCTCCTGAATTAAAGGCAGTTTGTATGCAAACTTGCTACTTAGTGTTGAGGTCACGTGGCTCACTCCCTCCTGAACAAGAACGCTTTGTTAAACAGACACCTGCCGGAGGTGCTGCCGCCAGAGGCACTGGAGCAGCGGCGTGGTGAACCTGTTCCTGCCTGTTGGCAAATCCATTTTTGGCTCAAACCCACTCAGAAAGTCGTTCTGCCCACCAAGTGGAGAGAAACCCCTCTATTAGCTATAGGGTACCCCAACAGGGAAGAATCCGCGGATCGAAACACAGGCCAGGTGGCAGCATCTGTCAAAAGGTGGATGACGGTGGGGGTTTGAGGGAGAAGGAGGAGAAGCCAGCTCAGAGAAAAGAAGGAAAATAACATAACCGGATGCTCATCGGACGCTCACTGGATGCTTCTTTTTTTTTTTTAAAGATTTTATTTATTTATTTGAGAGAGAGAGAGAATGAGAGATAGAAAGCACGAGAGGGAAGAGGGTCAGAGGGAGAAGCAGACTCCCTGCTGAGCAGGAAGCCCGATGCGGGACTCGATCCCGGGACTCCAGGATCATGACCTGAGCCGAAGGCAGTCGCTTAACCAACTGAGCCACCCAGGCGCCCTCACTGGATGCTTCTAATGGTATGGGCAATGAGACGACTCGGTGGGGATTCTGGCTAAGGGCATAAGCAGAGACCAACTTCTGCAAATAGAATGTGAATCCTGATACCAGGCAGTGACATCCTGGTGCAGAGAGGCGTGGGGCAAGAACAAAGAGGATTCATAGCGTAACAAACATACATAGCTTCACAGACCCAAGAGACAATCCCATGCCAGCCCCAAACAGAGACTGTTCTTCCAGCTCAGAACACTTACTGGTCCCTCTGTGAGGTGTAAAGGCAAGTTCTTATTGGAACCTTATTCTTTAATTGATCGATTCAGTTAGTCAACATACGGTTATTTGAGCACCTACTATGTGCCAAGCACTGTCCCCAGAGCTTAGGATACAAGAGGGAAAAATTAAAACTAGATAAAAAAGATCCCTGCCCTCTTAAGTGTTACAGTATTTGTGGTGTTTTATAAGCATGCCTAAATTAACATTCTAATAAAATACATAAGATTGTTCTTAATAAATTATTTGTCACAAAGTCTTAGATTAGTCCCTTCTTATATTGCTATAGAATGATGGTTTTCAACTATGACAGTCATTAGAATCACTGAAACTTATGAAAAGTTCTGATGCCAATCCCACACCAAACTAATTACATCAGAATCTGGTGTTGTGCTGGTGGGGGCTCAAGCACTGGTATTTTGTAAAAAGTTCCCCCACATGATTCTAATGTGCAGCCAGGTCTGAGAGCTAACACCACCTGGCCCACTGGTTCCCTAACTTGAGCTAACATCAGAATCATCTGGAGGGCTTGTTAAAGCCCAGACCCTTTGACCACCTCCAGAGTTTCTGATTCAGTAGTAATGAAATGGCGTCTGAAAATTTACATTTATAAGATGTTTCCAGGGGACGCTGATTCTGCTGGTCTGAGGACTACATTTTGAGAATTAGAGTATAAATATTCAGATTAGAGGGATTCTGCCTGACTACTGTTATCAAGACAAAAGCAGGTACAAATTACTACCCAGACAGGGCTGATTTCTGTTTGCATGTGCCGAACAGCACAGTGAAATGCCTCAGGACTGATCCAAACTAGAAATTCCTGCTTTGGTGCTACTGACTTTCAAGAGCAGAATCCTTCAACCTCACCTCCCCCTCCACGTCCCTAACACACACAAATGACAGGTGCCCTCTCAGTCTTGGGTCAGTGTCAGTGATGGGCAGTTTCAAGAATGGCTGCTACTGAACCACTGCCTTTCTCTCCAATGGACAAAGCGCTGGTGTATCCTGATGATAGTTGAAAACATCAGGCTACTGGAGATATTTAAAGGGTATACTCAGTAAAAGGAAAGAAGGAAGAAATAACTTGAAAGTATTTGAGCCTTAAAAAGGAGGTATGAGCCACTTCCTTTGGGAATAACTCTTGTAGCTCCAAGGGGGTGGATATTTTTCATACTGGAAGTGAAAACCCACAAAAGAGAGTGAAGTATGTTTTCCTGTTCTTTGTGATCAATTTCAACCTAGCTGTCTGACTTCACTTGAGCTAGAAGTACAGACATACAAACAGCTGGGAAACAAGGACTTAAGCTTGGCAATCCAGAGTTGAATACAGGGTAAGATGTGGGGAGAGGGTTACTGAAAGAATGTTGCAAATATCATATTAGCTCTTTCCCCATAGTAGCGCAGAAAGACATTTCTACCCCAATTTATTTACCAACCCCTTGTTGACCCTTTCCTAACCCTTTCCTTCTAGATTTCAGTGATCCTTTTATACCCTTAAAATTTGCCGAGAACACTCCTTTCTAATAGCATTTCAAGAGGTGCACCTTCTATAAAGAATTAAAAACAAGAATAAAAGTCTGTCTTTCTTATGATCATGCACTAGCGAGTCTAAACAAAGTTAGTGATGAAATATTCCCTTTATTGGAGCATATAGCCCCATCCCACTTCACTCTTGGTTGCCCCTTTTAATAGTTTTTCTTAATTGAAAACCAGTGCTTCCCAGGTGATACTACTCCCATTGCTCCCATTTAAAATCGTGGAAGGAGAAGGCTGCATTTTCCTGGCCCTCTGGCACTAATTCTAGAAAAGCTTTATCCATTGACATTGGGGTTACACCATCCTCTTTCTGATAGGGTTCTTGGAATCAACCACTAGCTGCCCAGGTCACTGCCCAACATTTACTGAGGGTTATTCAAAACTCCACCCTTCCAGTCCCTTGAGCCTCAACAGCATTCGCTTCTCCCCTGCTTCACCAGTTCATTCCTTTAACCAAACTTGGAGCTTGGCATCACCTAAGAATTGTTTCCTGCCAAAATCTTAGACTGAGGAATTCTGCTCTGACTCTGATGTCTAGGGCCACCACATATGCTGATAAAGACTGCACAACTCTAGGGGTGGATTCCCTTTTAACTGCCTATGTTTCTTATGTTCTCATCGCTTACCCTGACTCAGCCTGCTACTTTAGCACATCAGGCACTCCATTTTTCAATGATCTATTTAAACTGTATTCTATGTGCCAGACACGGGGCTAGATCTTCCCTCATGAAATTTACTGTTCTACTTCTTTCCTTTCCCTCCAGGTTATGAGACACAGTCGGCCTTTATTTACTTCATTCTCTTTCCAGCTGTGGGTCCCTGGGTCTATGTTTGTAAGGGTTATTATCACTAGTATCCTCTACTTGTCTTCTTTTCTTTCCACGTATGCCCTGCCAATTCCCAGACCCGATTCTTTGCTGAATTTATTATGTATCTATGAGGTCAAACTCTACCTGGACACTCCACATTCCTCCAGATTAATTGTATTTACACCAGCTGCTTAATATTCTCCCTCTTAACAGAGAACCTCCCCTCCTACTTTACTGGAAAGGCCATGGGCATTCATTTCCCCAACATGCTTTGCCCACTTCCAATTTTGTTAAGATTTGTTCTTATTTGTCCTTTGCTTCTTAAGCCTGGGCTTTTGTCTCATAAGCCTAGCTGTTTCTAGGACCTTGCTCCAGAAATGAATTTCTTCCTTTCCTATTCAGTCTTTCTCAATCCCCTTTCTTGGATCTTTTTCCTCTATAAGCAAACTTCTTCAAATGGGGAAAAATGTGTCTCCCAGCTCTGAATCTCTTTCCAACTGCCATCCTCTTTTTCATTTTCCCTTCACTGAAACATTTTTTAAATGAAAAATCCATTCTTTTTGTTACCAGTTCTTCATTTCTCATTTAATCCAAAACCCATGCAGTCTGCTTCCTCCATTCTCTGGAAACCATTCTCCCCAATATCACCAGGGACTCCAAATTGTAAACCAAGCTTCTTTTAGAGCTCCTCCAACTTACCCTGTCCACAACGCCTGCTACTAATGACCCCCTCCTTGAAATGCACATGCAACTCCTCTGCTTTTCCTCCTCTTTTACAGGCTTCTCCTCCTCTGTCCACCCAAGGTTCCAACATGAATCTTCTTAATTTAAAAACATCTTCTGGGAAATCTGACTCCTGCTGCAATCCAGGCATCAGTATCCATAGCCTCTACCTCCTTCAAACAGCCAAATACTCTGATCTTTTATTTTTTCTTTATGTAATATCAAAATCGGTTTCAGACAAATCTCTCAAGTGTAACTACATCATATTGATAGTTAAATACAGAAAATCTGCTTTAATGGGCATCTGAGCTTGGCATAGTTTCCTCATAAAAACAATCTTAGGAACAAACCTAATGACACATACCTATGAGAAGTCTGGAATACCTCCCCACGTCCTCTTAGAGCTGAGAGGGCCAAGATTCCACCTAGTCTGATTTTTTTTTTTAAATGATTTTATTTGTCTACTTCACAGTGGAAGAGCACAAGCAGGTGGAGAGGGAGAAGCAGGCTCCCCACTGAGCAGGGAGCCCGAGGCGGGGCTCGATTCCAGGACCCTGGGATCATGACCTGAGCCGAAGGCAGATGCTCAACTAACTGAGCCACGCAGCTGCCCCTCTACCTAGTCTGTTATTTTAGGTTTGCTCTAATCCAAAGGCAGAGAATTAAGTTCCCATTGCTTAATACCTTATAATTTGGCTGCAACAACTTTAACCTGAAATAATGATAGCAGGGTTAATAATCTCAACTACTTAAAAAAATCATAGAATGTATAACTTCGAATGATACAACTTCTTGGAGCCAAGAAAATCTTTTATATAATTAAACCTGTCTGAGGTCACAACATTTGGGATTATTAGTTATAAACCATTTTATGAATTAGAAGAGGTATTCCAAAAATAATGACTTTAATATTAGAAGACTTGATTTTTTTTTTTTATTTTATCCCTTATTTTCTGGCAGTAATTGGATACTAGGCCAACTGCCTATTATGGCCAAATCTAGATTTTAATAATTAGACCACATTGTGGTAGACATCTGTCTGGTTTTTTATCCTCTAACATCAACCTAGTAACATCAATCCTTTCAAATTGCCTTTCCTCATTCCTTCCAGGTCTGTTGAAACCTTTAATCAGAGAACCCCCCCACACACACACTTTCCTGGTGACCAGATATGGTTAATAATAGTACACTACAATTATGATCACAGTCATTGGCCCTCAGTGAGCTTCAGCGGAGCCAATCAGAATCTTTCCTGGGGATTTATATGGCTTTTGAAGAAGAAAAGCTTTCTTTTCTCTCTGAGGTCACTAAGCTAAAATAGTGTAATTAAGCCTGGAGCTGTTCAAGAATAGTCTCCTTTCTCCCCAGTCTCCCCAGCCCAGACATATGAGAAAGTCCATACCAATGCACAAACAGGTAGGAGTAAAGAAGTAGAAAGAGAGTGAGAGGAACCTAAAAATGCCATTTGAGTCCCTGAGGCAAGACCCACGCCTGGATTCCCATTCGTGTGACTCAATCTATTCTCCTTTCTGCCTAAGCTAGTTTGAGTTAGGTTTCTCTCAGTTGCTTCTGAGGAGTCCTGATCAATAAACATATCTATATATAAGGGAATACTTATGTTTTCATCTTTTATAACAGGAGGGCATGTACCAAGCTGTTCCAAATGATAATCAGTTCATTTCCCAAATTGATGGCCCATGGAATGTTAATATCCCACAGAATGTTAAGATGTGTGCCATAGATAATATGTTTGGGTATTCAAGTAAGCTTGAGAAAGATAAACCAAGTGAAATAGGTTTCTTTATAGTAGGATCTCTCAGAATATTTATTAGAATATGGTGGTATACATTATGAATTTTCAAAAAGAAGACTAGTGTGCTAATTTCCCCCAAATTATCTAATAGAAGCTTTTCCCCATAGAATCCAGTTTGGGAAATATTACTTGCCTTTCCATTGAACAAGCAGAGATATTCAAGTAAGCAAACTAATAGGCATAAACACATATACTTATTCATTTGTATTAGTTATTTGTTTCCATGTGTTGTTTGTGTTAGACTACATTTCCTGAGTACATTGGCTCTGTCTTAATTGCCTAACAACTAGCATAGTGTCTAAACAGAAGGCAATGTTCATTATTCACCAAAAAGTGAAAGACAGGATAAAGGATGAACAAAATTTTAAAAGTAATGGCAAACATTCAATTAAATTTTCTAAATTATAGGTAAATAACAAGAGTCAACAAAATAAAAATAAAGAATAAATTGAATACACACTTGTTAAGCCTGTCTAATCAGTGGGTATTCCCTTTGTATCTTACAAATGTAATCATTTGTAAATTCCCTTTGTAAATTACAAATGTAATCATTTGAGGAGTTGACAGAGAAGTGAGAGAAGTTGAAACATTGGAGAACAAATAAGGTGTTTAGTTCCTTTGGACAATCAGGAATCATGGATGCTAAAAGGCAGATGCTAAAAACCATGACATCCATGACACAGACTTGCTAGTCCTGTGATTTTGGAGGGGCAGCAGAAGCAGGAATGACTTGTTGGCTTTCAAGAATGATTTATGATGATCTGGAATTTAACAGGCTACCCAAGCAGATCAGCATTTATTTGCCCAATTTCATTCATACATTCATTTATTCAACATATTTTTATTAAGTGCCACATATATGAATATATAAAAATCATAATCCTATAAAATCACATAAGAAAAGCCCAGAGCAATTAGAAACACCTATCAAGTAAACAAACACATATTTTTTAATCCATTCAGAAGCTTGCCACTTGCCATCAGAGGAGTTCACTAAGAAGAGACATCTGTCATTCGACACTAATTGGGTAATTTGCACAGTAACTCTTGAACTCACAAATGGTTTGTGGTAGATAAAGTTTAATGTTACAGCTAATATGTATTGCATTTTAAAAAATCTTCAAGAATCGGGGCGCCTGGGTGGCTTAGTCGTTAAGCGTCTGCCTTCGACTCAGATCATGATCCCAGGGTCCTGGGATTGAGCCCCACATCGGGCTCCCTGCTCGGCGGGAAGCCTGCTTCTCCCTCTCCCACTCCCCCTGCTTGTGTTCCCTCTCTCGCTGTGTCTCTCTCTGTCAAATAAACAAATAAAATCTTTAAAAAAAATCTTCAAGAATCTATCTAATTATTTTATCAGTTATATAAGAAGGGAACTCATGTTGAGGGTTTACCTCACAATATTAGCTTTCTTTAAATTTTCCCACTTTGGTTTGTAAAGAAAAAGAAATAATTTAAAGGTAAGAAGGTGACAAGTATGGGTGTTTAGTTTTATTGGACTTTTTTTCCTTAAGAATTCTTATAAGATACCTGTAATTTCTGATGACCTTAATTTCAAGAAGAGTGTTTTCAGAATAAACAAAACTGAAAGAAGCATTGTGTTAGAATGAAATTTTAAAAAGCCATACTAATAACATACACCACTGGGTTTTCAAATTATAATATTTCAGTTTGGTTTTTTTCTATTTTCAACTTCTGACTTTAACTGGTCCTGTATGTCCAGAGACAGACACTTGTGTCATTTTGATGGAACTGGTTTCTCTTCCTCAGGAATCCTGATGGGATGGCATTGAGAACAAAAGAAACCACAGTCCTCTCCCTCAAACAAATGATTTAAGTAAATAGGATTAATAAAACTTGCCTTCTCTAATATTGTTTGAAAATCCCCCTTACATTCTCCTTCTTCCTTCCCAGGTCTCTCAGAACTTCTGTAGACAGCAAACATCAAAAGGACTAAAGATTTTTGTAGTGATTCAGCCGCCCACAGCAATGAAGTAAACCCTGATTTTCTTTCAACCTAGGAAATGATCAGCAAAGAGGCTTCACAAACAGCCTCTTTAACATTTGAAGTTTAAAAAAAAAATCAGTGTAGCAAAATGGCTACTTTCATAAACACCTTTGGGGGCTTTGATTTTTTTTCTCTCCTTTCTTTTTTTTCAAGTACCCTGCTAATCCCCCCTCTACAAACATTATAGAATATTTTCTTTACCACGACTTTTTGGTTAGGCATTTTAAATATGCTTTCTAAAAACCAAAAGATAAAATATATTTTGTTTTGGGCATGACTTTCCTCTTGCTTTTTTCCTTGGCTCCCATAAATGCTGATAGACTCTCATCGCCCCTGGAGTTTCTGCCTCCAAGTTTCAGCTCGCCTTTCCAGTGACTTCCTGCCCAGTCATGCCTCTCTTAGCAGTTTCCTTTCGGTCTCAGAATTCAGCCTTAGGGACTGAACTCTGAAATCACTGTACAGTTTTCTTTCTTTAGAGGCGGACACTTCCACAAAGCAGTGCATCCTACAGTCCAGCCAAGTGAATGCTGATGTTAGGATCTTGGGGGAGAGGGCCCATCCCTAGTGCTGGCTCCATGAGCTCTGATGTCTGCACTGCAGTTTTTCCAGGTGAGAGGCTGAAGCCGATGTTCTAGAAAGTCTATTACTTGAGGCCAAGAGAGAGATGTGTGGCTTTTTCCAGAGCTCAAGCAGATAAACAAAACTGGAAATAGTACTGTAGACTGAAGTGATAGGAAACCAACTTTACCAGAAAAGATAAAATAGTAAACTGGGCAGAGATCCAGATAAATTTACAAATAATACCTACAGGGGCACCTGGATGGCTCAGTCAGGTAAGCGTCTGCTGCCTTCGGCTCAGGTCATGACCCCAGGGTCCTGGGTTAGAGTCACATGTTGGGTTCTCTGCTCAGCGGGAAGCCTGCTTTCCCTTCTCCCTCTCTCTGCTCCTCCTGCCTCACATGTACTCTCTCTCTTAAATAAACTCTTTAAAAATAATACCTACATCACTGACCCTCAGCGCCCCTTTTAAGGCTATATATTTTTTCTCAGCAGCACTGTTTATGTACAGGCAGAAATAAATCTCGAAAAAACCCTGTATTTTCCTTTCCTACATTAAGCTAGAGATTTCCACACCCACATTCCTTGGGACCTCTCTTTGAACGGAGAAATTCCTAGAGGAGAGTCATGGATCAGAGAAGTACAGTAAAGTAGGTGAACAAAAACACAGTTTGTACAGTTTAATAGAATATTAGAATTATGGTTAAATTCCAAGTTTGGGAAGCAGCAGGGGAAAGGGTGGGCAGGCTAGAAGAGAAGTAGGGCAGAGTTTCCTAAGTAAATTGCTGGTGTAAACAAAACAGGTAATTAACTTTTATGGAATTTTACTTTGATAAAAGTTACAATGGCCAAGTGTTGGCCTCTCTAGACATAGCTGACAACGGACACCAGGAGATGGGTTGTCTCTGTTCACATTTTGCACAGCGTGTAAAGCAATAGCATGAGAGGTCCCTTAGAAGAAGAGCTCTCTCCAGTCATAAGACCTTCTTAGTTATCAACCTCAGAAAAGAAACGGGCCCGGCTCTCCCAGGGGCCTAATCATGACCCCCAAACAGTAAACCCCACAGGAAAATCCACTTACTCCAAGTTAAACTAATGAAAGGGGTAGATTATTTACCCTAACTCAAGGTTACTGGGTAATCCAAAGGCCTGGATAGCAAAAGAAAGTGATTTTATTTTCTCTATGAGCTATAAGCTGAAGGTCCACACAATTCTAATTTCCTTTTTTTTACATAAGGTATTACCTGATTAAAGTAATCAAAATTGATAAAACTGGAAAAATACTCTTTAAATAAAAATTAAATATGGCTGCCCCAAATGACTAACACAAGGGGCAATAGTTAAATTCTCTCTTCAAATATTGACACTACATGTACACATCCTTCATACTTACTTTTTAGTTGTAGTTGACACACAATGTTACATGCATTTCAGGTGTACAACATAGTGATTTGACAAGTCCATATGTTATGCTGTGCTCACCCCAAGTGCAGCTCCCATCTGTCACCACACAACACTATTGCCATATCATTGACTCTATTCCCTATGTTGTACCTTTTATCCCCGTGGCTTATTCTATAAATGGAGGCCTGTATGTCCCATACCCCTTCACACATTTTGCCCATTCCCCCACCCCCTCCCCTCTGGCAACCATTAGTTTGTTCTCTGTATTTACACATAGTTCTAATTTCTTAGAGATATAGCCAACCTTGTCACGTATATGAAAGGCAACTCACATTTTCTCTCCAAGTAACTCTAAATTTTAATCTTTATTGTCCTCTCCCAGATGTCACAACTCCTCCTGCCAGATTCCCCATTATTTCAAGGCCTCCTTTTGAATATACAACTTTCTGAGATCATGTTTCTGGTTTCCCTGAAGACTGTCCCATCAATAAATCTATCTTCTGCCTAGATCCTCGGTTTTGAAAATAATTTTATCACCTTAGCCAGGCACAGCCAACACTTCTCTCTTATATGTATTCTTCAATCCAAGCAGAAATGTCTTGCTTGGACTGCTCCATTTGAATGCATAAAAACATTTATGTGTAAGACCTTGGCATAACTGCAGATGGAGATGAGTCTTTCTGCAAATAGGCCAATTGCCAAACACAGACCACAGGAAGACCCTATCTGAACCTGGTCTAACATAAAATCAGTTATGTCCACTAAGTGGAAGCCTTAGGAAGGTATAGTTTGTGGAGCAATAGTCTGAGACATCATAAGGATTAACTTGCACCAAAAGCTCCCAGTATTAAAAAAAAAAAAAGGCATCAAAAGCCTTGCTCTTTTAGAAACATTTAGAGTTTTGAAGCCCACACACACTCAGATAGTACTGACAATCCTCTCTGTGTTTGTAGGATTTGGAAGAGCTACAAGGAATAAAGAGCCACAATATTTTGACAAAGTGATGTATTCTTCTCTTTAGGTATATCTGATGGAAAATTTGGACTTTCCCCCTTCAATTAATAAAATATCAAGTACAAGAAACTTTGAGTATATAAAGACTTTCTAGGAACACAATAAGTACACATACTTATTTGGTATATAGAAAGCACTGATATTTTAAAAATCACCTAGTTGTATATATTTTTTTCACCTAGTTGTATAAAACTCCAGTTTTCAAGGTACTCTCGCATATGTTATTATGAAAGATTCCGTATAGAACATTTTATTATTCAACTAATATCTAAACAGAATTACTCACTTTTTCCACTTCTGATTACATGAGAGAGGCCATCAGCAATTACTTTTTAAATTTTTTTTTGAAGATTTTATTTATTTGACAGCAAGAGAAGGAACACAAGCGGGGGGAGTGGGAGACGGAGAAGCAGGCTTCCCGCCGAGCAGGGAGCCCGATGCGGGGCTCGATTCCAGGAACCTGGGATCATGATCTGAGCCAAAGGCAGACGCTTAACAACTGAGCCACCCAGGTGCCCCAATTACTTTTTAAATTTAATTAAGATTTATATCCTACCTGTTTCTAAACAAGATTTGAAATGATGCATATTAACCCTAAGGTAAAATGGCAACATTAAAAATCAAAGAAGATACAAAACCAAGTAAAAGGAGTAGATGTTTCCAAGCAACAGCAGCAAGTTGTGACAGCTGGGCCCTGAGCTTGCCTCTCACAGGAGTTAGCATTTGCTCACCAGGTGGGAATGCAGAAACTCTGGGCTATTTAACACTATTTCCAGAACCATCTCACCATCAGGGGCCCTGAATTAATGATACCCCTGTATTTCTCAGAGAGTGGTTGGTGAACCAATTGAAATGGGATTTTCAGTGGTGCTTGTTTTTAGAATGCAGATTCCTGGGCTTAACCTAAGATCACTGATGTTGGATTCTGGAATTATATTTTCACGTACCCGCTAGGTTATGTTTTTGCTCTGTAAATTTGGAAACCACTGCTTTTCTGGGATTAGTACCTGTTGCATGGGAACAATAGGAAACCCACCACCAAGAAGGCAGAAAATAAGGGGTGCCTGGGTGGCTCAGTGGGGTAAGTGTCCAACTTTTGATTTTGGCTCAGGTCATGATCTCTGGATTGTGAGATAGTCCCTCCGCCCTCCGCCCCCCGCCCCCCAACCCACCCCAGGCTCCATGCTGAGCGCAGAGCCTGCTTGGGATTTTTCCTTCCCTTTCCCTTCCCCCCTTTCCATTTCCCCCTTTTTTTTAAAAAAAAAAAAAAAAAGGTAGAAAATTGTTCTCATAATCAGTCTCTTGGATGCTGCTTTTTGCCTCCCTGTTTCTGTCCTGTGCTCATAACACTTCCAAATGCCTTGTCCATTGACTGCTTAATGTTTTACTTTGGATGTTCCCATACGCTTGGCCTCTTCTGACTGTAGTATTCTCCTTCCAGCATCCCATCCCCTTCCTGCTCATCAGCTTGTTTCTGATTCCTGCCACAGGCTCCTAGTATTTTTGCATGTTTATCACCTGTTGGTAACTTCAGGCTCACTTTTATAGCTCTGCACATGCTGTAATCTCTACCTGTCTTGCTTGGGGTTAATTTACTGCTCTGCTGTTTATGGGACCATGTGAGATGCTCCCTCCCTGGCTTCTGGCCTTCGATGCCCAAATATGAACCTATGTAGGAAGAATTATCTGTTCTCTGCTCTTTAATGTTATTTCCAGTTAATGAGCCTTCGTGGATTATTCTCTATATTTGAGGTACAAATCTTACGCTTTTCCCACTCTCCAAATGCTCTCAGAGTCTGCGGCTCTTGTTATTTTCCACTTTCCTCAACATATTCATTGGCTTATACTGTCGTCTCCTGATGTGCCTCCTGTGTTTGACCATTCACATGAAGGCCTAGCCAACACCCTGATTAAATTTAGTTTGTGGTCCTAATTTCTGCACTATAATTATCTATCCTCCAGTCATATGTTTGGGAATTCATCATCATTCAACACCCATTTAGCCCCAAGTTTTGCTGCTCTTGTTCCCTGTGAATTTTTGCTTTTTCTCTTAAAATTTAGGATAATCCTCTGCCCCCACCCCTGACATTTATTAGGATTGTTAAGACTCCTGTCAAAAATATTTGCTCCATTTTTAAGAAGTATCTTTGTCCCTAGCTCAGAGCCTCCCCTTCTGGTCATAGACCACCCGGGAAACTATTTTTAAAAGATCAGGTACAGCACATCCTGAGAGTTATATACGTTTGACTCTGCTTCCTAAGCTACCAGTGTTAATAAGAACACCAGATGAAAACACTCCCTCCATACCCAGCTCCTTCGGTCTTCCACTTAAGACTTCCAAGTTTCTGGAAAGCCTTCTACTTTTCTTCAAACTGACCAGACAAGCCAGAACAAGTGCAGACTGTCCAGTAGGTGCATGAGGTTTAGGACCTCACTTCTGAATTTTTGGGGGAATTCACAGGGAGGCAGGACAGCTAATATGGAACAGCAGGTAAACAAACAGGAAATTCCACAGCAATCCCCAAGGAATCACAATTATCTCTTCATGGGACTTAAGTCCTGTGATTGCTTTCATCTGCTCGGGTGACTGTGACCCTTAGTCAAGTGCCAAAGCTGTCTCATACCGGCTGGAGAGAGCTAACTGCTAAATGTTTAGGACCTTTGCAAGCTAGTTCTTTAATACGATCATTAATAAACATTAAATTATATTAACTTACAATGAAACAAATTGTATTTAAAAACAAAAGTAACATGGCTAACTGACAGGTGAAAAGAAGCTCAACATCACTTATCAGGGAAATGCAAATCAAAACAATAATGACATCACCTCACACCTGTGAGAATGGCTGAAATCAAAAACACAAGAAACAAGTGTTGGTGAGGATGTGCAGAACACGGAGGGGAACTCTTACGCACTGTTGGTGGGAATGCAAACTGATGCAGCTACTGTAGAAAACAATATGGAGGTTCCTCAAAAAAGTTAAAAATAGAACTACCCCAAATTCCAGTAATTGCACTACTGGGTAGTTACCCCAAAAAATACAAAAACTAATTCAAAGGGATACATCCACCCTGTGTTTATTGCAGCATTATTTACAATAGGCAAATTGTGGAAGTAGCCCGAGTATCCATCAATAGATAAATGGATAAGGAAAATGTGGTATATATGCAATGGAATATTATTCAGCCATGAAAAAGAATGAAATCTTGCCATTTGCGTCAACATGGATAGAGCTAGAAAGCATAACGCTAAGTGAAATAAGTCAGAGAACGACAAATACCACATAAATTCACTCATATGTGGAATTTAAGAAACAAAACAAACAGGCAAAGGAAAAAGAGAGGCAAACCAAGAAACAGACTCTTTTTTTTTTTTTTTTTGAAACAGACTCTTAACTCTAGAGAGCAAACTGATGGCTACCAGAGGGAAGGTGGTGGGGGGATTAAGGAGGGCACTTGCCGTATGAACACGGAATAATGCATAGAATTGTTGAATCACTATATTGTACACCTGGAACTGATATAACACTGTTAACTACACTGGAATTAAAGTTAAAACTTAATACAACACTAAAAAAATAAAAACAAAGGTAACAATCAAAATTCATCACTTCCTAATTATTTTACTATTATCTAAGCTCTTGAGGTTATTTATATCTATTGTGTCTGTACAGTAGAAATAATATATAATGGCAAACATCTGCACATTTTCTCCCAATTCTGTGTTAAGTAACATCAAGTCGGTTGTTTGAAGTAAGCCATGGTGAAAAGTATGTATACCACAGAAATCAGCAAATACTACAAGTCAGGCCTTATCCCATTCCCTCCCCCATCCCCAAGCAAGTTGATAAATATTTATAGTACATTACTGCTGTGAATCCACTTAGTAATAAAATGGAAAAACACAAAGGTACAATATAGTTACATGAAATTTTCCAACTTTAATTCACACTTTCCCATTTCCTCCAACCTGCTTTCCTTTCAAGGCGGTCTGACCTCTCCCAAGTCAAAACATGTGGAAGCATAGCATATATCAAACAGCTGATCTGAATAATGTTCATATTGAGTTGTTACTTTATTAATTGGCTCTCCTAAGGTGAAGTCAGAAATTGCTTTATATAAATTTTATATCTCATTTTTCTGTTCAAAATTCCTGCTCCTTTATGTACATTGTCCCCTAGACCCTATTCTGTACCTGTGTGTTTGTGCCAGTGTTTGTGCATACCCATGTGCTCTGTATAGTAGCTGTATACTTACTTCTTATTAGCTAACTTGAACCTCAAATAACAATTTAAGCCCAACTCTGTATCTAAGACACTAGAAAGGGAGATCATTAAATGTCTTAGAATCAATACTTGAATTCTTAAGAGGGAATTCAGGAGGAGGTCAGCAAATGTTATTAAAGGATCAGGAACTGGCTCAAGAAAATATAAAAAAAGTAAGACTCCTTATATGGCAATGATAAGGCTAATGGGAAACTGAAAGTGATCTTGGAGAATGGGAATTTTATACAGAGGAGTCATTGTTCTCTGTTTCCACTTAGGATGAGTTAAGAGAGATTCAACTTACAGCACTTCATAGAAAGAACTTGAGAAGAATTCAGTAAGAGAAAATTATCTTAAGGGTTTTTTTCCCCTTAAAGAATGTTTTTAATCAGCCATTTTAATCAGTGATTCTTTAGAAGCTTAATTTGGAGGTAGAGAGTCTTATTGCTAAAAAGTCACTCAAAAATACAATCAATGGAAGATGGGATGTCTGGATTTTCTCCAAAAGTAGATAGGGACTTTAGCTTTCTAAATATTCTCTGATGTTCCAAGCTCACCTGAAGATCCTATTTACTGAGGCTACCTCAAATAGATGGGTATGTATACATAAGGGATAAGGATATAAATACCTAAGACACATAATGCCAAACAGACCAAAAAAACATTCTGTCTGAGACTCAGTTTCTGATCATGTCAATGAGGTCCCTTTGTGGGAAGGTGTGAGAGAGCCTTAAATAAACAAGTTCCCCTAATAACTTACCATTTGTGTGTCTAATCACATTTTGAACCCATTTATGCATTAATAAGTACAACCTCCCGAGGTAATCACTTCCCTAGTTTTTTTTCTTCTAGTATTCTGGAATTTGTTAAATCTCTATGCCTATATTAAAATCCTTTTGAAAATAGAAAAAGTATAAACCACTAAATGTATTAATTGTTTAACTCAATTAATTATAGTTAATAAATTAAAAGTCAGAATTTACCCTACTCAAACCCTATAAGATGTAAGGCTTCTAAGGACTTGCTATAATTTGGCCTCTGCTTATCTATTTAAACTTTTCTCTCACCACAACCTTTCCCTAGCCCTTCCAAATCATATGCTTCAACTATACCAAATCATTGTCAGTTCCTTTAAATTGCCATGGGTATTTGGCAGAAAGATATTTCCCATTTCCGGAAGATGTTTCCTTCTACCATGAGGACTTCCTGACTCCCCCTGCCACCTCCTATCTGGTGTAGGTGCTGCTCCCATATGTTCCCATTGTGCTTTGTGCTTGCCTTCACCAAGAATATCTGAATTCAACTCCCCATTAGACTGCCAGGTCCTTGAAAATAGGGACTGTCCTTTTTGTTCATCACTCTATGCCAACGTAGTAGGCATTCAGTTATAATTATTAAACTTATAAATTAAATAGGTTAATAGCTTTAAAATAATATCACCACTATGTTCCATACTCAAAGCTCAGTCCATCAACTCTGGCCCTCTACCTGATTTCATGGTCATTAGAGTCATCGTTTTCTGAATCACATTAGGAATCATGCAGTCTCCCAAATGCAAGTTTATGATTATTTCATCCACGTATCAAGTCATGTTTTTGCTTTCTTTCCTAGTGGTGTCTGGGATTTCATTAAACTTTTTGGCTAATATCTTCAGGCAACACTTGTAGTGGCCTCAAGATCTATTTTATAGGTTGGAAAAGATCATTTATTTTTTTTATTATTATGTTATGTTAATCACGATACATTACATCATTAGTTTTTCATGTAGTCTTCCATGATTCATTGTGCATAACACCCAGTGCTCCACGCAGAACGTGCCCTCTTTAAAGATTTTATTTATTTATTTGAGAGAGAGAGAGAATGAGAGAGAGAGAGTACGAGAGGGAAGAGGGTCAGAGGGAGAAGCAGACTCCCTGCTGAGCAGGGAGCCCGATGCGGTACTCGATCCCGGGACTCCAGGATCATGACCTGAGCCGAAGGCAGTCGCTTAACCAACTGAGCCACCCAGGCGCCCAGAACGTTCCCTCTTTAATACCCATCACCAGGCTAACCCATCCTCCCACCCCCCTCCCCTCTAGAACCTTCAGTTTGTTTTTCAGAGTCCATCGTCTCTCATGGTTCGTCTCCCCCTCCGATTTCCCCCCCTTCATTCTTCCCCTAATTGTTCAAGACTGTTGAATCACAGATCTGTACCTCTGAAACAAATAATACATTATATGTTTAAAAAAAAAAGAAGAAGAAGATAGCGGAGGTAAAACTATCATCCTATAAAAATGGTTTGTAGGATAAAAAAGGCAGAAACAGTGAACTGCGTTTAAATTTGTCTTGTTTGATTTTGTATGTTATTGGTAGCACACGCTTCAGGCCTTTGTTAAACAAAACTGAAAAGCTACTGTGAAGTTCAAAAACATCTCCTCCCCTAAGGAACAAAAGCAGGAGAAACATTCATTGTGATGAGGGAAATTAAGCCTTGATTTTGAAACAGCTTTGTCCTCTCAAAGGTGCCTTATTAAGACAGGAAACCAAAACAAGCGTGGAAAAATAAAGGCAGGGATGATCAAACTAGTAAAGATTAGTTGAACATAAAGAAGTCTGCTCTAAAGTCATGTATAGGCTTTACTGGGAGAATATAAGACTGTCATGGCAGTGAGGTGTGAATTGGGGGGGGAGAAATCTTGGTCTATAAGAAATCTTTCTTGGCTTTATTAGTTTGCTCAAAAGCATATGATACTTTAAGCTTGGAAAATAACTTTCTTTTAAATAGTTTCAATTAAAAAGATGTTGATGTTAATTTAAAACCAGTTTTCAGCTAAGTTTTTTTTTAATAGTTTTATTTTTTTTTTTAAAGATGAGACACAGGAAGAGAGGGAACACAGGCAGGGGGAGTGGGAGAGGGAGAAGCAGGCTCCCTGCCGAGCAGGGAGCCCGATGCAGGGCTCGATCCCAGGACCCTGGGATCATGACCTGAGCTGAAGGCAGACGCTCAACGACTGAGCCACCCAGGCGCCCTCAGCTGATAAGTTATTTTTTAAGTTATTTCTCTATAACAGAACTTAGAAGTTTTAAATGGCATTTTCTGAAATAAATTGAGATTTTAAGTCCAAGTCATATCTCATAGGAAAATTGCAGGTGAATAAGGAAGGTCACCTTATTATAATTATTAGTAAAAATATAGTTATCTGCTTAGACTGTTATTAGGAACAAGCAAATTTTTTCTTTCCCTTTGGGAATAAAAGGGTCAAATGATACAAATCTGCTTGTGACTGATAATAAGTAAAGATTGGTGATTAAAGCACAGGTGTGCTTTTTTTCTGCCTCCCTCGCTCTTCATAAACTTGCTTTCTTAATGATTTTAATCAAAAGTTTAGAGAAAAATAGGATTGATTTTATGTTATGAGACTTTGAAAAGCAACCCAGGAGGGTTGAGACACTCTCAAACAAGTCATCTGGTAGTGATTGCAAATCATTCTGGTGGAGGAGAGAGGATAACCAAACGATTCTTCACACTGGTCCAAAAAAATCATCTGCACAAGAACAGGGGTGTGGAGACAGGTTTTAGTGGCACTGTGTATAAAAAGGGTGATTGTTATCTAGATCCACACACTCAACCTGGTTTTTATGTCTCACTAGTTTATTTTAATCTGAACAGTCAACAGTTCCATCACTTTTTTACCCATGACACTGACTTTTTTGAAGCATTTAAAGTTGTTTTGTAGCATATCCATCATTTCGGATTTGTCTGATTATTTCCTCTTGGTATCTAATCCTTTCCTGTCATTCCTCTTCCCCCTGACTCTCCTTTAAATTAGGTCTCAAACAAGGGTTGACCAACTATATAATTACTCACAGGCAAATCCAATTCCCCACTTTATTTTTGTAAATAAAGTTTTATTGGAACAGAGCCACACCCATTAGTTTACATATTGTCCATAGCTGCTTTCCTAGGGCAGGGTTGAACAAGAGACCATATGGCCCACAAAGCCTAAAATAATGATAGTCTGTCTCTTTCTAAAAAATTTTGCCAATTCCTCTACTAGAAAATTGGTTAGACTGAGATAAAGTATTTTTGGCACAGAGGTGATGTATTTCATATTGCATCATTTCAGCAGGAACAATGTCAGGCTATTAGTCCACTAGTAGTGATGTTGTTTGTACACTTAATTAAAGTGGCAATAGCCAGATCTCCCCATTGTACAGGCATGCTTTTTCCCCTTCTTTTCATTTAGAAAGTAATTCAAGGAGTGATACTTGGGCTCTGTGTAAATATCCTATTTACCATCTAAAAATCTTCCATCTAAAGATTTTACTATCCATTGATGGTCTTCACCTGAAATAATTATTACATTGGAGATTGAAAAGTGCCAGTTTCTAAATCTATTATGTCTTCAACATTTATGAGATGACAAAATGAAACAACGTAAGCTCCACTTATAATTTCTCTGTTCCAGACCTAGAATCAGCCATTTTCTTCTCAATTAATCCCTGTTCTTTTAGGTGAAAATGATATTTAGAAATCAATATCGAAATTGGTGTAGATGGTAATCTGTATGATTTAGTACCTGGAGTGTATGGCCCACAGGCTGAAACATTTATTATATAGCCCTTTACAGAAAAAGTGTACTGATTCCAGGTATTAGGGGGATAACAGAAGGGAGAGTCATTACATATTTAAATGCTACTAGGTATGCTCATTGCTATTGAAGTGTCATTGTTTCTAGGCCATTTCAGTGACCCTTTCCAGAGGGAGAAAAATTTGTTTAAAGGAAGAAAAAAAATCACAAATCTGTATTGGTATTTTCATTTTATATTTAATACTAAAGTTTAAAATTTTTTTAATTTAATATTGGTATCTTTTTTTGTATACTGTGCCCTAGTCCTGTTAACATTAAAACATTCCTTTAAGTGTTTTGTCCTACCACAAATGTAAAATATTTCAAGGTCACAATACCACTGTTACCACTAATATTAAACCTACTGAGTGAAGTTTGGGATTTCTTCCCAGTATTTTTCCCCTTAGAATTCATCCAACTGAGGATGTACAGAGTACTGGTTTCAAAAGTTAGTTGAAATAATATATTTTTTCATGTGGTTATATTATCTTAGTTGGGAAGGCTATAAAAACATTTAAATGATAATTAGGGAAATTGGAATATGGACTAGATACTAGAGGATATTATAGAATTTTTGTTCATTTTCTTAGCTATCATAATGGTATTGTGGTTAAATAGGTGATTGTCCTTATTCTTAGCTAAATCATGCCAAAATATTTACTGGTGAGATTTCATGATGTTTGCAACTTTCTTTTTTTTATTTTTTTATTTTTCTTTTCTTAGAAAACCTAGATTTATTTGTTAAACTATTACAAAGACGAGACAATTATCATCTTAAGTACTCTGAGGACATCATCCCAATTTCACTGGTTGTTATGGAAACCAACCCAAGAGGTTAGAAATTAAAGGATATAACCTAAGAGATTATAACAAAACAGACGGGTGACACATGGTGAAAAGAGTAAAAGCTAGTCAGAAGCACTTGTGTTAGTGGTAGTGTATGTGGCTAGGATGTTTCCCAAGAGGCTCCCTAAAGATGCCTGAGTGAAACAATCTGGGTCCCCAATTAATGAAAAGACCCTTACTCCTGTGGAGAATGAGCAGAGGCCAGGATTTCTGAGATCTTTCTGTCTTTCTTTTTAAGGGGTGAGGGAATGCTTAGGCTCTAAAGGGGTATATCTTAGATTCAGCATCCCTTTTCCCATCCTGTCTACCTACACCTTCAAGCGCCTGTGCATTCTCACCACGTGGGCCTGCCAGGTTACAGAAGATGCATAGAGTGAAGGCAGGAACTATAGGCCTACTCAGAGGGGACCTATACACAGAAAGTTTTGAGGTAGATCATAAACTACAAATACCCTCTTGGTTAATTCACCTTTGTTAATAAAGATCAAAGTTTCTTCTGCTGGTGACAACTTTTTGTCTCAGTATAGTCTGTCTCAAAAAAGAACTGGTTCAGATAAATTTTGGAGAAGGAAAAAGACTTTCTTTCATCAACACCTACTCCACAGAAGAGGCACCAAGTTCTTTCCTACAGTGAGGAGTAGAATCCCACAGCAGCATAAATCATTCTCAGTGATCACCATCTGCATCTTCGAACTGTCCAGCAACTGTTGGTATAGTATCTACCTCCATGCCATCTTCATAATCTCTTACTGAATCTTCTCCAGACTCCAGCCATGTTTTACTGGCTGCACACAGACTGAGACAGCATTTGTTCTAATCTCTTCAGTGTGGCTTGGCCTTCTGCTGTTAAATGGGATAATCCTTCTTCATAGGTGTAAAATGTAGGGATGTCTCCCTGCTCTTGTTCATGTGTGTCCTACATCCTATTCTTCTCCATCACAATCATCTGAACCTTCATCCTCAGGATCTGGATGCAAAGCCTGGCATTCACACATTGCAGTGAACGTTGCTGATTTATCACTAGGCACAAATCTAAATTCAGCAATAGGTTCAACATTATCATCAGTCTTCTTCAGCGACAGATTCTTTTGATTCCCCCCCCCAAATTTGGCATTCACCATAACATACAAATACTCTCATGGATAGGCATTTAGGTCCCTAGGCACTGCATGCACTCTACTGGTAGGGTATTCTAGTGAGAATCCTAATCCAGAGCCATCTAACCAAGACAGATGGCTCTCAGCCATGTAAAGGGTCCTGGGATGCCAAGACCCTTGCTGTTCAGTACAGAGCCCCTCAGCTGAGCCTGGCAGCAGGAAATTTTTGAGGAAGCTCCTTGCAGCAGGGAGCGCAGAGACACAGTCCTGGGGAGAGAACTGAAGCACAGCAACTCCAGCTGTTTGCCGACAACTTTCTTCTAAATAGTGTGGCAGACCACAGTGTGTGGGGGTGGGGTGGAGGGAAAGAGAGAGAGTGAGAGTACAGATGATAAAGCAAATAGGGCAAAATACTAAAAGTTAATCTGGGTAGAAGTTCTTTGTGCCATTTTTGCAACTCTTCCTTAAGCTTGGAAATTTTATCAAAAAGTTGGAGGTGGAGAAAAAAGAAAAAGATGATGATGAGGTCAATATAGATTTTTAAAAGTGATCCATATGCATGTGCATAAATGCTTTGTCACCTTGGGCAAGATTAATTAAGATGTATGTCCTGGGGAAGAAGCTTTAATTGTGCTCTGCTTTGGCAGGGGGTTAGAGCATACCTAGAGCTCTAAGTGTTTAATGTGAAAGGGAGCAGACAAAAAAGAATGCAATCAGAGGAGAGAATGATGCATTCAATTGAGTAGAATGTCAGGTTTTCCTAGCTTTCCTTCATTCCAGTTCAATTTATCTAGCGGCCAGTTAAGGATAGAACCCAAATACATAAGCATATTTGCAAAAAGCAACAGCATTAATGCTCTTCCCTTCTACCATCCCACTAGACCTGGGGTCAGCAAACTTTTTCTCTAGAGGGTGAGATAATAAATATATCAGGCCTTTTGCTCATAGAGTCACTGTATGTCACACTGTCATTGTGGGCCATACAGTTGCTGTATGTGTCACGCTAAGCATCCATAGACAAGTGAATGAACATGGTTGTGTTCAAATAAAACATTGCTTATGGACACAGAAATTGAAATTTCGTATAGTTTTCACGTAACATGATTTCTTTTTTTTCCAGCCATTTAAAAATGTAAAAAATATTCTTAGCTTACAGACAATACAAAAAATAGATAGAGGGTAGATGTGGCTCAACCCAGAAAACAAAAGGGAAAAACTTACAATTGCACCTTTGTGCTGGCAGCCTTTTAGCCGCCTCACTTGGCTCTGGTAAAGGAAAGGGGCTCCTTTGAATGGCATGACTGGGCTAAGCAGCTCTGTGCTTTTAAGCCATAGAGCAGATAGTAAATCTCTTCCCAGACTTCTAAGATTCAAGAGGTCCATCAGCTGTTCTAAATAGGAAGGCTTGTTCTAAGTTAGGAATCAGTGTAATTGGGAGGAGTCATGATGTAGGTAATAACAACTAGAATCTTGGTCTATCAGCCCAGGATCCTGGAACTAGAGAGGTTTCTCATTTTCTTCCTTCTACAAGTGAAGGCACCTCATCTACTGTCTTTTTACTCTGGGGCCTTGCCATGACAAACTGATCTCACGTTAGCACCTCTGTGCAATCCAATTGTCTGCTTGTAGATGTAAACTTGCCTTATTTAAATAAATGTATGTTAGATAATGACACAAATAACTTCCTAAGGAATAACTTTTATTTACAATAATTTTTATCCTTTGATAATATTTCCATAGTGACCCTGAGCTATGATATGTGCTGAATCATGATGGGCCCCTTTGGCCAGTCAGGGTTTTCCCCTAAGCCCCTCCTTCATGGCAAATGACAAATGAGTTGAAAACATACCTCTCCAAAAAGAGCTTATGAAAAGGAAGGGCTTATAGGGATGGAGATGGAGATGGGGAAGGAGAAGTACATAACTATCCTCAGTATTTAAATGGTTGTCAAGGGAAAAAAGTTTCAGACTTGCTTAACTTGCTCTCAAGCAATAGAAGGAAAATTGATGTGTGGAAGCTGATGAGACAGAGCTGGGCTTATTACCAAAAAATAAAGAAATAACAAGAGGAAAAGAAAAAAATTCAATAGCTGTCCAAAGATGAAATGGACTGCCTTGGAAGACAGCAAGTTTAGCATCCAGAGATATACACATACCTAGGTTGTATGACCACTTAGTAGACAAAAGATTCAAAAACTGAAACCATTGAACTAGGTAACTTTTAAGATTTATGACATTTAACACAGGCCTGACACTTTTGAGATGGCATTCTTTTCTTAAGAAAAAAAGGGGCAAAGATAAATAACCATAAGAGTGAGGCAACTCCTTATTCCTCTATTTAACCACAACAAAGACAAGTGTGACTCATTCACCTACAACAAATTGAGGCCCTACCATTCGCCTAATAGTGCTTTATTCTAGTTATATGCATTCTCCCATTTAATGACTATTTATGGAGGTTGTGTTATCTACAATATGCCAAATATGAGGATGTTGTAGTGTAGACACAGATTCTGTTCACATAGAATTTACAATTTATTGGAAAAGATAAAAATCTAATGAGTAATTACAATTAAAATATGGGTGTTGAGATTGTGTAGGCATTGTAATGGTCTTTAAACATGATGACAGGGGCGCCTGGGTGACTCCGTCAGTCAAGTGTCTGCCTTCAGCTCAGGTCATGATCTCAGGATCCTGGGATCCAGCCCCATATCCCTGTGGGCTCCCTGCTCAGCAAGAAGTCTGCTTCTCCCTCTTCCTTTGCCCCTCCGCCCACCTGTACACTCTCTCACACAAATAAATAAAATGTTTTAAAAAAATAAACATGACATCAAATTATTTGATACTCCCCCTATTGAGAGTTTGGGGCTAAATTCCCTTCACTTGAATCTGGTTGGGCTTATAACTACTTTGGCCAATAGATAAAATAGAAGTAACACTGTGTGATTTCTAGGTCATGTGGTTTCTGCCTTGTTTGTTGGAAGATGAGTTTCTGGAGCCCTGAGGTAAACTGAGGAGTCCAGCCACTCTGAGCCCACTGTGCTTTGAAGAAGTCAAGCTTCAGAGAGAGACCATGCAGAGCTCCACTTGATAGTTTCCTGCTACTCCCAGCTTTCTAGTCATCCCAGTCCAAATGAAAGAGGAGGTCATCAGAGTATTCCAGCTCCAGACACTCAGGTCACTCCCAGCCATCCACATTTTCCAGGCTGAGAGTCTAGACATCATGGAGCAGAGACAAGCCATCCTCTCTGGGACCTGTCCAAACTCCTGACCCAATGAATCCATAAGCATAATAATAACATCATTGTTATCCCATGCCAATAAGTTATGGGATGGTTTGTAACAAGAGTTCATCACAACAGGCCCATGAGAACATGTATTAAGAAGACCTAACCTTGTTTAGGGGCCAGAGAAGTCCTCTGAGGAAGTCACATTTGAGCAGAGACATGAGGAGTAAGAATTAGCTACAAGAGTGTTCTCAGAAGAAACAGTCTGTTTGAAGAGCCAGTGGAGGCAAGAGAAATACTGGGGCCCTTTTGGACCTGGTAGCGTGTAGAAGTCCAAAGAGGAGTGGGATGAGCAGGAGTCAGGTGGGAAGTAAAAGATGAAGTAGAGTTTGACCATGGTCATCTCATAAGCAATATTATGGCATCTGAAATTTATCAGAAGTGTGAAGATAAACCACTGAAGGGTTTTTGGTATCAGAATCACATGACTGGATGTGTTTGCATTGCAGGCAAGGATGAAATAGTGAGAAGTAATAGCCTTATTTCTGGTGAGAGATAATAGTAGGCTGATCAGGATGGTAACAGGGATCAATATCCAAAAGGTAAATTCATGGCATTTACTAAGCCTTTGGCTCTGGGAATAAGAAGTGAGAGAGGGAGGAGTCACCTGACTGGGCAGCGGAGTGAGTAGTGGTGTCATTTACCCAAAAGGAAACTGTGGAGGAAGAACAGATTAGAAGGGGTGATGAATAGCTCGATCTGGGGTATGGAGAATTTGAAGTGCCAGAGAGACATCCATGTGGCAAAGCCAGGAGACAGTTGGTTAAACACTATAGGTAAGGAGGAGAATATGGAGAGGAACTAATATTACCAAGTGAGTATTTTAATCCAGGTACTGTTATTTCCCTTGATTCTGATAACAACCATGAGGGAGTGTTCAGAGAGGTAAGTAACCTGCTTAAGATCAGAGAGACAGGAAGTGTAGGGTAGAAATTTCAATATAGATCTTCTTATTCTAGTTCCAAGTAAAAGACATGTGGTACTATTTTCCACTTTAAAAAAATCATAATGTTGGGTGATACTCTTTGGATTTGGAAAGCAGCAAAATCAGCATTTGAGAATGCCTCTCTAGTCAGTTTAGTGGGTGACCTGAAAAGCTAGTTTTGAAAAGGGGCCAGAGAAAAAGAAAGCTGTCCAGCTGTCCAGCTGATCCACTTGCAGACAGCAATGCCACTTGGCCCTATGACACCATGGATTCACTGATGTATTCTGGATGATCAGAGTGTTCCATAGAGCTTGTCTAGTTGAGACCTCCAGGATTCAACAGCACACTCAGCCCTTCTTTGAAAGTTGTGATTTTTCTTTTAAGAACTAGCTCTTGGTTTAATAAGGGACCCTGATAATTATTACAACTATCATTTGACAAGCAGGCACAATGTGGTAGGCATTGTGGTGTTTCCATGTTTAACTTATTTATTTCTCATAAAAATCCATACGAGATAGGTATCATTTTTTAATCTACCTTTTATAGACGAGGGTGGTATCAACTGGATTTTTGACTTCATGACAGCAGGTGACAATGAGACTCTAGCTACTCATAATGAGCTGGATGTTATCTGAGCAACCTGGCCATAAAGCTGGGAGTGACTATCAGCACAGACTAATGAAATGAAAATAGATTGAGCTTGAGCATGAGCATGACTGGAAGACACAGGTAATTTGTATGAACAGGTGGCTCATCGTCCACACTGACATCCCTCCCTCAACCCACACATATGGCCCAAAGGGCATTCCCAATAACTAGTTGACTGGAGAAGGAAAAAATGAGCCAGATTTATAGCCAGGTCTACACACATACTGGCCCCAAACAAAAGTAGACATCTATGGTGGGTGGCTCTGCTCTGAAATCTCCCTAAAACATGGTAATAAAAGGGAAATTTTCCATGTGGGTATAATTTCAAGAGGAATATCCCAATGTTCACTTTACCTGAGGTAAAGGATTAGTGACTGCCACATTAGGTACTCAAATACTTTTAGGTAAATGAATATATAATGGATTAATAACAATTTGTAGACAGTAGTTAATGGCTTGGTCAGCTGGTTGGGGACATCGAAGGAATATGGTTGGAGGAATCATGACAGGAAGATTCAGAGAGATTATGTGGATGGACCTAATGGAACTGGTTCAGATTGTGGGGATAATTTACAGGTGGTTTTAAAGAATTGGATGGAAGAGATGATCTGCTGTATGTGTGTCAGTCTTCTCCAGCAAATGGGTACCTGTTCAATGGGCTCATGATAAAATTCTCCCAGTGGTGGGAACAAAAGTTGTATGTTGCTCAGTTACATGAATTTACCCTATTCAAGGCTGATCTGGCTGCTGTCAGTCTGAGTCCTTGACAGGGTAAAATACACCAGGGAAATTAGACAGTGTTAGCTGGTTACAACATTCTATCACACTCATTCTATCATGAGAAAGGCAAAAAGAATTTGGATTTTCTTTCCCTATATACCATGTGTGCACCATTTGTGCCCTCCTAGTACATCCCACAAGATGATGCCTCTTCCTAAGGAACTCCCTTAACTGTGTAAGAAGTAAGGCAATGGGCTGAAGTCCATATGCTGCTGTCCTTATAAAACAAAGAAATGGCCGATTGAAGACTCAGATACATCATGAGCTGTGAGATAGTATTTTGTGAGGTTGGTGCTATTTTACAGGAGGTGGTTTTGCTCTGAAGTAGTGGCCAATATATTGTGCTGTTTCACAACACAGCCAGATCATGTACAGTGGGAATGGTGCTTTTCACTACTAACCCTAAAGACCCATTTGCAAAATCTTTTTCCCATCCTGAGACTAATCTCTGCTGGTTTTAACTTCTAATACTGCCACCAGGAGGATAACAATGGTTACACCGAATTGGGAGCTGATGCAAATATTTGCCTTTTGGGGTTTATCATACTACTAAGTAAACAGGTAGAAAAGGAGGTTACAGTGGGGGAACAGTTGACATCAGGGGGATATAGGACTGCTGTTACTTAACAGAGGCAGGAAGAAGTAGATGGAATCCAAGGAACTCCTGGGATACCTTCCGCTATTGCATGGCCAATGGTAAAAGTCATCATATACATGCCAGTGTAAGTCACCCCATTGGGTAAAGAACCTCACCCAGCCAAGATACTGGCTGAAAGCAAAGAGTAAATGTAATGCATGGAAAAGAAAAATCATAAATTTGAATTGTGATCTTGACCGTTTACTGAAGGTGTTCATCATCGGCCACACACACACATGCACACACATATATACATACATATAATATGTATAAATACAGATCTTCCTCGACTTATGATGGGGTTACATCTCAATAAACCCATCATAAGTTGAAAATACTATCATTTGATAGTACATATAATAGATACTATCATACCTAACCTACCAAACATCATAGCTTCACCTCGTCTACCTTAAATGTGCTCAAAACACTTGCATTAGACTACAATTGAGCAAAATTATCTAACACAAAGCTTATTTTATAATAAGGTGTAGGAATAGCTCATGTAATTTATTAAATATTGTACTAAGAGAGAAAAAAAAGGAATGGGAATAAGTGTATCGGTTTTTTACCCTGGAAAAATTCCAGGCATCCTGCGGCTGCCTGGAAGCTGCAGCTCACCACCACTGCCAGCATCAGGAGAGAGGATTACACTGCAGATCACTAGCCCAGGAAAAGATACCAAATCCTAAATCCATTTTATATATATATACTAATTTTATGTCTGCTTTCTTCACCTCTATCTTCCTTACAATTTTACATAAGACATGTTTATTGGTAGTAAACTAAAACTTGGTCCATAGGTTATGGAATATTGGGATGGATCATAACAGAACCAGAGGACAATAAGGCAAAAAGATATCATTTAGAGTTATATCTATTAATCACTTTGAGTGTTAGGTAGAAGGAAATTTTTTGGCAGTGTAGAATAAAAAGAAGAGTCTGTTGATTTTGCCAACTATACTTGTAGACAGTAAGAGACATTCTTTTTTACTGTTCTTTCCTTTTGTTTTCTCAGCTTCTGAGCCTCCTTCCTTCTTTTGAAGAAATCTCCCCTATAAAGTGATGTCAGATACCTGCTTTCCCACCTTTGCAGCTAACTCATGAGCATTTGACCTGACTTCAGCCCAGCGGGTGCTTCACTTGGAAGCCAGTGATACAAAGAAGCAGGGCCTGGGAAGGCTACTGGCAGAGCAGCAAGGCATGGGTATGAATAAAGGCAGCACTGCCAACTGGGATGTCTGGACTCCAGAGATGGCATAAGAGAAGGTGCAAGCTGTGGCATCTAATGGTCAGTGGCTGGACTTGCTGGGATGATTCTGTGCAGGGAGTTGGAGTACAGCCTTGACTCTTCTTATCTTCTCAACCTCTGTTATTCCCAATCATTTTCTAAGCCCAGTTTCCGCAAAGGATTCCAAAAGCTACCCTAATATAAAATATTTTTTATTGCAAAATTCAAGCAGAAATCA
This sequence comes from Callorhinus ursinus, assembly GCF_003265705.2. Lineage (NCBI taxonomy): Eukaryota > Metazoa > Chordata > Mammalia > Carnivora > Otariidae > Callorhinus > Callorhinus ursinus. The sequence continues at coordinate 70,722,841 of NW_027397064.1, read as the reverse complement.
TTTCTGTTGTTTGCAAACTAGAACCCTAGTTAATACAAGGAGGCTGGGCTAGATGCTTTCCAAGATTCCACCCAGCTCTAAAATTACATTACTCTATAAAACTCATATTAAAATACATAAAGTAAGAAAATAACCTAGATTGCAAACATGTTTCTTTCACTAAGTAATTACTATTTAATATCATCTGATAGCTCTGTGCGTGTGTGTGTGTGTATGTGTGTGTGTGTGTGTGCACGCCTTACAGGAGTAGTTTCAAGCAAAGGGAGAAAGGATAAACAAGTGCTTGAAGCTATATTGTACCCACCACAGTGGTGGTATTTTGTGAAAGTTACCATTATTTCTCCCAGCCCATGGCTTTATACATCCTTCATTTAACCATGCTTGCTAAGTTTCCACCTACCTAGCCCTGCAGCTTTAGAAAATCCTCCTAGAGTTTATGCCTAATAGGTCAGTATTTCATTACTTGAAAGTGCTTAGTAAAACTCCCTAGCTAAGGAGGTAGTGATAAAAACCTCAGTAACCTAAAGCGTGGTTGCCCCTACTTCACTCACAAATACTGTTGGGCATTGGAGGACCCAGCATCCCTTTGCTGCAGAAAGGACACAGCAAATCACTTGCCTCTATATATTGGTACAAATGTTGAATGGCAGAAAGGCAATGCTGTTTCAAAACAACCCAATGCCCAGTAAGAAACTTTTGAATATCTGTAGCATTAATTATGGACCAAGATAAAAGTCTCTGTTCCTGGAGGAGAGAATATGAGATAAGTGATCCTTTTTTTTAAAATATTTTATTTATTTATTTATTTGACAGAGAGAGACACAGCAAGAAAGGAAACACAGCAGGGGGAGTGAGAAAGGGAGAAGTAGGCTTCCCGCCAAGCAGGGAGCCCCATGAGGGGCTCAATCCCAGGACCTGAGCCAAAGGCAGACGCTTAACCAACTGAGCCACCCAGGCATCCCTGAGATGAGTGATTCTTGAGAAGACCACAGCATCTAGCTATTATTCTATTTGAAATGGTAGCATCTGTGGTCACTTCACTGACACATACATATGAAGGACAAATAATGCTGGGTACTAAAGGGAAGCAATAATGCATATTTTGTATAAAAATATATTATAAAGGGGTTCTGAATATTGCCCTCTCCCAAACACATACCTGTTGACATTCCATTTTATGTCCTAAACATGTAACTCTAACAGACAGATCAATATGGCATATGGTAGAAATCCAGGAGCTTTTTAATGAGCAAAGGTTTCTAAAATCAAAAATCAAAGTTGTAAACAACAAATTAAAGCAACCAAAAGTACTAAACGAAAGGCACTCTCTGATTGCTGTGGTTTGGTAAGGATCATACATCTGAAGCTGGGCTTGACGATCAGGAGATAAATCGTCATCCAAGACCTCTACAATGACCCTTAGCTGAGCCATCTCTGCCCAGCTGGCGCTCCGTCTGACCACTGGCACAAGCTTGCTTGTATAGTTTCACATTAAAACCACTGTACATTGCTTTGTTCATAAACTTCTTAGCCTCCCTCTGTCAACTATGCTTGCTCAGCTAAGATTCATTCAAGGACTATTACAATTAAGTCCAAATAATCTGTGTATTCATGCCTCAAAGTATGAAAATACACACACACACACACACACACACACACACGTATATACATGTCAGAGTTATGTTATACTGATGAGCAGGTTCTCAGTATTATTATTTTTAGACAAAATTGCCTCTGTGGGTTGGAAAATGGCATGTTGGCTACCAGTGGGGTCTATTTCAGTCTTTTAAATTCTAATTTGTGAAACATTTCTAATACCCTTTAAAAGACAAAACAGACAGTCTTATTAAGAACTATATTTGTTTAATGCCTCACAGTGATCCTTGATTGATATCATTTGGCACATCCACTTGGAATGGGGATTTGGTTGACAGAGATTTAATGAACAAGAGCATTCCACTAATTTTGGGAAATCTCTTGCTGAGAAGCAAAAACATAACAAATGTTTGTAAAGTTTCTGTTGAAGTCACTCTAATAAACATACTCTTTAAAAATCACAGATTAGGGTGCCTGGGGGGCTCAGTTGGTTAAGCGACTGCCTTCGGCTCAGGTCATGATCCTGGAGTCCCGGGATCGAGTCCCACATCGGGCTCCCTGCTCCGCAGGGAGTCTGCTTCTCCCTCTGACCCTCTTCCCTCTCGTGCTCTGTGTCTCTCATTCTCTCTCTCTCAAATAAATAAATAAAATCTTAAAAAAAAATAAAAATCACAGATTAGACTGTGAACCCACTTTAAATGCCCTTAATGTCTTCCAATACAACATGCTGAATTTTGCATATTGTTAAGAAAAGACATGGAAAATAGAGAGAAACATCTGGTTTTACTACTTAGAAAATGCAATAATTGTCAATTCCCTGCTGTTGGCAAGCACCCCAAAACATACACTAGATTAACAAAGCCAGTTTAGTGTTAGGAAGGCAGCTGGCTCTAGTTTCTTCCTTCCCAAATGGTCATCACCATCTTAAACTTCAAATGTGTACTGTTTTGCAACATAGAAAAACTCCCTTCTTTTGCAAACAACAACTAAAAACTAGTGTTTGTTACTACACAAGGCATTGCTTTCTCCATTAAACACATACCCATGCACGTGTATGCACACACATACACACCTGCTTAGAGAGAAACATGCAAGATTTTTGCTTGCAGAGGATTCTTGAATTGATAAACTCCTCCATGAATATAAAGTTTCATCTCCATGACTTCCCTATTTCAATGAGGGAATAGCATCGGAAGAAAAAATTCAGAGGCACTTCTACAAAAAGTGGGGTCTTCTCAAGACCCCAATGAAAGATTTGGGTCCATACTTCAGAAAGTATAAAAAGAAGTTTAGTATACTAGTCCTCAAACTTCACTGCACTTTAGAATCCCCTGAAGATTTTCCAAAAACTGTTGGGACAAAAATCCCATTGCCACAGATTCTGATTTAATTGGTTTGGGGCCTGGCCTAGGCATCAGGACTTTCAAGTATTCTCCAGGTGATTCTGTTGTAGCAAAGAGTACAACCAGTGCTCTAGTATTACATTAGCATTGACCAATGAAGGTGTTATATCTTTACCTTCCATCTGTTGGTCATGCCAGCTTCATTCAGTCTTCTGGTGAAGAAATGTTAGCCGAGGAAGTCTGCTTTAGATATCTTTAAATTATCCTCCAGAGCATATAGTTAAAAATTTAAATATGTTAAAGTTATTACAAAGGAGGTAAGTGGGAAAGGAAGGCTTTTTATTAAATTACAAGGAACAACAATGAATATAAATAAGTGAAATGTCACATTTACATCCATCCTTGTAAAAATAATAATTGGCAAATACAGAAAAAGGAGAGTATACATTAGCTGCACTTCATAGAGATGAACTTCAGAGAAGTTAGAGACTGAACATTTTAACAAGCATTTACAAAATGCCATAATGACAAGAGGAGAGAGAACCCTGTTCATGGAAAGATGATTTAATTTCTGCTTATTTACTCTGCAACTTTCAACGGTAATGGGAAGCAATGATGCTTTCTACTCCTCCTTGTGCATATCTAACATAAAGAATGCTCCGTAAAGGGGCACCTGGCTGGCTCAGTCAGAAAAGCATACAAGTCTTGATCTCAGGGTTTTGAGTTTGAGGCCCACCTTGGGTGCAGAGATTACTTAAAAAATAAAATCTTAGGGCTGCCTGGGTTGCTCAGTCAGTTAAGGGTCTGGCTCTTGATTTCGGCTCAGGTCATGATCTCAGGGTGGTAAGATCACACCCCGCTGCGCTTCTAAGTGTGGAACCTGCTTAAGATTCTCCCTCTCCCTCTGCCTCTCCCCATGCTCACTCATGCACTCCCTTTCTCTCTCTTTCCCTAAAATAAATAAATACATCTTTAAAAAAAAAAAGCCAATTCCACCTGTCACTTTTTACATCTTTAAGTGTGGCTATGAGAAAATTTTAAATTATATGTGTGATTTGCATATTATTTCTATTGGATAGTACTGTCTTGTACCCTGGGGAGGTAGAAGGATGAGATGAAATTGCACAGGGAAATGAGGACACTGAAGGGTGTCAGAGCCTGTAGGCTAACCAGTCATTCCATCCTTCCTTTGAAGGAGGTTTCCTGACCTCCTGCAGAGACTGGAGTCGGTATTTTACCCCCCTAAACAGATAGAGATAATCCAAAATGAGATCATTTTGAAATGGAAGTGCCTGAGATACTTTTAATTGAAAAGTTTTCATCTTTCTTTATTACCCTGCAGGAAGGGGTCTCATAAAGAAGCTGAGATCAGTTATTATTCTTCACACATTTGGGAGTGGTGTGAGTAAATATTTGACCTCAGTACAAAGTCTTTAATAGAATTGATATCATACTTTTATATAAATTTTGAACCCTGCTTGGTTAATCATCCTGCATACATTAATCTCTCACCAACAGGAAAAAATATATATTGCCCTAGTGAAACAGATTGAAAAAGTAATGCTGAAATAGAATACTATTTGGCAACAAAAAGGAAAAAAAACAATACATGCTATAACATGGATGAGACTCAAACACATTATGCTAAGAACCCAGATGCATTACATTTATATAAAATGTCCAGAAAAGGCAAATCTATTGAGACAGAAAGAGATTAGTGGTCATTTGGAGCTGGGAGTAGGATCGGGAATTAGTGGAAATGGGCATGAGAGATCTTTCTGAGATGATGTAACATTTACACCATGTTGTAAAACTGGACTATAGCAATGGTTGTACAACTATAAAATTTACTAAAAATCATTTAATTGTACATTGAAAATAAGAGAGTTTGTAATATATAAGTTGTTCTCCAATAAAGAGGTTTTTTTTAATGTTTAAAGTAGCAGGGTCAGTAGCTTCCCATAAAGCATTCTAAATTTTTGCACATTGTTATGGAAAGATGTGGAACATACACAAGTAGAAAAAATTGGAAAGAATCAGTAACCTTGCCTTTGGCAAATACCCTAATATCGACCAATTTATTGTTAGGATATCAAAAATGATGTGTAAACTATTTAGATAATGAAACCCGATTTCAAAACTTGTAGAATGCAGCCAAAGATACACAGAAAAAAAGGAACCTATAGCCAAATAAATTTATTAGAAAATAAAAGAGCTTGAAAACAAACTAAAGCTTTTAACCTAAGAGGATAGAAATTAGCTCAATAATATTCAGGACCATGCTTCTTTCTCGGTCTTCCCTCAAACTCCACTCCCAATGAAACAAGTCATCATGTTTCACCTAATCTAAATACTTGATGAACATTTATCACCTCTGCATCCCCAATGCCACTTCCTAGTTCATACACTTTTCCTCACACAGCTACCAAAGAAAATTTATTTTTTTATAATTTTTTTATTGTTATGTTAGTCACCATATAGTACATCACTAGTTTTTGATGTAGTGTTCCATGATTCATTGTTTGCGTATAACACCCAGTGCTCCATGCAGTACGTGCCCTCTTTAATACCCATCACTGGGCTAACCCATTCTCCCCACCCCCTCCCCTCTAGAACCCTCAGTCTGATTCTCGGAGTCCATAGTCTCTCATGGTTCGTCTCCCCCTCTGATTCCCCCCCTTCATTTTTCCCTTCCTTCTCCTAATGTCCTCCATGCTATTCCTTATTTCCACAAATAAGTGAAACCATATGATAATTGTCTTTCTCTGTTTGACTTATTTCACTTAGCATACTAAAGAAAATTTAGAATCAGCTTCTTGGTCATCAATTTCTATTTATTCCAAAATAACTTCCAAGCCTTCACCAGAAAAAAAAACAACTATGAAATCTTTTACAGAAGCTGAGAGAAGACTTGAACTGGAGAGCTATTCCAGAAGGATGATCCTAGATTAGAGATTAAATTTGGTATGTATGTCAGCATTCTGTAACAAAAGTTCAATGCAAACAATCAACAGGATTTTTTAAAGTGAAATTTGACATAAGAATAAGATTTTTGAAAAGAATAATGAGTGAACACTTGCTCTATCAGATAGCAAAACAGATTAATTAAAACAACACAGTATCGATGTAGAAATATAAATATAGATCAGTTTTTATTTAATCTAATCAAGAGTCCATATGGATATGAAAGTATAATTAGAAGTATAATATATAATAAAGGTGGCATTTCAACTCAGTGGGTTAGGATGAATCATTAAATAATTGGTGTTGAGAGAGTTGGCTATCAATTTAGACCAAAAAATGAAAGACACTTAGCTCATATCATTCTTGGAAATAAATTCCAGATGGCTAAATTTTAGAAGAAATGTGGATAATATATACTATTTAAAAAGAATTAGGTACATCTATTTGCAGGGGTGCCATGTATCATTTTGAAGTTTGTGCTTTGCAAAGGCAATGCTGGCCCAGGAGTATAAATAGGGAATGACATCCAGCTTTGTCACTGCTTGTCAAGCTGACTGCCATAGTTCAGAAGGGGGTCTTTTCCTAATTTGTCTATTCAGGTAGGGAATCTATGTACTTTTGCCACCAGAACAGAGCACCTTTTCTAATTGGCACAAAAACCTTATCTTCCAGCAGTAACCAGTAAATAGTAGTTAATAGTAAATAGGTAATTTGTAGATACATAAATGCTTTTCTAAACACAAATGGTTGCTATAAACTGAACGTGTCCCTCTAAAATTCATATGTTGACGTCCTAACCCCCAATGTGATGGTGTTTGGAGATGAGGCCTTTGGGAAATAATTAAGTTTAGATGAGGTCATGCGGGTGGGTCCTCAGGATGGGATTCGTGTCTTTGTGAGAAGAGACACCAGAGAGCTACTGTCTCTCTCCCCACCTATGGGCACAAAGCAAGAAAGCACTTGTCTATAAGCCAGAAAGAGTTCTCCCCAGAAACTCACCATGCTGGCACCTTGATCTTGGACTTCAGTCTCCAGAACTGTGAGAAAATAAATTTCTGTTGTTTAAGCCACCAGTCTATGGTACTTCATTTGTTATGGCAGCTAGAGCTAATACAATAGTATTGTATAATAAAATGTATTGGGGTGTTTTTTTTTTTTTTTTTTGGTTTTTGTTCCTAAACTCTTTTTTTGTATAGGGACATAGAAAGAGTGTGTATGCATATGTATCAATAGACAACTGATAACAGAAGGGACTTCTAGAGAAGACACTGTATGAGAGTAGTGATCAGGGACACTTTTGCTTTAACCTCATGTTTTGTTTTTAATAAAAATGTCCTCATTATTACATGTTTTATCTAAAATATTAAAATGCTTAAATATTTTGAGAAAATATTGTTAGAAGGTATCTTATGTTTTAAAAATTCAATTGATAGTAATCACATATTTAATGTGTGCTACATTCAATACTTCTTTAATCCTTACAACACTCCTATGAAGTAGACACTAGATATGTCTTTATTGTACAGACAAAGAAATTTAAGCACAGGGAAGTTGAATAACACACCCAAAAGTCACATAGCTATAAAGAATAGAGCCAGGATTCTAATGTCAACAACCTGATTAAAGAACCTTCCCTCTTAGCTTCTCCAGCATGTTCCAAAAGAGAATAGGGCTTAGGAAATTAGGAGGTTAGTGAAAACTTTGGCAGAAACAATTTCAATAAAATAAAATAACTCTTAACTATATGAAACAAACTGAGGGTTGCTAGAGGGGAAGTGGGTGGGAGGATGGGGTAACTGGGTGATGGGCATTAAGGAGGGCACTTGATGGAATGAGCACTGGGTGTTATATGCAATGGATGAATCACTAAATTCTACCTCTGAAACCAATAATACACTATATGTTAATTAAATTTAATTTAGATAAATTAAATACAGATTATAACTGAGGGTGAAATACAGATTATAACTGAGAAGGAAAACATAATAAATAAAATGAATCGCTATATCTTTTTATGTTGAACCACATGAAACTGCCAATACTTAACTATTTCTGACCTGCAGAAATGGAATTTTCTTATGGTTTGACCTAATATATCTGCTAATTTATGAATATTGTTTTCAAGAAACTTAGAATTAAAAAACAGAAGAAAATAAACAAGAGAAAATTTTAAACCCTCAAGGCCATGTGTGTGTATTTTTAACAGATCTGGAAGCTGTTTCAAGCTTTTATTTTGATATTAAAAAAATGTGCCTCCAGTTAAAAAATTAAATATGAGGTTTGTGAACTGTATTTCAGTAGTAGAGAAAAAGCAATTAGCCAAATTTCTTAGTGTCAGGGTGGTTATAAAAGAACACAACTTCTGGTTCTTGCCAAAAGCAAAAGCTACCAGCAGTTTTTACATGTTGAACTCCATCTCCCTAAGTCACAGAATGAAGACATGCTTTCATCTACAACATTATCTGAAATTTTCTGGGAACTATTTCTTGATATATTATATTAGCCAGATATTTTAATGACCTTCCTCACTGATTTCGCATTGGCATGCAAGTACTGGATTCATAATTATCCAAATCTACAACATTTCACATGAGTTTAACATACAGATCATAGACCCCTAAAAGTTGATAGCTCACTTAGCCCTCAGAAGCTGCCCAGTTCAATTTTACAAAGAACAAAGCAGAGCCTCATAGAAGTTAAATGAATGGTTTTGGCCAATTCATACACTATTCCAAGAAGATTTAAGACTAAAACCTTGGTCCCCTGGTTCCTAGTCCTTAGTACTCTTTTTGCTATGTGTGATATGCCTATTTTTTCCTGTTATGTAATGCAGATTAATCTGATTTTCCTTCTCTTCTTTTCAACTGGAGTTCTGAGTCAGCTAATCTTGATAATTATTGGAACAGGAAGCAAAAGACTGAAATGGCTCTGTAATCAAAGAAACTCCCTGGCTATGAGGGGAGATTCTATTAGAAGCATGTCTGCTATATGCTGGGACCTCACATCTGTTCTGTTTTTCCCACCCCCTTTAATTCCTGTGGCTCTCTCTTGTTTCCCCAGCATAGCTTCAGACTATCCAAGCAGCCTTTGACCTACATCATTGTCTTGCTCTTTAGTGGGATTTTTGTCTCTGACCCATGGCATGACCTATCTACTGGTTTCCACTTTATCTTAGTTTGTGCTTATTTGGCTGGTTTCTCATTGGCTGTTTCACTTCTTAGCCTAGAGCCTTGGCTTTGCTGTATTCTCAGTTTTCTCCATAATAGATTAAAGTGAACTCTAAAATCCTGAGATACCTAGAAAATGATATAAATTTCATCCAGAAAATCCTTAGGAATTGCCTGGCATTTATGTGGAACTCCAGATTTACTCTGAAACCTTGGTGACTGGAGTTTGAGATAACTGTCCCATCCTTACAAAGGAAGCTTCCTAGATAAAAGTGAACCTCATTGTATAAAATGGTTATATCTTCCAAGGTTATGTATAAGTCTAAGGCGTAATTTTTATTTTGTATTTATTTTTTTTAAGATTTATTTATTTAGAGAGAAAGAGAGAGTGGGAAGAGTCAGAGGGAGAGAGAATATCCAAGCAGATTCCTGCTGAGTGTGGATCCCAACTTGGGGCTCGATCTCACAAACCATGAGATCAGGACCTGAGCCACTCAGGCACCCCTAAGTGGTAATTTTTAAATAGACTTAATTTTTAAAGTAGTTTTATGTTCACAGCAAAACTGAGCAGAAAGTACACAGTTCCAGGCAAGTTTATTTTTTTAAATTGACTAACAGTAAACTTATTGTGACTTCTGTTATGAAACAAAAGAGCTATTCTTAATTTATCTCTTGTGAAAATCTACTCAGAAGCTAGCTAAACTAGATAACTATGCCAGTTACCAATTTGTTGTCTGACACAATGTTAAGCTATGTCAGAAAGGGGTTCTGGAAAGATGCTGAAGGAGGGAGGGGCTTTCTTTCCTGGTTCCAGTGTTTACCCCTTCTTGCTCCTACCATATATCTGCCTGCTGCATGTGTGGGGAACTCCCAGTGGCACCTGTGCCCATGGAGTTCCAATGGCACCCAACGGTCAGTTTCCCATCAAATTTCAGAGGCACTCCCATGGTCAGATTCCCACTGAGTTTTGTAAGCATCCCAATGGTTGACTTCTAGCTTTGGCCTCCTACACTCGTGCAGGGTATTTCCCGCTTGCCCAGCGACTGTGAACTAGTTCTGGTTGAACCCATCTAAGAACTTCTCCACCATGCAGTGGGCCACAGCCACGCCTTCTACAATGAGGTCTGAGTCCTAAACTTGGAGCTGGGGGGTGGGGGTGGGGGCTTCCCTATTTGTTTCTTCTATGGGAAGCTTCCTTCAGCCCTGGGGTTTTCTTTAAAGTTCTCTTTATCTCTTTATATAACAGAGGTTTTCTATTAGAATTAGTAATTCTTTATCTTAAACTTTCCCTATTCAAATTACTGTGTTGTCTCTGTCTCCTCACTGACATTGATTGATATGGTAAACTTGGAAAAGTAATTTTAATTTCTCAGGATACTCATTCATAAAATGAGGACACTGGGTTAGTTGATCTCACATGTCCTTTTCAGCTCTAAAACTACACCATTCCAAGAAATCCTCTGTGTTTTCCTACATAGGGTGCACTCTAAGTATACTAAAATGAATCACATACGCTGTATAATTGTGCATTGTCTTCCCCAGCCACATTCATAGTAAATGGGTCTCCCTTCTTATCTGAATAATGGTTTCCTCCTTCTAGGTCAACATATTAAGTCACAGCAGCAGCCAGTATCATTTCATGCACACAGTGGGCAATCAAATACCATGAAATCATCTGTGAGGGTTTTAACTAGGAAGCTATCTAAGGAACTAAATGGCAATCTAGAGATTTGTGTATGAATATGAGAGACTGAAATACATAATAAGTATCATTTTATCTGTTTGTGAATATAAATACTGTAAGAACACATTAAGTGTAGAAAAATGCTCCCTCTGATACTGTTTACTCTAACCACCTCCATTACTATGCAATTTAGGATTTTTCTTTTACCTTTCTCTGTCTTTCACTGATTGTTCAGCCATTAATTTCTTCAGTTCTTCCAGACGCTGAAGATCTCTCATTTCCATTTCTTGCCACTTCTGCTCTTTTTTAGCCCTGTATTTTCTTATCTATAGAATAAATGATACATAAAATTTAAATTAACAACAGATATGTCAAAATGAGGAGAAAAGTTATAACAACATATCCACTGGTTCATATGTTTAAATTTAAATGGCACTTTATCTTTTTCATTTCTTAGATCTGCCTACAGTATATTGACAACAGAAAAAAAATAAATGAAAACATGAAGGTACAGGTCCTAAGAAACTGCATGGTTTAACAATTTCTGAAGTGGAAACGTAACTTATGCTGAGATCTAAAGTTTAAATCTATGGCTAAAATAATCGACTTTCAGGGAACCACAATAGAAGCATGTTATCTTCTCTAAAGTATATGATCTACCTGTTACTCAAGAATATTTTTATCCCCTTATGATAATGCAGTCTTTAACAAATATCATTAAACCTATTTTTACTTTAAAAGCATGAGTTTATTTATGCTAATGGACAGCAGGATGTTGAAAGCTTTATGCTTCTGGGGAAGTGGCAGGAGATAGGTGGGAGGAAGGAGGAGAAGAAAAAATTAGCAGGGTTCTGATATATAGTAGTTCTGACTTATGTGGTAAAATAAAGGACAAATTTATCAAGCTTGAAAAGGTGAGAGCATTCTTACTAGGCCTGTTTTACTTCCCTTCTCTGGAAATGGAGCCAGACTGAGAAAACTGAAAGTACTCATATGGATTTTCAGAGGGATGAAACCATTATTCAGGGTTCTCCTAGTTCCCCAGGTGGGGCAATTGAAGTTAATGTTTATTTGACAGAGGCCCCTTCAACCACTCTGGCTTGCCATGTTGTGTGTGATTCAAGAGACTGGATCTTGCTGGAAAAAGTAGAGTACCTCAGTGGTGGATGATAGTGAGTAACTGCCAGCAGAAGGTCTGTTGTGGAAGACAGGTTAGCCACACCCCTCTTTTGAGAAGTGAATATGAAAAGCTAAATGGTTTCCAGACTTCCCCTAGCCAACATAGTCTCTGACCCCTGGGACAACTAAAAGGAGCATCCCAAGCAACATGGCCACAGCCATAGCAACTCTGCTGCAGAGCCTACACCAGCAGCCACAATGGAGAGAGATGTCCACTCAATGAGTAGTGAATAACTGGATGAGCTCAAGGTGTAATGATTTCACTCTAGAGATCATTGAGATTTGAATTTGGGGAGGACAGAGATAAAGTTAGAAAGGTAGCAGCACCAAAGATGGAGAGTAAAAGAGAGGGTAGGAGAGGCAGAGAAAGAAAACATTGACAAGGTGTGTTTCAGGGTCTTAACTGATAAATTCCAGGGCATTCTATAGTGCCAGATATGACAATGTTAACAATGATTATATCCTCTCCCTCTGGGGTTTAAGTGGTCTTTATTTTATGCTTTATACTTTTCTGTGTTACCTTATGTTTTGCAATGAATATGTATTTCTTTCATGATCAGAGAAAATAAAGCTACTTCAAAGCTAAATTTTAAAGAAGAACAGATATTGGATTAAAGAGCATTTTCCCCTGGGCTCCAATAGACCAATGTTCGCTTATGCTCAGTGTTGGCCTTGAAGGGAAGTCAGTGGTTCTTTTGTCAACAAACCCTTGACTACAAGCAGACCAACCCCAGGTTGCTGGTGTCCTTGGATTGCAGACACTACTTGGTGCACTAGCCTCTGCAGGCTCTAGAAGTAAGTCACACCTGAGGCTTTTGGCATCTTGGGATCAATTATTTCCATTCCCAACACTCTGGTATCCTCAGACATTACTACAGTGTGAGCCTCTCTCTCTCTCTCTCTCTCTCTCCCTCCCTCTCTCTCTCTCTCTCTCTCCCTCTCTCTCTCTCTCTCCCTCTCTCTCCCTTTCCCTCTCTCCCTCCCTCATTCTCTTATGTGAGCATGATTTATTCTTTTTCAGTGCTTCCTACTGGACTCTCTGAAACCCCTGTGTCATCACACATAAAATCCTCTACATCTTAACCTTCAGACCACTACATCATTGTTTTGACTGGAATTCTCTTGAGTAAAGGATGATTATCTTCTGATGCCCCATGTTCCAGGAAGCTGGGGAATGGTTTGGGCATTTTCTTCCTTGTTAACAGCTACTTTTACACCACAATAATATTCCTCTCATGTACAATGTCTTCTTCCTTCGATGTTAACTGTATCTGTATCACTTTCTAGTCCTTATCACTGGCATGTATGGATTTCCAGGTCATTCCCAAATATTCATCAAGAATTCAGATAGGCGGGTCACAGCCACACAGGACTTGTTGTCCAAAACAACCCTTTCTACTTTCCTACACAGCTTCAGTATCTGCCTGAATGCCTCTCCAACCTACTCGTATCACAGTTTTATGACTTCCTCCATTCCAGGCAGCTACCTCTTCCCCCAGGATTCTATTATCATCAAGGACATTTCAGTTCCAATCTGAAATCTTCAATTATAGCCATCAGTTCTATGACCAGAAACTACCCACTTCTTTTCTATCATCCTGTGTTCTGATTGTATAATTTTATTCTTCTAGTAGCGCCTTCATCACAAGGCTTTGCTAATTAATATGCTTGTTTCTCTCCCCCACTAGACTTCAGAAATGTGATTTGTTTATTTTGGCACTTCCAACATCAACTAAAGGGTCTAGACCATAGTATATACCTAATAAATGTTTGATTGATGAATGAATTACACAATTATAGAAACTTGCACCAAATTTATGGTTTCAACTGAATCTTCATTGACAACCAGCATTCCTTTTATGAATTCCTGGTTAATGCCTCTGAATTTCTCATGGCTATATTTCAAAACCTGTTCACTATATTAAGCTCCATAAGTACCTCTCCTTCTTCACTTTTATCAGGAAAAAATGGGAGCTCTAAATGATACCTTCCTTGATGCCTTGACCCTCAGAAGAAGAGATATCTTTCCTTTGTACAAGATTTATCCCTTTCGGGCTCCAGATCCTAACTCCCCAATTCCATCTTCTCCATAACCTTACTCCATCATCTACCTCTCTTCGCCTTGTAAATTCAATCTCTTGGTCTATGCTGCTTCCTTCTCCTTACATGGAAATATGTACAAATCTCACCCATTTACAGAATTTAAAATAACTTTCTTTAGATTCCCAAGACTGTCCCTTCATTGTTCCCTTTTCAGTCAAGCATCTTAGAATACTTACTGTTCTTCAATTTCACATCTCCTAATTTATTCCTCATCCATGACATTCCTACCTCTTCCTTCCCTCCAAATTCACTACTCTCACCAGTGACATATAAATGAGCAAACTAAATGATCCTTTTCAATCCTTATTTTACATAATGTCTCTGTGCATTTAATTCTGTCAACCCTTATCTATAGTCTTAAGATATTACAGACTTTGGCACTCATTTGTTCAACAAATATTTATTGAACACATGCTTTAAGCCAGATACTGTGCTGTGTACTTGGGATATGATGCTTAAAGAGAAATAAGACCTCTGCTTCATAGAACTGCGACTTCTAGAGAGAGAGAAAGAATAAACACGTAAATGAATGAACAGAATATTACATGTGAAGTTCTAAGAAGGAAATAATTATAGTAATGATTTAGAAAAATTTGGGTAGAATTTTTATTAGAAGGCATATTTTTGTAATGACATTTGAATCAAAACTTGAAGGATGATTGTGAGACAATCATTGTGAGACAATGAGGGTGATCACCGCAGAAATGGGAGCTCTAGGTGCAAAAGCATTGAGTGGGAAAGACCTTGTGCATTTTCAGGACTGGGAAGAAGCCAGTGCAGCTGAGCATGTGGTGTGAGTTAAGAATGGAGGTGAGATTGAGAAGCTAGCTGGGGGCTATGTGATTAAACGAGGATTTAAGGTCTAGAAACAAGGAAAAGCTATTGAAGAATTTAAAGCAGGGAATGACATGATCTGACTTACATTTTTTTAAATAATTTTTTATTATTATGTTAATCACCATACATTACATCATTAGCTTTTGATGTAGTGTTCCATGATTCATTGTTTGTGCATAACACCCAGTGCTCCACGCAGAATGTGCCCTCTTTAATACCCATCACCAAGCTAACCCATCCCCCCACCCCGCTCCCCTCTAGAACCCTCAGTTTGTTTTTAAGAGTCCATCATCTCTCATGGTTCGTCTCTCCCTCCGACTTACTCCCCTGCATTCTTCCCCTCCTGCTATCTTCTTCTTTTTTTTTTCTTAACATATATTGCATTATTTGTTTCAAAAGTACAGATCTGTGATTCACCAGTCTTGTACAATTCACAGTACTCACCATAGCACATACCCTCCCCAATGTCTGTCACCCAGCCACCCAATCCCTCCCACCCCCCACCACTCCAGCAACCCTCAGTTTGTTTCCTGAGATTAAGAATTCCTCATATCAGTGAGGTCATATGATACATGTCTTTCTCTGATTGACTTATTTCACTCAGCATAACACCCTCCAGTTCCATCCACATCGTTGCGAATGGCAAGATCTCATTCCTTTTGATGGCTGCATAATATTCCATTGTGTATATATACCACATCTTCTTTATCCATTCATCTGTCGATGGACATCTTGGCTCTTTCCACAGTTTGGCTATTGTGGACATCGCTGCTATAAACATTGGGGTGCCCGTACCCCTTCGGATCCCTACATTTGTATCTTTGTGGTAAATACCCAGTAGTGCAATTGCTGGATCATATGGTAGCTCTATTTTCAACTGTTTGAGGAACCTCCATACTGTTTTCCAGGGTGGTTGCACCAAGTTGCATTCCCACCAACAGTGTAGGAGGGTTCCCCTTTCTCCACATCC